>NW_015090959.1:142340-219459 GCF_001431845.1 Calidris pugnax | reverse complement strand
AGAAACTCCATCTTCTGGCCCACCGTCTGGCAGCCAGGGGACAGAGAGACAGACGGGGAGCATGGGACAGGGGACCCATGGCCAGCAGGACCGGAGCACTTGGGGGTGCCGTGCAATGCAGAAGACCTGGGAGAAGCAGCTCTGCCCAGCCAGCACACCTCTGGCAGCCCGGCAATAATTCTGCTTTTCAGTGAGGTTTCTTTCGATGCTTGGGAAAACTGCCCTTTTAGAAGACTCTGGTGTCTGAATTGGTGAAAATCTTTACTTTATGACTCTGGTGTCTGAATTGGTGAAAATCTTTCCTTTATAGCCAGCTGTGGGGTGTGAGTTTCAAGGTCTCGGTGTTTTCGAGCTCACCAGGTTGCTGGGATGAGGAGGAGCAAGACCTGGGCACTTGACTCAAGCTGCCAACAGGATTATTTCATACTGTGAACATCACATCCAATAGAAATTACAAAGTTTGCTGAGGAATTCTCTCTCTCCCTGGATGGCTGCCACCCTGAGAACTCCTTGCCCTGGTGCTGGAGCCCTGAGCCTTTCTCTTCCTCCCCAAGCCGCAGCGCTCGCAGGGTCCCACATCAGCTGTCCCTGCTGGGAGTGACCAGCTTCTGGTGGTGGGACGGGATGGGTGTGATCCTTGTATATTGGTATCAGTATCAATATTGATTCTTTAGTACTATAAACATTAATTATCTAGTCTTATTCTATTAAATCTGTTTATATTTCAGCCCCGGGGTTTCCTTGGCAGCAAGGACAGCCCCTGGTGCCCCTGCCTGTGAAACCCACTTGCAGATGGGCAGGAAAGGTCCCTGCCCCATGACATCGCTGCCCCCTGCCCGCCCCGCTGCCCCTCGCTGCCCGTGCCCCGGGGCAGGACCTGGGTCCCTTCTGCTCTCTCCATCCTCGGGTGAGGGTGTTCTGGGGATGGTACCAAACCTGAGCAGCCCCAGCCTTCAGGCAGCATCATGACCACCACCCATGGGACCCACACTGCCAGCCTGATGCTGGCCTCGAGCAGGGTGCGCTCGGTGGCACCAGCCCTGCCCAGACCAACAGGACCCCCCACTCACCCCTCTGCAGCAGCTGGAACCTGCACACCTCCTGGGGCTGCGGTGGAGAGCTGAGCTGGAGCGCTGTCCTCAGTCATAGAATGGTTTGGGTTGAAAGGGACCTTAAAGATCATCCAATCCCACCCCCTGCCCTGGGCAGGGACACCTCCCACCAGAACAGGTTGCTCCAAGTCCCCTCCAACCTGCCCTTGAACCCCTCCAGGGATGGGGCAGCCACAGCTTCTCTGGGCAACCTGGGCCAGGCTCTCACCACCCTTACACCAAAGTTCTTCCCCACATCTCAGCTCAATCTCCCCTCTTTCAGTGTCAAACCCTTCCCCCTCTTCCTGTGGCTCCCATCCCTGATCCAGAGTCCCTCCCCATCTGTCCTGGAGCCCCTTGAGGGACTGAAAGGGGCTCTAAGGTCTCCCCGGAGCCTTCTCTTCTCCAGGGTGAACCCCCCCAACTCTCTCAGCCTGTCCCAACAGCAGAGGGGCTCCAGCCCTCCCAGCATCTTTATGGACCTCCTTTGGGCAATTGGGACTTTCTATGGGTAATTCCCCCTTCCTCCCATCTGAAGATGCAGTGTCAGAGGGAGAGAGTGCAGGCCCCCCCCCCCCCCCCCCAGTCTTTCTGAAGAAGTAATTGCTTCAGAATCATCTTCCTGCTGCTTTCCACATTTTTATGCTTCTATTACAGAGTTAAGAGTCATTCCCCAATAGCCTCAACCTCTTAAAACAACCTGGAGAAACGCACCAAAGCCACCATTCCCAAGTAAGCACCATTTCCAAACGCACCATTTCCAAGTAAGAAATACTTAAATCCAGCATGTCCCTGTGGTTCATGCAGGTAAGGGTGATGCTAGCACAGGTCATACTGGTTTGACTCTCTTCCCCTAACAGTAAGATGGACAACCTGAGAATCATAGAATCATAGAATTTCCCAGGCCGGAAGGGACCTCCAAGGGTCATCCAGTCTGACCTCCCCACACTCAGCAGGGACACCCCCAACTAGACCAGGTGGCCCAGGGCCTCTTCAGGCCTCACCTTGAATATCTCCAGGGATGGGGCCTCAACCACCTCCCTGGGCAACCTGTTCCAGTGCTCCACCACCCTCACAGTAAAGAACTTTTTCCCAATATCCAATCTAAATCTGCTCTTCTCCAGCTTAAAGCCATTGCCCCTCATCCTGTCACTACAGGCCTTTGTAAACAGGCTCTCCCCAGCCTTCCTGTAGGCCCCCTCAGGTCCCGGAAGGCCGCTATTAGGTCTCCCCGGAGCCTCCTCTTCTCCAGGCTGAACAACCCCAGCTCCCTCAGCCTGTCCTTGTAGCAGAGGCGCTCCATCCCCCTCATCATCCTTGTGGCCCTGAACTGGGCAGAAGAGCAGCCACAGCATGGACTAACACCCTGCGTCTGCCTGTGGTCCATGGGCCAAGCGAAGCCCACGTACTGGGCTGCTGTGATACCCACATTGGCTCCTGGGTGTCCAAATACAGCATTTGCAACTACAGCCCCTGAACCCCACCTGACGCTGCTCAGCAACGCAACATTTTCATATGCAGGAACCAAAGAAAAGGGCATGACAGAAATTGCTACTGGCAGAAAATGGCGAAATAGTCCCAATAAACAGATTTAATGTACAGGTGGGTTGAGCCACTCGTGATACTCATAGCAATCAGGCTGCACTAATTACGAAAACCGTGTTTAAATTCCAGAACTGAACTTTGTGTCTGGCCAAAGATGAACGAATTTCCTCCCGGCAAGAGGTGGGGATTGCAAGAGCAATTTCAAACCAGTGACCACAGGCGGGTTGAGGTGGTGGTACCTTGGGAGTGCCAGTGATGAGCCTGCATCCCTGGAAGGCAGGCAGAAGCCAGAGGAAAATCCTGGAAAGCACAGACACCATCATCTACCCAACAAGAAGCATCCATTTGCACAGTCGCACATACAGTTTTTGCTGTTTTGTTTTTTTTTTTAAAAGAAAACTAACATGTTTGTAGCTGCACGGTCTTACCTTACTGGCACCAATACACCTAATAACGGAATCCCTCAAATTACTTTTTCCTCCATTTATGCTTGAGAATTAAAACAGAACGGAGGCCTCAGCAAATCTGCGCATCACAGACACATCCGAAAAAAAAAAATGCCTCGTACTTTGGCAGTTAGTGAGAGTAACTACATTAAAATAGAGTACTTAATTGCTGTGTAGTTAAACAGCTTTTGGCTGTCTGCCAGGTAACTTTCCTTGGTCCACTCTTTCATATCCAAACAGGAAAAGGATTTTGAGTGTATTAAAGGGACAATCTTAGGAAAAATACTTTTTTTTTTTTTTTTCTCTGTTCATTGCTAGGTTGTGACACAATCGCCTTAAAAGACACGAGCCAGGCACGCGGCGTGCAAGCCTCTCCTGCCAATTGCTTTCACATTCCTTTTCTTGAGGTTTAGTAAAAGGCATCAAAACAACATCAAACATCCCCAACCAAGGAGGATGGCAGAGGGTATACACTGTTTCGTTGAGGTCACCAGCTCCCCGCAGGCTTCATAAAAGTTATTTCAAAACCTAAACTCTGGGCCCATCTTGTATCCCTTGAAACAAAAGGAACATTTCGTTATCCAAGATGCTGCATTAAAATGACTTGACCAGACACATTCACATAATTCATCTATCAATCAGCCACTTACATTACACTTCATGCAGGATTACAGGAATCAGACTGATATAAAAGCCATCTGAAGATGCAGTGTCACAGTGAGAGAGTGCAATGTGCCCCAGGACACAGAAGCTTTAATCTGTGGGTCTTCAATCAACCAATTTATCAATAAAAAAGGAAAAAAAAACCAAACCTTCAGCAGTATGCTTTTGGAGGGTGAGGCCATGGCATGGTCTTCAGCATAGCAAAAATGTGCACAGTGAAACACATCTCATTCCAACCAGTTTGTGAAGTTTGACAGTTTAGAAAAAACAAAATCAGGTCTTCTTCCCACCCAAACAAAAGCAGATCTGACTACCAAGAACCAGAGGAGGTTTCTCAAAGGCACAGTCTCAACAGATAACTTCTGTTACAAAGCAAACAATACAAGTTCATATTTCTGTGCCACTGAATAATTAGGAGAATATGCTAAAGTACTTTCAATTATCTTTTTTTCTTTTAAATTGAAAGAGTACTTTTTTTTTTTTTAAATGGGGAACCTCTACTAATTTTACTTCTTTTGTGAGCAGCACGTATACAACACACCCAGAGCAAAAAATAACTTGGTACTGCAAAGCTAGTTAATTTTCATAACAAATCATTCCTTGAAGAGATGAGTAGTTTAAGCTGCAAAGTGACTCTGCCGTGAGAAAGGAAGTCCAAGGATCCTGAGAGAACGATTTTGCTGCTGGTCGGTAACCAAATGAAAAAGTAGTGCATTTCACCAAAGACAAACCTAGTAGAATTTAGCTATGCTGCTGCCTTGACACCAGAGGTGTATGCTATAAAAGAACCAGTAAAAAAATCTTGTAAATCACACACTTATATTTAATATATTGAAACAAAATAGTTAAGAATGCAAGAACTGTATACAGATTAAAAAAATATTTTTTAAACCATCTGATCTTAAAAATAGACAATAGTAGTGAAGCTTAAAATACAACCACTCGCATTAAAATGTTTCAAGCAATACCACCTTGGTGTGTCCTGTTCCATCAAATGGCCACTAAGATAACGCATCAGTTGTTAAAAAGGTTGTGTTGGTTGGAGTCACTTTTTCACAATCCAAATCTACAACAGTTTTCCCTTTGATGGAAGAGCCCGAGCACTCCTGGTGCAAACTTTCCCGCCTCTCCGAAAGTTTAGAAGTGGATCGAGCCATCGAGCCACTTTGGCTTCCATTGGTTTGAGAGCAGACGTTATTCACTTTAGTAGTTTTATTTTTGTGGTGGTTGTTGTAGACTTTATATTTCATGAGGAGGATGAAGATGAAAACAAGAACCGAAGCCACAATGATACCCCCAATAATGATGATCATGGTTCCTCCAAGAAACTGGGCATGAAGGGATCGGCACTGTTTGTACTCTTCCTGGGTTGTGAACTGCACACATCCGATCACTCTGGTTGCGGTCAAAGATGTCAATCCATCATCATAAACAGCAAGAACGCAGAGGTCGTACTCACGTCCTGCAACCAGATCAGTCAAGAAGAAGGATTTACTAGCAGCTGGGATCATCCTGGAAGAGAAAATGAGTACAGTAAACATCCAAGCTGATGGAGCCCAAGGAGAGCTCTTTGACTGTTGATGCCACTGTAAGGAAATGAACAGAGCAGAAGGTGAAGGTGGCCACCAGAGCAAGCAGCAAAAGGCTGGCATTCCCTGGGTTACTCGGTAGGGATGGAAGATACAGATTTTAGCAATGACAATATCTTTACCTCGGCCATTTCAACCAAACATGGACTAGAGCGCACACGCTTACCAATGGGCAGCGGAGAAGTCACACTTGACCTATTGTTTTGATCTGCATTAGCTTATATTTCCCCAGTTTCAGCAGAGAAGGGTATAACACGCCCTATGCAGAATTGATTACCATCAGCCTTTCAAAAAACGTCCAGGAACTGAAGCAACATACTTAAGGAATTGGTTGGCAGGAAAGGATAAAATGCAACACTTTAAAAAATGTATTTTAGTAATTTTACATCCACAGGAAGCACATTTTTAAGATCAAGGGAAAGAGGCAAATTCAAACCTTTGGTCTACAGATTAACCTTATTTCCATCTTCTAACAGCTTACTGGTGCTCAGTGGCTTGTAATCAGGTGACCAGTAAGAGCGATCAGAGCAATGTATGTGCACCTGCAACTAAGCAGTGTCTTTGAAAGCCAAAGAACAACACGTACTGACTTCTTTACCTTGCTGGAACCCTAATATTGTGATGGTTTGACTTCCTTGCCCTGATGCAACTCTCACATTGAGATTGTTCAACGTTGGTTCCAAATATTCCTTTATCATTGGTACTAAACCGACAGATGAGAAGGATTTCAAAAGAAGAACTATGTGCTCTGTTACAAGTTCTGGCAGACACTGGTCATGACCATACGAATCACAACATCTCACTGGAGACCAGCTCTCCACATGTTTGGCTCAGGTTCCTCACTGCAGTACAGTAGCACGGCTGCAGAGGAGTCAGTGAAATGACATCCATTTATCAGTGGGTGGGAGTGTGGCCTTCTCTTGGCCACAAAGGTGGTGGTGGTGGAGAAGACTAATCAGTGGAGAAGACTAACCACTTGTCATACAGTCTTTTCCAGGCAGTCATCCATGGGACTATGGACCATACAATGGTATGATCAAGGGGCATCCCATACAACGGACCATACAGAGAAAGGAGAGCCACACCTTCAAAAGAACATTCTTCAAACACATGGCTGCTACCACTTCATTTATAACAAATGAATTTCTGTGACTATGGGAAAACAAACGCTCCCTTGTCAATGTACATGCACCATCACAGAGTCATAGAAACACTAACAGAGGAGACCATGCCAAGTTCTCTAGCCCAGCTTCCCAAGCAGAGCAGTCCTGTCACAAACAGCAGATAAGGTCAACCACACTTCTGCCTTGAAAACCTTCCAGGAGCTCTCCAGGCACCATTCCAGTGTTAAACTACCCTCCTAGTAGGTATTTTCCCCCTAATGTCTGATTTTAATTTACCAAACTGCCACTCATTACTATTGCCCCAGCCTTAATCTATAACACCAGCTTCACGACCTCCACAGAATGGTGCTGAGTTGAGATCTTTACAAGCAGGAAAAAGAGGACTTGAGAGGAAGGATCATAGGACCATAGAATCATTCAGGTTGGAAGGAACCTTAAAGACCACCCAGTTCCAAGCCCCTGGGGACACCCCCCACCAGAACAGGTTGCTCCAAGCCCCCTCCAACCTGCCCTTGAACCACTCCAGGGATGGGGCAGCCACAGCTTCTCTGGGCAACCTGGGCCAGGCTCTCACCACCCCTCACAGCAAAGAATTTCTTCCCAATATCTCATCTCAATCTTCCCTCTTTCAGTTTAAAACCGTCACCCCTTGTCCTATGGCTCCCCTCCCTGATCAAGAGTCCCTCCTCAGCTTTCCTGGAGCCCCTTGAGGGACTGGAAGGGACTCTAAGATCTCCCTGGAGCCTTCTTTTCTCCATGCTGAACCCCCCCAACTCTTTCAGCCTGTCCTCACAGCAGAGGGGCTCCAGCCCTCCCAGCATCTCCAGGGCCTCCTCTGGCCCAGCTCCAGCAGCTCCATGTCCTTCTGATGTTGGTGGCCCCAGAGCTGGAGGTAGCACTGCAGGGTCATCTCCCCAGAGCGGAGCAGAGGGGGAGAATCCCACCCCCCTCGCCCTGCTGACCACGCTGCTGGGGATGCAGCCCAGAGTGTGGGGGGCTTTCTGGGCTGCCAGCACACATTGCTGGCTCATATGGAGCTTCTCACCCACCAATACCCCCAAGCTCTTCTCCTCAGGGCTGCTCTCCAGCCACTCTCCATCCAACCTGTATTTGTCCCTGGGATTGCCCTGACCCAGGGGCAGGACCTTGCACTTGGCCTGGTTGAACTTCATGAGGCTGTCACAGTCCCACCTGTCCACCTCCAACCTGTCCAGGTCCCTCTGGATGGCACATCCCTTCATTCCAGCATGTCAACCACTCCCCACAGAACTACCCCAGGGAAGTACACAAAAATTCCTTTCTCAAATTGAAACACCCAAACAACTCCTTGCGTGTACATAATGAGAAATTTAAGCCAACATTAGACCAGCAGAACAAACCCTTGAAATCATGGCCACCATTACTCATTCAGAGGGCAGGCGATGCGGAATGAGGTCAGCCAGCTGCAAGCATCAACAGACTCATCCCTTCCCTCTCCTGCAAGCAGTCCTTCATGGAACAAACATTTTGTCCTGATTGCTGCTTTGAAGTTGTACATCTCCAACACCAGCTGAGCACTGAATCCTCAAAATATGTTGTGCTCCTTTCTTATAAAATCATAGAATGGTTAGAGTTCAAAGGGACCTTAAAGACCATTGAGTTCCAACCCCCCTGCCCTGGGCAGGGACACCTCCCACCACACCAGGTTGCTCCAAGCCCTGTCCAACCTGGCCTTGAACCCCTCCAGGGATGGGGCAGCCACATCTCTGGGCAAACTGGGCCCGGGTCTCACCCCCCTCACAGCAAAGAATTTCTTCCCCAGATCTCATCTCAATCTCCCCTCTTTCAGTGTAAAACCATTACCTCTTACCATTGTCCTTTCTTCCACAAATTTAACTCACCAATGTCATTACGTACCATTACACCTTGTCAAAGAAAACACCGAAGTTGTGTTGTCTCACCGGACCAGGACTCCAGAAAGGAGCTCATCGGTCCTTTGCTTTTCCAGGTACCATTTTTGGGAGCCTGCAGCTGGTGATTCTCCCACATTCTCTGTGTGAAGGTGGCCCTCAATGCTCTGCTGGCAGGTCTGGCACTGCTTGGTTTGCTCCCTGGCTTGACATCCGCCTTCCTAAATCTTATACCATTCTCAATTATCAGACAAATACGTAATTAACTCTTCAGTCTTCTGTTCAGCCACATTTCATAGTGACCAAATAGGGCAAGAGAACACCGTGACTCAGACTGGATTGCATTCCTCCCTCAGCCCAAGCACGACGTTATGCCAAAACTAAGCAGATTCTTGCTTGTCACACAAAGGGATGCGACTGAGAAGATGGAGAATTTATTTGTCTGCCTTCAGGACTAAAAGGCTTTGAAATCAGTCAGGCCTCCCAGAAAAATACATCTAACCATGGCACAGAGTCTAAAATTGCTTGACATCAACAAAACTGTCACCGAACCCCAGGGCACTATACACAAAAAATTAAGAGATGTCACAGATAACGCTCTGCAGAAGAAGGCACTGCTAGAAGACCAGCTAAGCAAAAGGAATATGTTTAGAAGACCAGCTTAAGGAACAGGAATTGAAAAGAAAAAACATACAGAAAGCATCTTTCCAGTCTGCCCATCTGTGAGAGGGAGGTGTAATTGCAGAAATTATGCAAAGTACTGTTTTCTAGCTTAATGTCCATATTATTTGCCTTATTCAGCAGCCTTTGAGACTCACTTTCCTTCCTTCAACTTTCTGCGTTCATTACTGTTAGGATTATTCAAAGAAGAGTTTGGTATTGAAATTTGACTAATTACAATGGAAAGCTATGTACAGCACGCACTGCATTTCAGCGTGCCCAGCTATTGCTGAAACACTCTTAGTCATTGTCATCAAAAAGAGGAGGTTCTAAACAAAGGCCTTTCTGATCTCATGTACAAATCTTCTGCACAAATGTTCAATATGACCAAATATATATTTGATTTCTATCAGCTTTTCTAGTCATACAAAGCTATTTTCAGTACCACGAGTAAGGAGAAGCGTATAGTCCTGACAAGGTAAGAGATAAGGTTTCTTCTCTGGCTGAGCAGTTATTCACAGACTCACAGTCTCTTGGGAAAGGTAGCTATTTTGGCACATTTAGGAAGTTTTGAGGAAACCTCTACAAATGAGTAAGGACAACTCACAACTGAGTAGGCAATCTGCCCACGGCCATGTCAGTAGTTAACCTCTGCACATTTTCTCACTTATGCCTGCAGAACATTTCAGAGAATCATAAAATCATAGAATCATTCAGGTTGGAAGGGACCTTAAAGACCATCCAGTCCAACCCCTGCCCTGGGCAGGGACCTGGGTGGGAAGTCCACCAGAACAGGTTGCCCAAGCCCCCTCCAACCTGCCCTTGAACCCCTCCAGGGATGGGGCAGCCACAGCTTCTCTGGGCAACCTGGGCCAGGCTCTCACCACCCTCACACCAAAGAAGTTCTTCCCCACATCTCAGCTCAATCTCCCCTCTTTCAGTGTCAAACCCTTCCCCCTCATCCTATGGCTCCCATCCCTGATCAAGAGTCCCTCCCCAGCTTTCCTGGAGCCCCTTGAGGGACTGGAAGAGGCTCTAAGGTCTCCCCGGAGCCTTCTCTTCTCCAGGCTGAACCCCTCCAACTCTCTCAGCCTGTCCTCATAGCAGAGGACCTCGAGCCTTCCCACCATCTCTGTGGCCTCCTCTGGCCCCGCTGCAACAGCTCCATGTCCTTCTGATGTTGGTGGCCCCAGAGCTGGAGGCAGCACTGGGGGGGTGTCTCCCCAGAGTGGAGCAGAGGGGCAGAATCCCCCCCTCACCCTGCTGACCACACTTCTTCTGATGCAGCCCAGAGTGTGGGGGGTTTCTGGGCTGCCAGCACATGTTGCCAGGTCATGTTGAGCTTCTCATCCACCAACATCCCCAAGTCCTTCTCCTCCGGGCTGCTCTCCAGCCATTCTCCATTTCCTTCTGCAGTCAAGTCTAGTCTTCACTGTACCATATTTACTTTATTTCAGTAATTCTATAAATGAATGAATCATTCATCATTCCACCAGAACCCACAGAGTACAGTTTAGAGCCTGGCATCTTCAGAGCAAACATCTCCCTTAGCACTTAGTTTGACCCAACAGTGGTTTAAGCACCATTGACCAGGTTGTGGGTTTGTGAGAGACACATTCAGTAGATGCCACGTGATCCTTGACAGCCCAAGTGACTGGATTTAGGGGCACGGTGACTCTAAGCAGGGTAAAGCCCATCAGCCTCTCCGTGGAATTGTTCCATCTCAAAGTCAAAGCTTGCAGCAATCAAGGCCATTTACTTAAATAATTAATTTGCATGAAAGACATTTCAGAATAGTGATAGAGAAACCAAAAAAGGATGTCTGCCAGGATATTCTCAAATCTCCAGGCATGCAATACCTTTTACTTAGCTATTCTTTTGGGGCGGTTTTGGTCTTTTTTTTAATTCTATGAGAAACATTGTTATTTCACAATAACTACCCATCAGCCTTTTCTCCAAAAGCCCTTCATTTACATTAGAGTTTCACCACGAGCCTGCTTCCCGTTATTTATAAAAGCTGCTGAAACTGTGGGTTTTAGACATATTTTGTGAAATCACTTTTCGTAGCTGAAAGTATCCTATACTCTTTTCTCTCTAGTGCCACAGAGTCTGCATCTACCTGGTGCTGGCCCACAAGCACCATCTTTCAAAGGGATCAATAGCAGTTATCTTTAAACCATTTAAAAGAGCAGTGTTAACACAACTGGTTCAGGAGAACTAACATCTCTAAACCCTGATCCATGCCAGCGCTTCCCGAGCCATCTGCAGTCAGCCAGTAACACTAAAGCCCTTTGGTGAAAGCTCAACTGTGAAATCCACTCACAAAACTTCCGACAAAACATTATTTTGTGAGACTGGAAGCATTTCCCAACAACACTGACAACAACAACAAAATAAACCAAGCGGCTGGAAAACAGAGATGGAGTCTTTTGTTTGGACTCTAATTGACAATGATGCTCCCCATCAAAAGATGTACTGCTGTGGCCAGACTGCCTCAAATTAATCACTTTTATTTTGGCCAACCCCTCTGCCCCCAGTCCAGCACTACCATTGTGAAGGTTTGATAAGCAGAATTTATTTTCTGCCATTTCAGCTGCTTGGTTGGGAGGGGAAGGGCGAGGGCGAAAGGAAGGGATGTGGAATTGGAGGTGTTGGAGGGACCCCAGTGACAGGAGGTTTTTCTGAACCCATTCTGTCAACAAACTCCTGAGCACCCACTTTACTCGGCTGATTAAAGGGATTAAAAAGCAATTGGTGCAGAGTCTGTTTTTTCACACAAACACCCACTAAGACCCAAATGCGATCTATGACATCTGTGAAGGGAAAAGCAACAACAATAACAACGACCACTCTAAGACAGCAGAATATCCTAGACCTTTACTGAACCCGGGCTGATGGCTGCATTTTTTTTTCAAAAGAATTATGTTCACATGGTTGATGCTACAGTCTGGAAATTAAATGACCATGCACCAGAAGATACAAACAGTGATGAAGTATTGATGTCAAGTTTCTTATTTATAGAGCTTCTACACAAATCAAGGCAGAATTTTCAAGAGGCAATGACAGCAATTGATTTTTTTTCATAGTATTTAAAAAAAAACAACATCTGTATCAACACTACAAAAAGAAATGGGAATGTTGGTGTATGAGAAGCTCCACGTGAGCCAGCAATGTGGGCTGGTAGCCCAGAAAGCCCCCACACCCTGAGCTGTGTCCCCAGCAGCGTGGCCACCAGGGCGAGGGGGGGGATTCTGCCCCTCTGCTCCGGTCTGGGGAGACCCCACCTGGAACATCATGTCCAGCTCTGGGGCCACCAACATCAGAAGGACATGGAGCTGTTGGAGCAGGGCCAGAGGAGGCCACGGAGATGCTGGGAGGGCTGGAGCCCCTCTGCTGTGAGGACAGGCTGAGAGAGTTGGGAGGGTTCATCCTGGAGAAGAGAAGGCTCCGGGGAGACCTTATAGAACATTTCAGTATGTGAAGGGGCCTATAGGAGAGCTGGGGAGTGATGGGATGAGGGGGAACAGTTTTAAACAGAAAGAGGGGAGATTGAGATGAGATATTCGGAAGAACTTCTTTGGTGTGAGGGTGGTGAGACCTTGGCCCAGGTTACCCAGAGAAGCTGTGGCTGCCCCATCCCTGGAGGGGTTCAAGGCCAGGTTGGAGCAACCTGTTCTGGTGGGAGGTGTCCCTGCCCAGGGCAGGGGGGTTGGAACTAGGCAATCTTTAAGGTCCCTTCCATTCAATGATTCTATGTATTCCTCCTCCAAAACCAGCACAGCATCTTAACTGTTTGAGAAACAAGATATTGGTATTTCTCATTTGAATGATCCCTCCATTACCATCCATCTGCAAGGTATTATTTTTCTAAGCCATATTCCAGCAGTGATTGGTGCCGAGGTAAGCGGTTACACCACCCCAGAGCTTTTAATGAAGACCATGTGGGTGTGGGAAGGAGGGGAATGACAATGGAGAAGTGACCTCTGAGCTGTGAGGAATCCAGCTTTGTAAGGGCAATCCTGATTAACTCAGCACAAAGTCAACTGTGAGAACAGAAGGTTTTTCCCCCATAAAGGGAAACCTGAAGAAGAGGATTCCAAGGAGAAACTCCCCAAAGAACCCCAGGGACTGCCATGTCACCTGCTGTGCTGCAAGACAAGGAAAAAAAGCTACCAAAATTAAAGCCAAATAGTGAAAAGTCATGTGATCCCCTGTATTTACATATGTCACATGGCTCCTGTATTTCTGGACTTCCATTGGTCTGTCACAGAATCACAGAATGATATGGGGTTGGAAGGGACCTCTGGAGATCATCTAGTCCATCCCCCTGCCAAAGCAGGTCCCACAGGAATGTGGCCAGGGGGGGTTTGAATGTCTCCAGAGAAGGAGACTCCACCTCCTCCCTGGGCAGACTCTTCAAGAGCTATTCCAACCTCACAGGAAAGAAGTTCTTCCTCATGTTTAGGTGGAACTTCTTATGTTCCAGTTTGTGCCCATTTCCTCTTGTTCTGTCACTTGGCACCACTGAAAAAAGACCAGCCCCATCCTCCTGACACCCTCCCTTGAAGTATATATAGGCGTTGATCAGATCCCCCCTCAGCCTTCTCTTCTCCAGACTAAAAAGCCTCAAGTCCCTCAGCCTTTCCTCCTAAGAGAGATGCTCCAGTCCCTTCATCATCTTTGCAGCCCTCTGCTGTCCCCTCTCCAGCAGTTCCCTGTCCTTCTGGAACTGGGGAGCCCAGAACTGGTCCCAGTGCTCCAGCTGGGGCCTCCCCAGGGCAGAGCAGAGGGGCAGGATGACCTCCCTGGACCTGCTGGCCACCCTCTTCCTGATGCCCCCCAGGATGCCATTGGCCTTCTTGGCCACAAGGGCCCGTTGCTGGCTCATGGGCATCCTGTTGTCCACCAGAACTCCCAGGTCCTTTCCACTGAGCTGCTCTCCAGCAGGTCAGCCCCTTTTTCCTTTTTGAGGAATGGCCGCTGCTTAGGGGAAGAAACCCAAACATGGCCACTTGTCCAAGATTTCCTCCTGAAAAGCAGCCACCGCTCCTGCACAGACTTGCTGGATAGCCACGGCAATCCCGGCACGCTCCAAAATCATGGCAGTGGCTGCACGCCCACACGGCATCTCCACCGGTTGGGAGGCACGTTCCCCACCCGTGTCCATCCCTAAGTGCACGAGCAAAGCCCGGTGTGTTGAGGGCACCCCGACAGGAAGTTCCACAGAATCACAGAATGATGTGGGGTTGGAAGGGACCTCTGGAGATCATCTAGTCCAACCTCCATGCCAAAGCAGGTCCACCCAGAGCAGGTCCCACAGGAATGTGTCCAGGGGGGGTTTGAATGTCTCCAGAGAAGGAGACTCCACCTCCTCCCTGGGCAGACTCTTCAAGAGCTATTCCAACCTCACAGGAAAGAAGTTCTTCCTCATGTTTAGGTGGAACTTCTTATGTTCCAGTTTGTGCCCATTTCCTCTTGTTCTGTCACTTGGCACCACTGAAAAAAGACCAGCCCCATCCCCCTGACACCCTCCCTTGAAGTATTTATAGGTGTTGATCAGATCCCCCCTCAGCCTTCTCTTCTCCAGACTAAAAAGCCCCAAGTCCCTCAGCCTCTCCTCATCAGAGAGATGCTCCAGGCCCTTCATCATCTTTGCAGCCCTCTGCTGTCCCCTCTCCAGCAGTTCCCTGTCCTTCTGGAACTGGGGAGCCCAGAACTGGTCCCAGTGCTCCAGCTGGGGCCTCCCCAGGGCAGAGCAGAGGGGCAGGATGACCTCCCTGGACCTGCTGGCCACCCTCTTCCTGATGCCCCCCAGGATGCCATTGGCCTTCTTGGCCACAAGGGCCCGTTGCTGGCTCATGGGCATCCTGTTGTCCACCAGAACTCCCAGGTCCTTTCCACTGAGCTGCTCTCCAGCAGGTCAGCCCCTTTTTCCTTTTTGAGGAATGGCCGCTGCTTAGGGGAAGAAACCCAAACATGGCCACTTGTCCAAGATTTCCTCCTGAAAAGCAGCCACCGCTCCTGCACAGACTTGCTGGATAGCCACGGCAATCCCGGCACGCTCCAAAATCATGGCAGTGGCTGCACGCCCACACGGCATCTCCACCGGTTGGGAGGCACGTTCCCCACCCGTGTCCATGCCGGTGTGTTGAGGGCACCCCGACAGGAAACACAAAGTCTTACGGCACGTGCCCGCCCGGTAGCGAGCTACAAAATCTCTTTCAAACCTCACCGTTTGAAATCCAGCCTGGTCTTGAGGCTTTTCCATTGCACGGCGCTGAACTAATTTAAGAATTTTTGAGCAGACGTAGCGTGGCTGATTCCAACTGCTTTTCACGCAACAGATGTAATCATTGCTATATTGATCTGGCAATACATCACCTTTTCCCCAAGAGTGACAGCTCTGCCCTTTAAACAGCGCTACTTTGTACTCCATATTAAAAGCCTCTCAATTTCTAAGTTTTTCTCTCAACAGAGAAAACAAGGGCATATTATCAGCAGTTTTATGCAATATATAGTCTCTCAATTATCTATAGAGAAGCATCACTATTAAATACTCATCTTCTAATTTATAGCATGTAGTTGCAGCTAATTAAAGCTAGATGATCACCAGCTATGAAAGATTAAATTCAATGCTTAGGAGACTATTGCCTTTGATGTTATGAGATCCAGCTTCTAATTGAGTAGGACATCACTCAGATTGTTATGAAGCATTAGTAATCTGCTGCTTTTATCAGCTGGGGTACAAATTGAAGTTTATCCAGCCTCTCTCAGAACTATAGAATCACTTATTTATTTTTTTTTTAACTTTTAATTTGTTGGCCATTTGTGGAAGCACCGACAGACAAAACAGGAGCACCCGCAGTTCCCTTCAGGGCCTTTTGAGCATCAGTCGCTGCTCTGCTTCTCTTTTGCACACCCAGGGAGGCTACAAGAGAAAGGCAGCCCAGGGTCCTGTGGAGATGAGCCTTTTATCTCATAACCCAACACAAGGAGTCATTGTCACCAACACACATGTGAACTAAATCAGCATTAAAAAGAGGTGCATTTTCATCTACATGTACACACAAAGCAGCAGTAAAATAGCGCAGCCTCTCTCCCAGATTAATTACTGCTTTCTAAAGCTTGTACAATATTCATCACTACTATTTTAGTATCGAAAGGTCAGTTCTGCTGACATCTCTTCCCCAAGACTGGCACTAGAAACCCAGGCAGGACACTTGAGCAACGACAGTTAAACTAAAATTACAGCATTGTGAAGTCCAAATTGTGTGGGAACTGTAATCAGCATCGGGGCTGTAAGTTGTTTAAAGAATACAGATCCATTTCTAGCTCAGAGAAGGAAAAGCTGCACAAAGTGGCTATTAGGATTCTTGATTCACTCTTTACGTGGCTGCACAGCAACCGTTTCCGACCTTTCTTCTGAAAACAAACAAGGCTCTTGCTTTCAATATTGATGCTCTCCGCAAATTGCTACCTGCACCTCAATTTACTGATTCTGGATTCCTGTTACTCCTCTTGCCAGACGCTTCACTCTGATGCAGTTTTCCTCCTCCATAACTAATGTCTGCCTCCAGTTTTGCTCACCGTTCTCCACCCCTGCACCAGGAGACGGGCCAGGGTGATAGTTTCTATTTCACAGATTAAGCGACTCACCTCAGAAAAGAGAGAAACCATCGGGGCCAGAGGCACAACTCCTGTTTTCCTTTCCATACTCACCACTGGGAAAAGCACTGTGTGGCTTTGTCTTGTCAGTCTCCCAAACTGGGACCAACAAGGAGCAATTTTGGTGCCCTTATGTGCAAGTGTAGGCAGGCGGCAGAACCACCTGCAGGGCACATACATTATTCCACATACGTGAAAGGATAATTTGATTGCAGTCCCAAGGGGAAATTAGGAAGAATGTCATTCCCCTCACTTCACTTCCACGGGCTCCCAGCACAGAGACATATGAACGCGCACTTACCCACAAATACCTACCCAGAGGGAGAAGGAAATGGAAAGGTGAGGAAAAATAAAGGAGTCGAGGGAGCAGGTTAAATTCTCAAGATAAAGCAGAGTTGCCATAGCAACTGCTCTTCCCGTGGTACCGCTCAACTTGACGGGAGAGGCAGGTTTCTGATGCATCCTTAATACTTTCTTCCAGGCAACAAGCCATCGCCTGCCAGAAATAAATTACGCAGTGTGCTCTGGGAAGAAGGAAGATTTTCACCTTCTGTAAAACTCCTTTGGCAGGGCCAAAGCTGAGTCTGCTACTACACCGCTATTTACACCTCCATATGTCAACGACTGGCCCCGTGAAACGGATGTTTTACCAGAAACACGAAGTCTGAGAGGGGTCTTGCCCATGCAAAGGGTCAGCAAACAAATCCAGGGACTTCTGTTTCTCCAGCACACGTTAATGTGGTTAACTTAAAACACTCCGAATTGATAGCGTAACTTGAAGTACCCGTTGTTCAGATAACTGCAAATGCCAAATTGCTGCCCAATTACCATTCCTCTCACTTAGCACAAAACTTCCTTTAAGGATCTGTATTTGATGATTACTCTCTGTGGGAACTGAACAAGAACACATGAATTTTCATCTTTGAGAGGCCCATTATACTACAGCTTATTTCATTGTATTATTTGAAATTGCTGCTGTGTGATTTGAAGCATCAGGAATTTTATGGTTTTGTTACTAACCTGAGCCTCTCAGTTAACCGGAATCTAGGCTGAGAAAGGGGCACAGAAACATAGTGTTCTTCCCCATTTCTTCTGTAGGAACAAGGCCATTCGGCAGCAGCAGTATTCAGCTCTACAGATTCATTAACAAGCTGCCGAGTCACTCAATTTAAAGACTTTGGAAAGTTTAAAACTCATTGTGAACGAATTGCTGCAATTGTAAGAAGGCCGTCAGCTCGGCTGACCAGCTGTTACAGCAAAGGAACAAAAATACCATTTAAAAACCCCCTTATACTACTGGCTGTGCCTGCGATGCACCCATTGCCTCTACCTGCTTCTCTCTTTGCTCGCTCCACTTCACTCTGAAGTGGGAGAATTGAATAAAATCCCTTTAGAACCCCCCGTTGCAGCTATCGAGACATCTCTGCTCCACATTTCCTTTCCTTTTGCAATTTTGCAGTTCTTTCAACCAGCAATGTCACAAATGTTCTCACAGCTGACAATTAAATGAGGCTTCATCTTCCTGCCAGCTCCTCACCATCCCTGTCAGATACCAACAAGGCATCCTCCCACCCCCTCTTCAGAGACCCCTGCTTACCCCCACTGAGTCCTCCTGCTTCCTTTCTAGCTCGTAGCCATGACAACGGGAGGATGGATGGCAATCCCAGGCACAAATCCAGGCTGGGCAAAGAATGGCTGGAGAGCAGCCCTGAGGAGAAGGCCTTGCGGGTGTTGGTGGATGAGAAGCTCAACATGACCAGAAAGCCCCCCCACACCATGGGCTGCATTAAAAGAAGTGTGGCCAGCAGGATGAGTGGGGGATTCTGCCCCTCTGCTCCCCTCTGATGAGACACCCCCCAGTGCTGCCTCCAGCTCTGGGGCCACCAACATCAGAAGGGCATGAACCTGTTGCAGCGGGGCCAGAGGAGGCCCCGGAGATGCTGGGAGGGCTGGAGCCCCTCTGCTGGGAGGGGGGCTGAGGGAGTTGGGGGGGTTCAGCCTGGAGAAGAGAAGGCTCCGGGGAGACCTTAGAGCCCCTTCCAGCCCCTCAGGAGGCTTCAGGAAAGCTGGGGAGGGACTCTCGATGAGGGAGGGCAGCTCTAGGAAGAGAGGGAAGGGTTTTAAACCAAAAGTTAGGAGATTGAGCTGAGATGTGGGGAAGAACTTCTTTTCTGTGAGGGTGGTGAGAGCCTGGCCCAGGTTGCCCAGAGAAGCTGTGGCTGCCCCATCCCTGGAGGGGTTCAAGGCCAGGTTGGAGGGGGGTTGGAGTGCCCTGTTCTGGTGGGAGGTGTCCCTGCCCAGGGCAGGGGGTGGCACTGGATGGTCTTTAAGGTCCCTTCCAGCCCAAACTGTCCTATGATTCTAAGATTCCTCCTCAAAGAGACTCCGGGGATGGGCATTTTAATGTGAGGTTTCTGAAAATCCAAAGCGACTGTAAAATCTTCATACAGTTTTCATACATAGTTCCATTTTTTTACAAGACTTTGAAATAGGAATCCCAGCAGAACAACTATCTGTGCTCCTTTCCTTAGGAGACTGCTTACCAAAGCAGTATATTTGAACCTAAACTTTAGGGGGTATTTCTTAAGCTATTAGATGTCATTCTCCTTTCGCTTCATCCACTCCAAACATTAGTGCAACCAGTGGAATTACGTTAGAAAAACCATTATTGTTCAGTTTAGAGAATTTATCTTCCTTACTAAGTGCAGAGCTACGAAATATTAAATCCCAATCAAATGCTGGCTCCCACTTTAAAGTCATTCTGCCCCTCCCTATCCCTTCCACCCCAGTTAATCATGGACTATGTAACAGAAAGGCAGATAATCAGAAACTCTCCTTGCCTGGGAGAGCAGCTATAAACTTAATCTCCTTGTTGTCCACTGAGACTTAAGCAGTTTTCAGGCAGTTATTCCCAAGGAACCCCCAAAAATATAGAACCTAAAACTTTCTGTGTAGTCTCCAATTCATACCAGTGAGTTTTGTCCCCAGGACACTGCAAAAGTGGAGAAAAGGCAGAATGCACTAATTAGCGACTAATATGGGGTGAAGGTTTGGCATAACATGGCAAGGCTGTATCCATACAGGCAGAACGTTGCTTTGGGCATCTTGCAACTTTGGGCATATTGATTTTTTTCTCTCTCCTCCATATTTTAAAGCAAAATAATTACAGTTAATCAGCATAAAATGTAACTAAAATCTCCATCTCAATTTTCTTAAATGTTAACAAGTAAGATATTGCTCATCAGCTTCACTTGGTCCATTAAACTGGACTATGAAACTTAATTATGTCTGTAAAGAGTTTAGAGATCCTCAAGAGGCAGCACGGAAGCAGATGTATTATTAGTTTTAATAGCGTAACTCCTTGACAATGGTAGTTTAACGAGCAAAGTCTAAGGCAGCCATTGTGTCTCCTCATCCCCCCATTTACAGCTTCTGCTTGCAGGATAGCTCTCCTTACACAGGATATGTCAAACTATGCTCTCTTTTTTTTCTTACTTCTACTGCCTACTGCGTGGAGGTACAAGCGTGGGTTACCTGTACACTAGGATGTCGTCAGCAGAGCTGTTGTACTGAATCTGGTACATTCGAATCCCGGGGAGGTGATGCTGAGAAGGCCACTGGATAAGAGCAGAGGACGACGTCAGCTCCGCCACCATGACCGCCTTCTCCTGCTGAGCCTTGGTTTCGTTTGGAAAGCTTGACTTGGCAGATATGAGAATATCCGAGGGGCCAGGCTCTGCATCTTTGTCGCAGTTGGTGCTGTTTGCCAGGTTAGGGTAGGGGGTAATGAGGAGTTCGACCAGAGCTGTCGATTCTCCCGCAGCATTCGATGCTATGCAAGTAAACGTGCCTTTGTCAGTCAAAGACGTAACCAAAATATCCAGAGTGCCATTCTCGTAAGAAATCGTCCTAGAGGTGTTAGAGACCAGCTTCCCATCGGGCGAGATCCAGCGAACGTAGGGATCTGGATCGCCAACAGCTTTGCACTTCAAAGAGGCGCTTTGGCCCTCTGTCACTGTTAGTTTTGGGGTTCGGTGTGTTATCATCGGAGGTTCACAGACAAATTCCTCCTCTTTAATAGACCAAAAGTATTTGCCCATCAGTTCTGGTGGAGAGGCGCAGGTTTCTAGGTCATCTTCTCTGGTGAGACGTCTCAGCCACACGAGTTCGCAGTTGCAGTGCAAAGGATTCCCACCAAAGCTAAGCACCAGGGAGGACAGTGGAGATCCCTTAGACTTGGCGTAGACAGGTATTCTGGAAAACAAAGGATCAGGAGGGATCTTTTTCAACTTGTTCGAGGTCATGTCTAAGCGGGCAAGTTTGTGAAGGTTTGAGAAGATCCCCTCTGGCACAAACTCAATGAGATTATGATCCAAACTGACCGTATTGACATTAGAAAGTTTGGCAATTGTTTCCCAAGGAACATTAACGAGATTGTTGTAGGACAGATCCAGGTCTTCAATTGTTTCAATAAAGTCATCCAATGACCCAGGAGAGATATAGCTTAACTGATTGTTACTAAGTATTAAATGCCGAAGGTTAATTAAACCTTTGAAATGATCTTCATTGATGTAAGTCAGTCTATTACTATCCAAGTGTAAGGCGTGAAGGCCTTTAAGATCAAAAAATGCATAAGGCATGATTTGACTTATTGTATTCCTTGATAGTGTCAAATGAATTAGATTAGTCATGTTTGCAAAATCTTTTCTCCTAAGTGTAGTGATAAAGTTATCCATTAACCTTAGTTCTGCTGTTCTCCTGTCAATACTGGGGGGCACAAAAAGGAGCCCCGTCTTCGTACAGAGAATTGTGAAGGATGGAGACAGGTTTTGACACATGCATCTTTTGGGACACATCATGGCCTTCACAGCTGTGCTAATAACCAGTAGATAGACAACCAGCCTTTCCATCGTAAGAAAAATAACAGACCTAAAAAGGGAGGGAAAAAAGAGAAGAAATCCATGTAAATATAATTTAATTTGGCATTAGCAATAGATTTACATTGAAGTTTTCATTAGGAGTCCACCTGTGCAAATTTGAAACACCTTCCAAGACAATAAAGAAATTAACTGCTAATAATAACTTGGATGTTTTTAGAGCTGAGAGCTTCTGGGTTTGTGCTAGTTCAGTCCCACTCTCCTCCTGATGACACCGCTTCAGACTGACTGTAAGGCAACAGCCCATCCCAACCACCGCTCTGGGTCATCTACCTACTGCCAGCTCTTCACAACCCATGGTGTTGACGGTGGTACTTGAGTAGGTGGAACAAAGCAAGATGCGAAGCTGATACCAGGTGAGAGGAATGTGAGGGGGAAAAGCAAATACAGGATTTTTTTAGGTTAAAAGTACCATCTACATAAAGTTCTCTGCACAGGTCCAACTGTTTGCTTGGGCCAGAACCTCATTTCAACCCGTGTTTCACTTCATTACTTTGTGATTACGCTCCCCTCACTTTTTTCTGGCCATTATAGATGTCCAACAGCTTTTTTTTAGCTCATACATGCCCATCCTCAGTCTCACCAATACCAAGCAGTGAGCTCTTTGCAGAAATGCATGTTTTAAGGGTTGGTTGCTTTTTTTCCCAGGAGGTGGCAGGGGTCTAAAACTTCTACAGCAAATAAGGAGAGAGACCTTCAAAAGCACTTCTGAAAAGCAAGGCTGCATTCAATCAGAGAAGCAGGTATATATTTTTTTTTCTGAGCAGCGCAGGTAGCAGCTTTAGAAAAATAAATTTCATAATTGCACATGGGTTTGGTCAATGAAATTATCTCTGTGAAATCTTGGGTGTGCCAGGTTACTTCCCAGTGTATCTGAAGTGCTTGCTGGCTACACCAAGGGTAGATTTTCCTTTCTACTTTACCTCCAGCTGGCTGGAAAATTGCTAAGCATTAAGTGTGGTGACTCAAGCAACCACAAAGACCGAAACTCCCAATCTGCAACGTAAAAGACTCAAATTACACATTTTGCACGAGTGCTCTGGTACAACCCAATTCCAAATTCCAGCTGGCAAATTCTACCCCAAAAGAAGGTTAGTGGTCTTTCTGCAAAAGAGCACATGTAGTTTTATTTCACGTATAAGCTCTAGTACACTAGAGAACACAGCTTTTTTAGTTTCATGTGACAATTCCTTCATCGAGTGAGTAAATGAAGTGTAAAAAAAATCAACTACTGCCTTTGAGAAGAAGAAATGCAACATAAGACATGGTCCTCGGTTTAGCACAAAGCCAGGGACAACACCACAATCTGCTGAGTCAGCGATCCGCAAAAGAGACTTTGAGTAAAAGGGCACAATTTCCTCTAAGTCAACAGATCCTTAAGGTGTATGTTTGTTTGTGGGTTTGGGGTGGTTGGGTTTTTTAACTTTTATTGTTTTTTTTTGTTTTACTTTAATGATCCCTGTGAGCTCCTTATACGTCAACAGAATCACAGTTGCAGGGTCTGGAAAGCAGTTTGTTAAAGCTCCAGAAAGGGGAAAAAAGTTATTAAAATCAACCCATGACTTATACATTATTATTATTGCTTCAATTTTAAAATCAACCCATGACTTATACATTATTATTGCTTCAATTTGGAGAGCATGAAACTCAGTCTAAACCTTTTAACCGATGCTACACGTTCACTTATTAGAGGCTAATCTTCAGTTGTATGCAATTCTGACGAAATCGCTGCAAAGTTATTTTGTAAAAAGTAAATGAGAAAGAGACAAAATGATCAATCAAACCCTGTCCAAGACCTCTGAATGGTTAGAGCACGGACAGTGTGAGAGGCTGAGAGGCCAGGACAAACCCTGTCCAAGACCTCTGAATGGTTAGTGTGAGAGGCTGAGAGGCCAGAGCTCAATCAGCCTGGGGAAGAGAAGGCTTTGGTGGACACCACAGGAGGAACCTTCTTGATAAAGTCCTTGATAATCAAGGAGTTTATCAAGGAGATGGAGCCCGGCTTTTCACAGTTCATGATGGCAGATGAAATGACAAGGGGCAGAAATTAATACAATTAAAATTCAAGCTTGATACAAGGAGAAACCCTTTTCACCATGAGGATCATGAAAGAGGTTGTTCAGAGAGGTTCTGGGACCTCTGTTCTGGCATGAGGTGACCAGACACAGCCCTGCGTCCAGAGCTGGCCCTGCTTTTAGCAGGAGGTGAGAAATGACCTAAAGTTGTGCCAAAGGAGCTTTAGGATGAAAATATTAGGAATATTGGGATATTAGGTGAAATTTCTTCGCCAAAAGGTTTGTCAAGCATTAGAATAGGCTGCCCAGGGAATTGGTGGTGGGGGAAGGGTTTTAAACCAAAAGTTAGGAGACTGAGATGAGATGTGGGGAAGAACTTCTTTTCTGTGAGGGTGGTGAGAGCTTGGCCCAGGTTGCCCAGAGAAGCTGTGGCTGCCCCATCCCTGGAGGGGTTCAAGGCCAGGTTGGAGGGGGCTTGGAGTGACCAGTTCTGGTGGGAGGTGTCCCTGCCCAGGGCAGGGGGTGGCACTGGATGGTCTTTAAGGTCCCTTCCAGCCCAAACTGTCCTATGATTCTAAGATTCCTCCTCAAAGAGACTCCGGGGATGGGCATTTTAATGTGAGGTTTCTGAAAATCCAAAGCGACTGTAAAATCTTCATACAGTTTTCATACATAGTTCCATTTTTTTACAAGACTTTGAAATAGGAATCCCAGCAGAACAACTATCTGTGCTCCTTTCCTTAGGAGACTGCTTACCAAAGCAGTATATTTGAACCTAAACTTTAGGGGGTATTTCTTAAGCTATTAGATGTCATTCTCCTTTCGCTTCATCCACTCCAAACGTTAGTGCAACCAGTGGAATTACGTTAGAAAAACCATTATTGTTCAGTTTAGAGAACTTATCTTCCTTACTAAGTGCAGAGCTACGAAATATTAAATCCCAATCAAATGCTGGCTCCCACTTTAAAGTCATTCTGCCCCTCCTTATCCCTTCCACCCCAGTTAATCATGGACTATGTAACAGAAAGGCAGATAATCAGAAACTCTCCTTGCCTGGGAGAGCAGCTATAAACTTAATCTCCATGTTGTCTACTGAGACTTAAACAGTTTTCAGGCAGTTATTCCCAAGGAACCCCCAAAAAATATAGAACCTAAAACTTTCTGTGTAGTCTCCAATTCATACCAGTGAGTTTTGTCCCCAGGACACCGCAAAAGTGGAGAAAAGGCAGAATGCACTAATTAGCGACTAATATGGGGTGAAGGTTTGGCATAACATGGCAAGGCTGTATCCATACAGGCAGAACGTTGCTTTGGGCATCTCGCAACTTTGGGCATATTGATTTTTTTCTCTCTCCTCCATATTTTAAAGCAAAATAATTACAGTTAATCAGCATAAAATGTAACTAAAATCTCCATCTCAATTTTCTTAAATGTTAACAAGTAAGATATTGCTCATCAGCTTCACTTGGTCCATTAAACTGGACTATGAAACTTAATTATGTCTGTAAAGAGTTTAGAGATCCTCAAGAGGCAGCACGGAAGCAGATGTATTATTAGTTTTAATAGCGTAACTCCTTGACAATGGTAGTTTAACGAGCAAAGTCTAAGGCAGCCATTGTGTCTCCTCATCCCCCCATTTACAGCTTCTGCTTGCAGGATAGCTCTCCTTACACAGGATATGTCAAACTATGCTCTCTTTTTTTTCTTACTTCTACTGCCTACTGCGTGGAGGTACAAGCGTGGGTTACCTGTACACTAGTATGTCGTCAGCAGAGCTGTTGTACTGAATCTGGTACATTCGAATCCCGGGGAGGTGATGCTGAGAAGGCCACTGGATAAGAGCAGAGGACGACGTCAGCTCCGCCACCATGACCGCCTTCTCCTGCTGAGCCTTGGTTTCGTTTGGAAAGCTTGACTTGGCAGATATGAGAATATCCGAGGGGCCAGGCTCTGCATCTTTGTCGCAGTTGGTGCTGTTTGCCAGGTTAGGGTAGGGGGTAATGAGGAGTTCGACCAGAGCTGTCGATTCTCCCGCAGCATTCGATGCTATGCAAGTAAACGTGCCTTTGTCAGTCAAAGACGTAACCAAAATATCCAGAGTGCCATTCTCGTAAGAAATCGTCCTAGAGGTGTTAGAGACCAGCTTCCCATCGGGCGAGATCCAGCGAACGTAGGGATCTGGATCGCCAACAGCTTTGCACTTCAAAGAGGCGCTTTGGCCCTCTGTCACTGTTAGTTTTGGGGTTCGGTGTGTTATCATCGGAGGTTCACAGACAAATTCCTCCTCTTTAATAGACCAAAAGTATTTGCCCATCAGTTCTGGTGGAGAGGCGCAGGTTTCTAGGTCATCTTCTCTGGTGAGACGTCTCAGCCACACGAGTTCGCAGTTGCAGTGCAAAGGATTCCCACCAAAGCTAAGCACCAGGGAGGACAGTGGAGATCCCTTAGACTTGGCGTAGACAGGTATTCTGGAAAACAAAGGATCAGGAGGGATCTTTTTCAACTTGTTCGAGGTCATGTCTAAGCGGGCAAGTTTGTGAAGGTTTGAGAAGATCCCCTCTGGCACAAACTCAATGAGATTATGATCCAAACTGACCGTATTGACATTAGAAAGTTTGGCAATTGTTTCCCAAGGAACATTAACGAGATTGTTGTAGGACAGATCCAGGTCTTCAATTGTTTCAATAAAGTCATCCAATGACCCAGGAGAGATATAGCTTAACTGATTGTTACTAAGTATTAAATGCCGAAGGTTAATTAAACCTTTGAAATGATCTTCATTGATGTAAGTCAGTCTATTACTATCCAAGTGTAAGGCGTGAAGGCCTTTAAGATCAAAAAATGCATAAGGCATGATTTGACTTATTGTATTCCTTGATAGTGTCAAATGAATTAGATTAGTCATGTTTGCAAAATCTTTTCTCCTAAGTGTAGTGATAAAGTTATCCATTAACCTTAGTTCTGCTGTTCTCCTGTCAATACTGGGGGGCACAAAAAGGAGCCCCGTCTTCGTACAGAGAATTGTGAAGGATGGAGACAGGTTTTGACACATGCATCTTTTGGGACACATCATGGCCTTCACAGCTGTGCTAATAACCAGTAGATAGACAACCAGCCTTTCCATCGTAAGAAAAATAACAGACCTAAAAAGGGAGGGAAAAAAGAGAAGAAATCCATGTAAATATAATTTAATTTGGCATTAGCAATAGATTTACATTGAAGTTTTCATTAGGAGTCCACCTGTGCAAATTTGAAACACCTTCCAAGACAATAAAGAAATTAACTGCTAATAATAACTTGGATGTTTTTAGAGCTGAGAGCTTCTGGGTTTGTGCTAGTTCAGTCCCACTCTCCTCCTGATGACACCGCTTCAGACTGACTGTAAGGCAACAGCCCATCCCAACCACCGCTCTGGGTCATCAACCTACTGCCAGCTCTTCACAACCCATGGTGTTGACGGTGGTACTTGAGTAGGTGGAACAAAGCAAGATGCGAAGCTGATACCAGGTGAGAGGAATGTGAGGGGGAAAAGCAAATACAGGATTTTTTTAGGTTAAAAGTACCATCTACATAAAGTTCTCTGCACAGGTCCAACTGTTTGCTTGGGCCAGAACCTCATTTCAACCCGTGTTTCACTTCATTACTTTGTGATTACGCTCCCCTCACTTTTTTCTGGCCATTATAGATGTCCAACAGCTTTTTTTTTTAGCTCATACATGCCCATCCTCAGTCTCACCTATGCCAAGCAGTGAGCTCTTTGCAGAAATGCATGTTTTAAGGGTTGGTTGCTTTTTTCCCCAGGAGGTGGCAGGGGTCTAAAACTTCTACAGGAAATAAGGAGAGAGACCTTCAAAAGCACTTCTGAAAAGCAAGGCTGCATTCAATCAGAGAAGCAGGTATATATTTTTTTTTCTGAGCAGCGCAGGTAGCAGCTTTAGAAAAATAAATTTCATAATTGCACATGGGTTTGGTCAATGAAATTATCTCTGTGAAATCTTGGGTGTGCCAGGTTACTTCCCAGTGTATCTGAAGTGCTTGCTGGCTACACCAAGGGTAGATTTTCCTTTCTACTTTACCTCCAGCTGGCTGGAAAATTGCTAAGCATTAAGTGTGGTGACTCAAGCAACCACAAAGACCGAAACTCCCAATCTGCAACGTAAAAGACTCAAATTACACATTTTGCACGAGTGCTCTGGTACAACCCAATTCCAAATTCCAGCTGGCAAATTCTACCCCAAAAGAAGGCTAGTGGTCTTTCTGCAAAAGAGCACATGTAGTTTTATTTCACGCATAAGCTCTAGTACACTAGAGAACACAGCTTTTTTAGTTTCATGTGACAATTCCTTCATCGAGTGAGTAAATGAAGTGTAAAAAAAATCAACTACTGCCTTTGAGAAGAAGAAATGCAACATAAGACATGGTCCTCGGTTTAGCACAAAGCCAGGGACAACACCACAATCTGCTGAGTCAGCGATCCGCAAAAGAGACTTTGAGTAAAAGGGCACAATTTCCTCTAAGTCAACAGATCCTTAAGGTGTATGTTTGTTCGTGGGGTTGGGGTGGTTGGGTTTTTTTACTTCTATTGGTTTGTTTTGTTTTACTTTAATGATCCCTGTGAGCTCCTTATATACGTCAACAGAATCACAGTTGCAGGGTCTGGAAAGCAGTTTGTTAAAGCTCCAGAAAGGGGAAAAAAGTTATTAAAATCAACCCATGACTTATACATTATTATTATTGCTTCAATTTTGAGAGCATGAAACTCAGTCTAAACCTTTTAACCAATGCTACACATTCACTTATTAGAGGCTAATCTTCAGTTGTATGCAATTCTGACGAAATCGCTGCAAAGTTATTTTGTAAAAAGTAAATGAGAAAGAGACAAAATGATCAATCAAACCCTGTCCAAGACCTCTGAATGGTTAGTGTGAGAGGCTGAGAGGCCAGAGCTCAATCAGCCTGGGGAAGAGAAGGCTTTGGTGGACACCACAGGAGGAACCTTCTTGATAAAGTCCTTGATAATCAAGGAGTTTATCAAGGAGATGGAGCCCGGCTTTTCACAGTTCATGATGGCAGATGAAATGACAAGGGGCAGAAATTAATACAATTAAAATTCAAGCTTGATACAAGGAGAAACCCTTTTCACCATGAGGATCATGAAAGAGGTTGTTCAGAGAGGTTCTGGGACCTCTGTTCTGGCATGAGGTGACCAGACACAGCCCTGCGTCCAGAGCTGGCCCTGCTTTTAGCAGGAGGTGAGAAATGACCTAAAGTTGTGCCAAAGGAGCTTTAGGATGAAAATATTAGGAATATTGGGATATTAGGTGAAATTTCTTCGCCAAAAGGTTTGTCAAGCATTAGAATAGGCTGCCCAGGGAATTGGTGGTCACCATCCCTGGAGGTATTCAAAAGAGAGGTAAGTGTGGTGCTGAGAGACATTGGTTAGTGGTGGTTTTGGCAGTGTTGGGTTAATAGTTGAACTCAATGATCTTAAAGGCCCCCTCAAACCTCAACAATTCTATGATTCCATGATTCCACAGACCCTCTGAGGCTTCTTCCCACCTGTTTTATTCTATGACCTAGTAACTGCAAATATCTCCGCATTTTTTCCATTTCAGCTGTAGTTCTACCATCTGTCGTCTCTGCTGTCTGATTTTTACTACTGGTTTCAAATGTCAATTCTGAACATCACTTTTTATATTTGAGAGTGTCAGTTCTACATAGAACACCATAAATTTTCTGTTAAGAACAACCAAGTTCAGAAAACAAATCTTACAGCAGAGTTTGCACAAAGCTACTTCTCTTTATACTTACATTGTTTCTAATGTTTTCTAACAAGCATCCTTTTAGTCATGTCTTGTTTCCTGCCCATTTTTCCTCAACAGCTTTTATGATATTTGTAGCACTGTGTCCAGCTCTGGGGCCACCAACATCAGAAGGATGTGGACCTGTTGGAGTGGGGCCAGAGGAGGCCCTGGAGATGCTGGGAGGGCTGGAGCCCCTCTGCTGGGAGGGGGGGCTGAGAGAGTTGGGGGGTTCAGCCTGGAGAAGAGAAGGCTCCCGGGGGACCTTACAGTGGCCTTCTAGTATCTGAAGGAGGGGTTCCAGGAGAGATGGGGAGGGACTTTTTACCAGGGCGTGCAGTGATAGGATGAGGGGTGATGGCTTCAAACTGAAAGAGGGGAGACTGAGATGAGATATTAGGAAGAACTTCTTTGCTGTGAGGGTGGTGAGAGCCTGGCCCAGGTTGCCCAGAGAAGCTGTGGCTGCCCCATCCCTGGAGGGGTTCAAGACCAGGTTGGAGGGGGCTTGGAGCAACCTGGGCTGGTGGGAAGTGTCCCTGCCCAGGGCAGGGGGTGGCACCGGATGGTCTTTAAGGTCCCTTCCAACCCAAACCATTCTACAATTCTACAACACTTCATATAGTGCACTACAAGCTTTATCTTTCAAATATTTCCTTTTTAAAGAAACCCATTTCTCCTATCATTCCATCCCGTGCTCCGAACCCTTCTTGCCTCTAATGGCTCCATTGTTTTACTCCTGTGAGGTACAAGTGATTAACGGATGCGCAATTACCCAAAACTAGGCTGCTGTGCAATATTCTAATTCCCTTGTTTTGTCATTAGCAAATATTAATGCAATTTTAATGGATTAACTGCCATCTGGGCTGTAAGAAACCAGTACAAAACCACCTCACTTAAACCATTATTCTGTTAAAAAATAATTAAATGTTACTAATGTGAAACCACGGCACTAAAATTAATGATTTTAGAGCCAACTATGAACATAGAGCAATTACTCTTACAAACTATATAACAGTCGCGTGGAAATTGTGACTCATAAAGAGAAGCTGCACATTAGTGAATTACCACTATTGTTCTGGATAGTTTGCTACTTTAGCACTATCACCTAAAAACTGCATCAGGAACCTATCTGACTGCATGACAATATAGTAGTATTTTTAAAGACAGCCTAATCCACGCCGCCTCAACAGAAGGCAGTGAAAGAAATAAATTTTGCGCTTATAGGACTGCCCACAGATCTAGGGCACGGGGGAAAAAACTTCTCCGAACTGTTGCTTATTGACTCATTTCCTCATTTCCCATCTGCGCGGCTGCAGCTTAAAGTTCATGCAAAAAAAATAATTGGTTGAGGCAGTCATTTAATTCCAAAGTACTGAAGACATATAGAGTAGAAGAGTTCCTGTTGGAAGGGATCTATATCAGGGGTGTCATGTTCAAGTTACATGCAGAGAGACGGTGTTTTTGGTGTTTTCCTACAGAAGAACATGACTAGTTTCCCATTCATTTGTAGTTTAAAGGATATTTAAAGGAAGAGCTATTTGAATCTAACAAGTCACAGCTATTGGCCTATTAACTTTGTTCCACTGGAAAGAGCTCAGGCTGCCAGTGCTGTAAATATAACGGATTTTCAACAGCTTTATATTGCTGCTATGGTATAGAGATTTCTTACACTCTGCAAAACACATGCAATTCCATGGAAATAATGTTGTGTAAAGATACTACTTCACCAGCATTAGGGAAGAAATTCCATCCTCCGACAAATGGCCCTTTGCCAAGCGCCTTTGCGAGGGACGAGCACAATTCGTCAATAAAACACATACTTATTTCAACATAATCCATGTCCTCCCCTTGCACACACCTATCCCTTTTTACTGGAATTATTAGCAAAATATATTCAAGTGCATGGTTTCCAGTCTATACTTGTTGACGTTGCATCTATTTGGCATTCACCCCCATCTTTTGGCCATGTTTAAGGGAAAACCCCATTTTTCAGGTTCATTCTCCACTGAATTGGGTTCTGATCATACTCAGGTCTCTCTGAAAGAGACCTGGGCTCCCTATGGTGCAGAAATGTTGATATTCAGAGGGTGGCAAGTAGATATTAGGTATTAGAAACAGCTATTTCTTCCTAGATTTCTTGCCCCCTCATCAAACAGAAACACATCCTGGGGTATTTCATCCAGCCAAGTGCCGCTTTTCAAACAAACCAAATGAAATCTGGTACATAATTTATTCCTGCAGCGGCTGCTGGCCGCGGAGTCTGGCCGAGAGGAACAGACCAGGCTCCCACGTGCTCCAAAGGCAGCTTTTTTGGTTGTTGCACTGCCGCGACAACCTGTTCATGGCACGAGACAGGTGCTCGCCATCTGCATCCATAGGAGAAAAAAAATTTAAAAAAGCTTTTTCTTGTGGGAGGCTTTAATATTACCCTTTTCTGATCCAGAATTAGCCACCACATTGGAAAAAAAAATAATTTACCAAGAATAAATAATGGGCTTAATTTAGTGTTGCTTGCCCTATCTGTAAATGAGCAAGAAACACTTCCAATAAGTGTTTAAAAAGTATCTTGCTCAGTTTCTTTCTTTTTTTTTTCCTTTTCCAAGACCACTGGGAGCACATCTCTAGATACACTTGGGCACAAAGTGGATTAGCTGCAAATCTGGCAGCCAGCGTTTCTCTGAACCCAAATCACCATAATTAATATTAATACTAGGATTTTTTGGTACTTTTTTTTTTTTTTTTAATCTAGTTCACAGTGTAATAGGAAAAGCAAACCATTTACTACTAAAAATAACAAAATATAGAATATTTATTCTTTTTCCTGGAATTATTTTTCAGACGTTTTCTATGCAAGTGAACTCATTTGCCTTTTTCTTTATCATTGGGCAGTGACACAAATAACATCCACCTGTGCACTGTTATTGCCTTCCACTCCTCCAGGGAATGGCACTGGGGAATTGTATTTATAACACCCAAAAATCACATTTCCAAGCCGTGCTGTAGAGGTGCAGAACAAGAAAACCAGAAGTAAAAACACAGCAATAACTTTCATCTCCATGTTCATTTTTGCCTCGCCCAATTCAGTCATCTGTATTAGCAGAACTGAAAGTGATTTTATTTTGTTTCATTTGTTGTTATTGGGGTTTTTGGCTGTTGTTGGATGTGTGTCTCCCACTACCAAAAAAAAAATATATATACTGGTTTCTGTCTCATGTCCTAAACTTTAGTAGTGCATACCATATACTGAGGAAGGTATGGAAGGAATTACCACCAAAAGGTGAAATGCTTTATGGATTTATTGTGTGAATATTTTCACTCTCTCCCTCTATCTCTTTCCCTTCTCTAAGGGCCAAAGAACTCACGACGAACTGTGCTCATCTTTTCTTCCCCACCAAAAAGCCTGAACTGGAGCCATTTAAACAATGGTTGAGGTAGCCAGGACACCGATGTAAATTAGGAAACAGAAATAGCTCCTGTGGGTTTTGATGAATGGTCCAAGGTCTCCTGAGGATGTACTTGATGAAAAGCAGAGTGAATTATGCATTGATGTTTTATTTAAGGATAGAAAAGCTTCTGGTGCAGGGAGCCTGGAGGTAACGCTACTTCAGACCTACACTGATAAATGAGCTATTCTTGGCCATGCTGTAGATCTTTCACAGTGGCGACACTCAAACCCAGCCAATATTAGCAATTAGAAGCACTCATTCTTTATTGGAAGACCTATTATGAATTGAAACATGTCCCACCACCAAGTCCTAGCACGTTGCACCCAGCAAAGTGTTTTGTCATGGTAAAATCATATGAATTTTATCTTGCTGGCTTCAGCATCTGCTGCTTGTACTGGGGAATGTCATCCAGAAGGACCTGGACAGGCTGGAGAGGTGGGCCCAGGTGAACCTCATGAGATTCAACAAGAACAAGTGCAAGATTCTGCACCTGGGCCGGAACAATCCTCGCCATCAATACAGACTAGGGGATGAGGTATTAGAAAGCATCCCTGAGGAAAGGGACTTGGGGATGCTGGTGGACGAGAAGCTGGACATGAGCAGGCAGTGTGCAGCTGCAGCCCAGAAGGCCAATCCCATCCTGGGATGCATCAAAAGAAGCGTTGCCAGCAGGTCCAGAGAGGTGATTCTGCCACTTTGCTCTGCTCTGGTGAGATCTCACCTGGAATACTGTGTGCAGGTCTGGAGCCCTCAATATAGGAAGGACACGGACCTGATGGAGAGGGTCCAGAGGAGGGCCACGAGGATGATCAGGGGATTGGGGCACCTCTGCTACGAGGACAGGCTGAGGGAGCTGGGGTTGTTCAGCCTGGAGAAGAGGAGGCTCTGAGGAAACCTAATAGCGGCCTTCCGGGACCTGAGGGGGCCTACAGGAAGGCTGGGGAGAGCCTGTTTACAAAGGCCTGTAGTGACAGGACGAGGGGCAATGGCTTTAAGCTGGAGAAGAGCAGATTTAGATTGGATATTGGGGAAAAAGTTCTTTACTGTGAGGGTGGTGGAGCACTGGAACAGGTTGCCCAGGGAGGTGGTTGAGGCCCCATCCCTGGAGATATTCAAGGTGAGGCTCGATGAGGCCCTGGGCAACCTGGTTTAGTTGGGGGTGTCCCTGCTGACTGCGGGGAGGTCGGACTGGATGACCTTTGGAGGTCCCTTCCAGCCTGGACCATTCTATGATTGTATGATTCTATTCTATGAATTTGGTGCCCAAACAGTTCACACCTTTGGCTGATCTGAACCTCACGCTGCAGGCGCAGAGTCCTCCAGGGCACCTCTGAAAATCTCTGAGAGTCATGGAGAATTTTCCTATAATTCCCACTTGTGCAAAGACTGTTTGAGATTATCTGACTCTTAACATCCCCTATTTGACAATGAAACTCTTGGAAATATGAGAGTCACATCGTAGTGATGGGACAGTGAATTTAAGATGAACAGGCATTTCTTTGGACATTGATTCTTTGATTTCTTAAGATGAACAGACAAGCACAATTAAGACCACCACAGCCCTGTTCAAAAATGTTCCTTCTCGGGAAAGACATAATGATCGGAATAGAAAAATGCCGTGTGTTTAGATCTTACTCAGAAAGGGAAAATTAGATAACTGAGGGAACAAGTCCTTGGCCTCATTGGGTCTGGTGGATTAACATCAGCAAAATCCTCCAAATTTTGTAGCTTCTTATTAGCAAATGGCTCCTGGCCAGAACATCCCACCAGGAGATGGAAACGTTGAGGCTTTTTATCAAATCAAAAATACTGCCCTTGTAAGTGTCTGGAAATTTAGGAAAAGAGGTGTGACAGAAGCAGAGGACTTTTTGTGAAACGCCGTGCACCAACCACCAAAGAAAATTGCAGCTCCAGCTTTAAGACTCACTCAATTCCTCAAAGAGATTGTTGGAGTTTTTATTTTAGCATAGTCTTGAAGCTATTTGGCAACATATTTTACAAGACTATAAAATCACAAATGGCTCTTTATGAGACTGAAAAAGGGAACTTTTGCTGTTTAAACCAAAGTCATCTCAGAAGAAGGGCCTAGGCAGATGTTTTGTGGATAGCTTCTAGACATATTTTAACCTCCAAAACAAAAAATGCCATAAAACACACTTCTCTGGGTAAAGAGAATGATGAGTCAAGACTCTTAAGTCTCCATTCCATATCACTTCATTCCAATACGGACAGTAAATATTTGCATTATGCCTCTCAGTTGTTTAACATCAAGTGTTCAGATGGACAAAGAACCATCCCCGCGTGCTCTGCAATCTTGCCTAACCCGTCACTTGAACGTGGCCCTAATTTCTGAGGCTAATTTAGTTTCCTGTCATTGCAACAAACGTTGACGCATTGTAAGACAGTTTTCCAAACAACCTGTTATCTGCAGTCTGTAACTCTGTATCTCACCCAGTATCATAGAATCACAGAACGGTTTGGGTTGGAAGGGACCTTAAAGAACATCCAGTTACCCCCCTGTGCCCTGGGCAGGGACACCTCCCACCAGAACAGGTTGCTCCAAGCCCCCTCCAACCTGGCCTTGAACCCCTCCAGGGATGGGGCAGCCACAGCTTCTCTGGGCAACCTGGGCCAGGGTCCCACCACCCTCACACCAAAGTATTTCTCCCAGTATCTCACCTCAATCTCCCCTCTTTCAGTGTCAAATCCTTCCCTCATCCTATGGCTCCCCTCCCTGATCAAGAGTCCCTCCCATCTTTCCTGGAGCCCCTTGAGGGACTGGAAGAGGCTCTAAGGTCTCCCCGGAGCCTTCCCTTCTCCAGGCTGAACCCCCCCAACTCTCTCAGCCCCCCGTCCCAGCAGAGGGGCTCCAGTCCTCCCAGCATCTCCGGGGCCTCCTCTGGCCCAGCTCCAACAGCTCCGTGTCCTTCTGCTGTTGGTGGCCCAAGAGCTGGAGGCAGCACTGCAGGGTCATCTCCCCAGAGTGGAGCAGAGGGGCAGAATCCCCCCCTCACCCTGCTGACCACACTTCTTTTGATGCAGCCCAGGGTGTGGGGAGCTTTCTGGGCTGCCAGCACATGTTGCCAGGTCATGCTGAGCTTCTCATCCACCAACATCCCCAAGTCCTTCTCCCCAGGGTTGCTCTCCAGCCATTCTCTGCCCAGACAGGGTTTGCGCCTGGAATTGCTCTGACCCAGGTGCAGGAAGGACCCTGCACTTGGCCTGTTTGAACTTCATGAGATTTGCATGAGGTCCCATCTCTCCAACCTGTCCAGGTCCCTCTGGATGGTATCCTCTCCCTCCAACATGTCACTGTGCCACACAGCTTGGTGTCGTCAGCAAACTTGCTGAGGGTGCACTCAATTCCACTGTCCAAGTCGCCAACAAAGATATTGAACAGTGCCCAGTATAAAAAATAAAAAGGTCCAATTATGACCCTCTCTCTCCCTACAAACCCAATTCCCGCGTCCTGCCATTTGTGGAAAAGGACAATTTGGTTTGAGAGGTCAGAAGATGCTGCAACTTCTGCAACTGCAGATGCAACTGGAGATGGTGGGTAGTGTTGTTAATGGAATTTAGGATTCACTGAATTTCACTGAATTTCTAGAGTTGGAAGGGACCATAGAGATCATCTAGTCCAACTCCCCTGCTGAAGCAGGATTGATTCCTCCTATGCTTGGCAGACACTGTGGCAGCCTGTGCTGTTCCACTGCTCCGGTCCAGCTCTTGAGCTGACCCACCTCCATCACCTTCTTACCACTCTGTCGCCTGCTGCCAGCCCTTCAATTCCATGGGTTTCATCTCTTGCTGCATCCCAGTCTCCAAGAGAATCACAGAACGGCAGGGATTGGAAAGGACCTTCAGAGATCATGTAGTCCAACCCCCCGCCAAAGCAGGGTCACCCAGAGCAGGTTGGACAAGAACATATACAGGGGGTTTGGGAATATCTCCAGAGAAGGAGACTCCACACCCTCTCTGGGCAGCTTGTTCTAAGGCTCTGCCACCCTCACAGGAAAGAAGTTCCTCATGTTCAGACGGAATTTCCTGTGTTACAGCTTGTGCCTGTTACCCCTTTTACCAGGTACCACTGAGAAGAGCGTGGCCCCATCCTCCTGACACCCACCCTTTAGATATTGATCGGCATCGATGAGATCCACTCTCAGCCTTCTCTTGTCCAGGCTGAACAGCCTCAGATCCCTCAGCCTTTCCTCACCAGAGAGATGATCTGTTCCCTTGATCATCTTTGTAGGCCTTTGCTAGACCCTCTCCAGCAGTTCCCTGGCTTTCTTGAAACAGGGAGGCCGGAACTGGTCCCAGTGCTCCAGCTGGGGCCTCCCCAGGGCAGAGCAGAGGGCCAGGATGACCTCCCTGGACCTGCTGGCCACCCTCTTCCTGATGCCCCCCAGGATGCCATTGGCCTTCTTGGCCACAAGGGCACATCGTTGGCTCATGGGTGTCCTATTGTCCACCAGGACTCCCAGGTTCCTCTCTGCAGGGAAAAAAGCCCAGGCAAATAAATATTGTCCTTAGGGATGCACATTCTAAGGAGAAGGTTCTGGGATGATAGAAATTAGGAAACAGAAGCACTTTCTGTCCGCCCTCACGTCTGCAATGATTTAAATCCCCAGGGTGGAATTCTGTAAACGGGATGCCCTGGCTTCAGCTGGGCTGCCTAACCCTACAGGTTTCATAAAAGCTTTGCAATATGGATACAGAGATATTCACTATTTAGAACAAAATTAATCCAAAGCAGGGATCACATCACAAAAAGAGAAGGGAAAAAAAAAAAGAAAAAAGAGAGAAGAAAGGGGAAAAAAAAAGGTATGCCAACTTGCATGTGTATGCAGAACCCTTGACATGAAGCTTTGTTGATGCACTTGCTGTGAGCAAAAGGGAGAAGGGGCTGCCCAAAGCTCCACGAGTCTCTGCGTAGAAGCCAATGATCTAAGGCGCCGGTGCTAAATATAGCCAAAAGGGGCCAATTAGGAATGGCACACTGCCGAGGCGCCGCAGTGCTGGGAGCCGCGGCATCCCGACGAGCGTACCTACGAGAGACAGCATGTCTCTCCACAGGCTCCAGGGCCAGATACCGTGGCTTTGCGCAAAAAGACAAGGTTTTCTGGCTGACACTGAAAGAATGATCAAGTGGCAGCTGGGTGAAGGGACAGGAAGGACATGGATCTGTTGGAACAAGTCCAGTGGAGGACCACAAAGATATTGGGAGGGCTGGAGCCCCTCTGCTGTGAGGACAGGCTGAGAGAGTTGGGGGGGTTCAGCCTGGAGAAGAGAAGGCTCTGGGGAGACCTTGGAGCCCCTTCCAGTCCCTGAAGGGGCTCCAGGAAATCTGGGGAGGGACTCTGGATCAGGGAGGGGAGCCATAGGAGGAGGGGGAAGGGTTTGACACTGAAAGAGGGGAGACTGAGATGAGATGTGAGGAAGAACTTCTTTGGTGTGAGGGTGGTGAGAGCCTGGCCCAGGTTGCCCAGAGAAGCTGTGGCTGCCCCATCCCTGGAGGGGTTCAAGGCCATGTTGGAGGGGGCTTGGATCAACCTATTCTGGTGGGAGGTGTCCGTGCCCAGGGCACAGGGGGGTGGCACGGAGGTGTCCCTGCCCATGGCAGGGGGAGGGAATTGGGTGGTCTTTAAAGTTCCTTCCAACCTGAACCATTCTATGATTCTATGAAATACAGCCAGCTTGACTTCGTGGCAGCCCTTAGATAAGGAACTGTGCAACAAAAGTCTTCACATCACATTTGTGTTTCCTACTTATGCTGGTATAATGAGGTGGTGCTAGTGTCCTGGTTTGAGTGACACAGGACTAATTTATCTTCTAATGCCTGGGAAAATGCATTTTCAGAAGTCTCTGAAGAATGAATTTGTAAAAATATTTACTTTATAGATAGCTGTGGGGTGTGGGTTTCAAGGTCTCAGTGTTTTCGAGCTCACCAGGTTGCAGGGATGAGGAGGAGAAAGACCCAGGCACTTGACCCAACCTGGCCAACAGGATTATTTCATACCATGAATGTCACATCCAATAGAAATTAGAAAGTTTGCTGAGGAATTCTCTTTCTCCCTTGATGGCTGCCACCCTGAGAACTCCTTGCCCTGGTGCTGGAGCCCTGAACCCTTCCCTTCCTCCCCAAGCCGGAGCTCTCACAGGGTCCCACATGGGCTGTCCCTGCTGGGAGTGACCACCTTCCTCTGAGGGAATGGGCTGGGTATGGTTCTTGTATATTTTATATTGGTATTGGGATCAATACTGGTTCTTCAGTATTATTAACGTTAATTATCTAGTCTTACTCTATTAAATCTGGTTATATTTCAACCCTCAGGTTTCCTTGTTTTTTCCCAAATTCCCATCCCTGGTGGGGAGGGGTCATGGGGTGATAGAATAATTGTTTAAATGACAATAAATTGTTGTGGGTTCCTCAAACCATAACAGAGAGCCATCTTCTTCCACTTGGATATCACAGAGGGGCGTGCAACCATTGCGAGGAATTATAACTGCCTCATCACCACGTCAGCCAAACCTGCACAAAATGTCCCCAAAATCACTTCCATTAGCTTCCACATTTAGGTTTACAAACCACACACACAACGCCCATCACGCTGCGCTCTGTGCTCTGACACAGAAGGATGGCTACAGACCTTCGAAGTCTGATATTGGTGTATTTTTTCAGTGAAAGTGCTCACAAAAGTATCCTTAAAGACAATTCACTGGGCTCTTACTACATTAGACTATAGTCTAATATAGCTATTGTAACTATTGTAGCCTTTCAAAAAATAATTAACAAACTTGTTTACATTTTTTTTCCCTCAAAGAGATTATCTGCTCTATTCCAAAAGATGATTACAGAACACAAGAAAATTCTGGCCTTTCTGTTGATTAATTCAGTGCTAGTAGCTGCTTATCTCAATGGGCTGCAGAAATAGGCTGACAAGTCTCGTGGAGTTCAACAAGGGGAAGAGGTGCAAAGTTCTTGGAAGGAACAACTCCCTGCACCACTCCACGCCAAACCAACCCAGGGAGAACTTTGTAGGAAGATGTAAAACCAACTACTCTACAGCTCACTGCAAAAGCTTATGAGACTCCAGTCTTGGTTGCAAAAAGAAATTGTCCCAGCATTTAAGTTTCATGGTATCTCTTGGATCATCTCACCTGGATCTTCATCGGTCAAGACTGCTGGAGCAGCAATTTCCTTTGGGGTTGCTACATAGTCATAATTACAGTATTGCCACTAAAAAGCTGTGCACGCTTCTAAAATATTCTGTAGGAGGAAATGTGTTGAGATGGCTCTATTATGGTGTTAAAGAGACTCACATTTTCTCTTAAAGCAATCTTAATGAAAGAGTCGAAACAAGCTGTGGCAGGAGGTCAAGAGTGTCAGATGTGAGGAAGGGAAAAAAAACCCTATTAGAAATTTATTATTCAGTCTTTGAATATGAGACAATTCTTCCAACCACAAGAACTCACCCACTTTCTCTGCAAAACAAATGGAAAAATGCGCTTACTGTTCACCGAACCACTCTCAAAGGACTGACTTATTAATTGTGGGACTTTGATAGTGCTTAGGCCTTCTGCAAGCCATTCAAAAGGACCAATTCCATCACACTAAGCTCTCTATAAATTATAATTCCCTTCCAGTGATGATTCATGAGTTTAGATCGGATATTTGGAGAAATTTCTTCACCAAAAAGGTTGTCAAACATTGGACCAGGCTGCCCAGGGCAGTGCTGGAGTCTCCATCCCTGGAGGTATTTAAAAGCTGGGCAGACATGGTGCTGAGGGACATGGCTTAGTGGTGGTTTTGGCATCATTACATCGCTGGTTGGACTCGATGATCTTAAAGGTGCCTTGCAACCTTGACAATTCTAGAAATTCTGACTTCATGAATTAATAAAGCCTCCTGCACAGGAAGGAGCTTTAGCATCATGATTGGAAGCGACAGTGCTGTGCCTGTGCTCCGGGGCCACGTTACAAGACCATAAGATAAAATCTCAGGTGTGTAGCTGTGGTTGTGCAACAACACACGTGTGGTCCCCAGTAGGAAACTGATCCATGATAAAGAGAAGAAATAGCAGGAGTTTGGCTTTACTTGTTTACTACTTGTAAAAACATTCATATTGCAGATAATACCACAACATGGAAATTCAAACTCAACAAAAACCACCAAAACCCACCGCACACACACTACAGAAATTTCTCCCCAAGTAACGGTCCTTCCTGGAACCACTTCTGCAGGTTTTCCCATTCTTGCTATCATTACGGACCATTGATTTGCACTAAGCAGATCACAGCTATCGCATGGCTTGATATTATCTGGAAATATATTCACCTGCAATGTTAAGCAAACTGCACGGAACGATCTGTAGAAGATTGACATCCTAAACCGTATTACAACAGACTGAGCAGGGAATACTAAAAATGCTGACCTTACTTGCAGGCTCATTCAGCAGCATTAAAAATCCTGGAGAATCACACAATCGTGGAACCATTTAGGTTGGAAATGACCTTTAAGATCATCGAGTCCAACTGTAAAAGTAACACTGCCAAGTTCACCATTAAGCCATGTCCCAGTCACGTTTTGCATCACAGATACTGCAAACGGCAATTGCTGCTGTAAAGAGAAGAATATCTATTTCTCCCAGTAGATCTGCTGGAGATCTACCGGGAGAAGTAGGTCTCCATCTGCTGCCTCTACTTAGAAAGCATTTCTCAGCAATTCCCAACGTCCTCTTAAAATACCAGCACGGCACCCGTGCCACGTGAATCACGACCTCAAACCCAACAGCACTGTCTGCAGTCCAAGCCTGCACAGGAACCCGCCGGGAGAAACAGAAGGACCGGCCACAGGAGATGCTGCTGATGACTCAGATTGGAGCACTCTTTGCTTTGAGTCACTGTTGAATCAACATCGGATTGTGATGCCGGGTGTCACAATGCTGCCTGCTTAAAAACAAATCATTATGCATCCGCCCTTCTACCTTGCATTACAGACTCATAGAATCACAGAATGATATGGGGTTGGAAGGGACCTCCGGAGATCATCCAGTCCAACCCCCTGCCAGAGCAGGTCCACCCAGAAGAGGTCCCACAGAAATGTGTCCAGGTGGGTTTGACGAGGAGAGGCTGAGGGAACTGGGGTTGTTCAGTCTGGGGAAGAGGAGACTGAGGGGAGACCTTATCGCTCTGTACAAGTACCTGAAAGGAGGGTGTAGAGAGACGGGGTTCGGTCTCTTCTTCCAAGTTACAGATGATAGGACAAGGGGTAATGGCTTCAAGTTGCGCCAGGGGAAGTTCAGGTTGGATATTAGGAAACATTTCTTTACTGAAAGGGTTATCCAGCATTGGAATGGGCTGCCCAGGGAGGTGGTGGAGTCACCATCCCTGAAGGTATTTAAGAAACGTGTGGACATGGTTCTTCAGGGCATGCTCTAGTGCCCAAGATTACTGGTTTGTGGTGGGGTGCTGTGTGGGTGGGTGATGTTTTTTTGGTTTGGAGGTTGTTGTTGTGTGTTTAGGTGGTGGGAGCTGGTGTGTTGTGTGGTTTTTTTGTTGGTTTTTTTGGTGGTTGGACTCGATGATCTCTGAGGTCCCTTCCAACCACTACAATTCTGTGATTCTGTGATTCTGTGAATGTCTCCAGAGAAGGAGACTCCACCTCTCTGGGCAGCCTCTTCCAGGGCTCTGCCACCCTCACAGGAAAGAAGTTCCTCCTCGTGTTTAGGTGGAACTTCCTATGTCCCAGTTTGTGCCTGTTACCTCTTGTCCTGTCACTGGGCACCACTGGAAAAAGACCGTCCCCGTCCTCCTGACACCCTCCCTTGAAGTATTTATAGGTGTTGATCAGATCCCCCCTCAGTCTCCTCCAGACTCAAAAGCCCCAAGTCCCTCAGCCTCTCCTCCTAAGAGAGATGCTCCAGTCCCCTCTGTAGCCTCTGCTGTCCCCTCTCCAGCAGTTCCCTGTCCTTCTGAAACTGGGGAGCCCAGAACTGGTCCCAGTGCTCCAGCTGGGGCCTCCCCAGGGCAGAGCAGAGGGGCAGGATGACCTCCCTGGACCTGCTGGCCACCTTCTTCCTGATGCCCCCCAGGATGCCATTGGCCACAAGGGCACTTAACACCAATCTGGCAATTACTGAAAGAGGGAAAAGCTGCTATTGGCCTTCTTGGCCACAAGGGCACTTAACACCATTAACACCAATCTGGCAATTACTGAAAAAGGGAAAAATGGGATTTTTATGAAGCGAAACAGCAAGTAATGAAGTGTCCACCTCCTACTAACAGGCATTTGCTGCGAGAAGATGTTCCAACACTGTTACCAACTCTGCTGTTTCCACTCTTTAACCAGCCCAAAATGTTTTACAGTCGATGACAGCTAATGACACTTATAACAAGTCTGGCAGACAATAATTTCATTACAAATCCCATGCCACCACCGTTCCCACCATTCAAAGTCTAACAAGCATAAAATTGCATGCTCAGTATGTATGCAGGCAGGTGTGTCATTACTCTGACAAAGAGATGATAGTATTTGTAGACAGTGCGTTAACAAAAGAATAATATTCAGATGAAAATCACCTTTGGTTCAATATGAAGAAAGTGGGTTGCATAGAAAAAGATGTCTCTTTTTCTGCAGAAATATTTCATTCTTCCCAAACTTCCCTTCTTTCCAGTAGGTGATTGAAGATTAGTCACTGAGCAATAAATTTCAGTGCAGTGGTTGTAAAGCCAATAGCTCTCCTCCTTCCCAGCTCCGGACTGGGGAGCTGACATCAACATAACATCCAGTTTTGGGGGTTTTTTCCCCCTTTATGCAATTCCTTTCACCTTTACAGAATGCAAAACAAATCAAGTTATCTCTCTCTGGGTGCCCAAAATTTAGTCCCTAAGAGCAAGGAGGCTGCTTTAAACTATTTTAGCAAGGATTCAAATAAATGTCATTCTGTAGAAGGACAAAAAGGACTCTTTCCGCTTAAACTGCAGCCCTGCCCATTTGCATTTCAGGAATTTATGGGAACATTCAGATTGGTTTAGCATCGATGCATTTGAACAACTCGTTCATTGCTGGCACTGACTGAGGTATCCTTGAGAAAAATAAAATAAAATCAGTCTAGTGGCATGGAAAGACTCTTCTGTAACCCAATAAAGCATGTTTTATCCACTGATCTCTGCAATGCATCACTGAAAGCCATTTTTTTGGCCACTGTGAGGTCTCTCTTGCTGAACACCAGCAGTGCTACGTTCCTGCTCTCCCCGTTTTGTCTCCCCAGAGCACGCAACCGCCTTTATCTCTGACAACTCCGAGCCTTTCTGAGGCAGCAGCAACTGGAGAAGACAACTATTCTGGGCTGCAGAGGGTTATCAGGTAAAAGCCAAGCACATTCCTCTGAACATCAGGCGAACACCTTGCTTTGGGACCGGGCACAACCAGCCCAGAAACAAGCAAAAGACTTTGACTATAAACTGCTTAGCTTGTACCACTCAGCACTTTCCTTTTCTGCTTAAAGAAAACCACGTAACGACGTCTTTATCAAAGCAGCATCCCAAATTCCAACTCATTTTTGGGAACCCTACAAGGCTCTGCTGCTGTTGTGAAGACACAACCCACCACCTGCAGATCACAGGGCAGGGAAGGCAGGGTGGAGAACACCCAACACAACGCACACAACACATTACAGGGCTCTGCTTCTGCAACACCAACACCACATTCAGGTTTTATTCAGCCTTTCCCCCTCACCTCTGCCTTCTGCCAGGGCTGAAATCCACAGCAGAGCTTGGAAAAGAAATAAAAAAAGGCCAGTCTCGGTTGTGTGCTGCACAAAGTAATGAAACTGTATCACAAAGGCAAGCTTTCTTGCCCAGCAAAACAGCAGTTTCCAAAGAGATTTATAAACCCCCCAACATCAGCAACTTTTTTTTTTTTTTTTAATTGCAATTGTTGAGAACGATTTTGTAAAGCTGACGGTGTGTTCCCTTCCTCCTGGCTCGCAATTTCTTGTATGAGCTTGAAGCAGGATCTCCCTGCACCACCTCCCCTGGCTAATGCAGAAAATCAGAAAGACAGAGGTGTCACGAAATCTGAAGTTTGTAGGAAAAACTCCTTGCTAAGCACCCTTGTCAGGATCCAGCTCAGTCAGAAGAGCAGTAAGAAACAAGCCCATTGCAAACATAGGGCAGATATAAAGACCAGCACTTCACCATGCCCTACCCAAAAGTCTAAAATTAACACTTTTAAAAGGGCAAGGTGAGCCTTTGTGATAATTGTGAACTCATCTATTTTCTCCTTGGTTGCCAAATGCTTTAGCTTCACAGCCCAAAAATGCAAAGGGTCAGCCAATAGCTTCTAGCAATTGTCCTGGGATGGCCAAAACATGAGTTCTTCGGTTCTCCTACATCTCAGTTCTCTTCCCTTTGCCTCAGACCAGCCTGACATCAACAGGCCCTTTAAAATTGTCATGTTTAAGTGCATCTCACCAGCAAACTGCACCGTGCAAGACAGCGATGGAGTATTTCCCTTGATTAATGTAAAGCTGTAGAGACCGTTCATGACACAAATTGCTTCTTATAAATTGGTCCATGCTACAGGTGAACTTATTCAATAGGCTCCACTTTCATTCCCAATTTGCCTTAATAACTGGGATGGTGTTCAAGAAGCATATTTGTGCTGCAGATATAAAATTCTTGTAGTAAGGCTGCTGCAGGAGGTGAAGATATATAAGTCTTATGAGGAGAGGCTGAGGGATGGAGTATTTCCCTTGATTAATGTAAAGCTGTAGAGACCGTTCATGACACAAATTGCTTCTTATAAATTGGTCCATGCTACAGGTGAACTTATTCAATAGGCTCCACTTTCATTCCCAATTTGCCTTAATAACTGGGATGGTGTTCAAGAAGCATATTTGTGCTGCAGATATAAAATTCTTGTAGCAAGGCTGCTGCAGGAGGTGAAGATATGTGGAGAAGCAATTTGATCCAAACAGAGCTTGCTGGAGATATATAGATATATATGTTTATACACACCCCAACACCCTGGCACTGTTCAACATCTTGGTTGGAGACATGGACAGTGAATTTGTCGACGACACCAAGCTGTGTGACGCGGTTGATGCACTGGAGGGAAGGGATGTGCCATCCAGAGGCACCTGGACAGGCCGGAGAGGTGGGACCCTGCTGAACCAACATACCCCTGGAGGTGTTCAAAAGACGGGTTGATGTAGTGCTGGGAGGTCTGGTTTAGTGATGATGTTCCTTGTTTGTTGTGTGGGTGTCTATTTTTGTCAGTTAGGTTGATGGTTGGACAAGATGATCTTTAAGGTCCCTTCCAACCTAGAAGATTCTGTGATTCTGTGATATGTGGAGAAGGAATTTGATCCAAACAGAGCTTGCTGGAGATATATAGATATATATGTTTATACACACCCCAACACCCTGGCACTGTTCAACATCTTGGTTGGAGACATGGACAGTGAATTTGTCGACAACACCAAGCTGTGTGACGCGGTCGATGCACTGGAGGGAAGGGATGTGCCATCCAGAGGCACCTGGACAGGCCGGAGAGGTGGGACCCTGCTGATCTCATGAAGTTCAACCAGGCCAAGGGCAAGGTCCTGCCCCTGGGTCAAGGTGATCCCAGGCACAAACCCAGGCTGGGCAGAGAATGGCTGGAGAAAAGGTCTGAGGAGAAGGACTTGGGGATGTTGGTGGATGAGAAGATCCACACAAGCCAGCAACGTGCACTGGTAGCCCAGAAAGTCCCCCACACCCTGGGCTGTGTCCCCAGCAGCGTGGCCAGCAGGGTGAGGGAGGGATTCTGCCCCTCTGCTCTGCTCTGGGGAGACTGGGAGTGCTGCCTCCAGCTCTGGGGCCACCAACAGCAGAAGGACATGGATATGGGGAAGATGTGAGATATGGGAAGAAATTTATCACTGTGAGCTGAGATGTGGGGAAAAACTTCTTTGCTGTGAGGGTGGCGAGAGCCTGGCCCAGGTTGCCCAGAGAAGCTGTGGCTGCCCCATCCCCTAATATCCTGGTTGGATATTAGGAAACATTTCTTTACTGAAAGGGTTATCCAGCATTGGAATGGGCTGCCCAGGGATGTGGTGGAGTCATCATCCCTGGAGGTATTTAAGAAACGTGTAGACATGGTTCTTCAGGGCATGCTCTAGTGCCCAAGATTACTGGTTTGTGGTGGGGTGCTGTGTGGGTGGGTGATGGTTTTTGGGGGGTGGTGGGTGGTTTTTGGTTTTTTGGTTTTTTTTTTTTGGTGGTTGGACTCGATGATCTCTGAGGTCCCTTCCAACCACTACAATTCTGTGATTCTGTGATTCTGTGGGTTCAAGGCCAGGTTGGACAGGGCTTGGAGCAACGTGGTCTGGTGGGAAGCGTCTCTGTCCAGGGCAGGGGTGGCACTGGGTGGTCTTTAAGGTCCCTTCCAACCCAAACCATTCCATGATACATTCTAAGATTACATATTAATTTGAAAAATTGATCAAGACCATTAACACCCGCTTCAGACATCCGTGCAAGTCAAAAATCCTCAAGAAGGTAGTTAATTACGCCCATGGGGGGGTGGTGTGGGTTTTATCCCAGCTTACACTGCATTTGTCACTGGCCAGAGCATGGTGAAAAGCTGATATGCTGCCTTTGAAGGACAAAAAGGATGCCAAAAGTTAATCTAGACTGACATTTTTATTCAAAACACAAAAGACACAGCAGACTGGGGAAATAAAAGAAACTTGCATGTTAAGTGTCACTTTGACCTTTGTAGATAAAGGATTCAGAAGCATTTGGGGGAGGAAAAAAGAAATACTCAAGCTCTTCAAAGGTTGTAGCACACTAGCATCAAAAGTTACCACCATTCCCTTCAGAAATAAATGTTAAATATTTAATTAGACAATAATCTGCCAAACAGTGCTTAAAAGGCTATTCTTTTCCTTTTTGAAATATGAGTCCCATGCAAATGACCCCTCTGCCACAGAAGAGACACCACGTCTGTACCACGGTTCATTCCTGACCACTAAAGCATCCCTCAGATACTACACTGATTTTGGCTTTGCAGCTGAAGAGCAGAATTAAGATGGTCAGGTTTTTGTTTTGTGGTTTGGTGTTTTTTTTTCTTCCTACAAGAAGACTCGAGCGCTCTGACAAGACAGATGGACAGACATTTGGCAAGATCTGCTGCCTTCAACAGAAAGGGAATGAGCCTCTCCAATCACACGAGCATCTGCTATAGAGGAGACAAAACTCAGTACTGGCTCAAAAAGCAACTTACTCCTGGCCCCTGGAGAGCCCCTCCTTTGTGAGATGCCTCTACTCCTCCAAAAAGGACTGAAGTGGAGAATGATGTCGGTAAAAGTGGAGATTGGCAGATGAGAAGTTGGTTTGTATCCTGCAAATATGGCAAGATGACAATGGAGCCCTAGTAACAACGTCAAAAAACAGAGGGAGGAAAAAAAAAATAAAATGAAAAACCCCCCAAAATTACTGAAATGCAAAATTTACTCTAGAGCAGCCAAAAAAGACTGACCTTAAATTTGACTTTATTGTGCAGGAGATAAAGGTTATCTAAGGTGACAAACCAACAAGAGTCTCTGAGCTGCCAGAGCTTGCTACTACTAGAATTAAAAATTATGATGGGAGGTGGAAGAGGATTTTAAAAAAAAAAGGCAAAGCAAAACCTGCATTTTAGGTTTTGTTGGGGTTTTTTGGTTGTGGGTTTTTTTGTTTGGTTGTTTTTTTAAACTATTTCAAATTGGATTATAAAACTCCATAATGTCTCCTTGCTGCTGATTTCCATAATACGCACCGCAGGAGCTGTCAGAGAAGGAAGACTATTTATGAGGCCCAATTAACTCTGGGTTTGCAGCTTATCTTGATTTCTACAGCACAGAACGGCAGCCTCTCCACGATGAGGCACTTTGTCTTTACGACCTGAGCGATAATAAACAAATAAAAAGGCTTCCCTTTCGGAACAGGGCTGAGAAATACCAACTGAAAGGCGCCTGCTCTAACACCGAGACCTCAGCCCTTCGCAGGATTCAAGCAGTTAATTAATCACTCACCATCTACAGTAGCTGCTTCTGCAGAGCTCTGGTGGAGCTCGAAGGGATTTTTTTATTTTTTTTTTTCCCCACCAGAGAAATTCCTTAAATGAGAGAGCTTGGAGACAGAGTATTTTTAGAAACAAGAAGTGCAGTGCTAAACATTGGCAGTGAATGTCTAATCAGTGCTCAGTGAGCTGGGCTGAATATGGTTTACAAATGTTTGTATCCAAATACGGGCTTTATTCTTTCACTTATTTATTTATTTTAAACATGGCATATTTCTTCTCTTTATCTGAGGTCAAGTCGGTGCCTAGGAAAAGAGGCGGAAAGTGCCTCTAACTTAAAATCACCAGGTCATATCATGCCCCATCTGCTTGTTCTAGAAATCAGCTGTAGGTACAGCTTCAAGCTGTTTATGTTGTGCATAAATGAGTACATCTAAGTCATCTCATTTAAACACCTTATTCCTATTAAATTGGAGCAGAGGGTCAACACCACCAAAAAAAATCCACAACATTAAAAAAATAATAATACACCATTTCCAATATTAAGAACTTCCCTAATCCAAGGGGAAAATGAGCTGGTGTTTCAGGGCAAGAGCAGGCTGCACTGTAAGTATTGAATAAGGGTCTCAACACTCTCATTCTCCCAAAAAACTCTACGTTATGTGAATTAATATGAAAAATGGAAGACTATTTGGAATTGTCCAGCACACAAACACTACACAAGCACCAGAAAGCTCTATTTTCTCTCCAGCATCTGGCAGGCAAAAGCGAGTCCAGCTCCACAGGCATCATTATTTAGCGCAATTCCCACCCACACTAAACTGGCATTCGTTGGGAAACACTTTTTTTCCCTCTGTATAACACCCAGCAGGTACGTCCTACCTCTTGGCCATTAACTACGCTGCTGTACGGCTCTCATAGTATTTGTAAATTCTCTCCCTTTCCCCATAAGTATTTTATTTCACTGACAAGGTCTCATTTTATGCATTGCAAGGATCAACTATGCCTGAACCATTCCTGATATGTATTGGTTTCTACCTTCAAACTCTCATCTATCATAACAAACCTCTCTACTCTGCTCTTGACACCATCATGCGGCTGATGGCACCACACCAGATCTTCCTACCCACTGAATTAAGACCAGTAGGACCCTCTGCTCAGTCCCTCTGCCCTTTCCAGAGGGATGTTCAACCTGTCTTGGCCATATTCTGCATGGAGATGAGCAGGATCTCACCACAGGAGAGACATGGACCTGTTGGAGTGGGTCCAAATGGAGGGGTCCCAACATCAGAAGGACATGGACCTGTTCGAGTGGGGCCAGAGGAGGCCACAGAGACACTGGGAGGGCTGGAGCCCCTCTGCTGGGAGGGGGGGCTGAGAGAGTTGGGGGGGTTCAGCCTGGAGAAGAGAAGGCTCCGGGGAGACCTTAGAGCCTCTTCCAGTCCCTCAAGGAGCTCCAGGAAAGCTGGGGAGAGACTCTTGATCAGGGAGGGGAGCCATAGGAGGAGGGGGAAGGGTTTGACACTGAAAGAGGGGAGATTGAGATGAGATGTGGGAAAGAACTTCTTTGGTGTGAGGGTGGTGAGAGCCTGGCCCAGGTTGCCCAGAGAAGCTGTGGCTGCCCCATCCCTGGAGGGGTTCAAGACCAGGTTGGATGGGGCTTGGAGCAACCTGTTCTGGTGGGAGGTGTCCCTGCCCAGGGCATGGTGGTTGGACTAGATGGCCTCTAAAGGTCCCCTTCAACCCATTCTATGATCCAGTGATGATTCTATGGCCCCAAAGCTGAACGAAGGTTTCTCCTTTCAATGGAAGCAGGCTTTCCAGCCAACACTTCATACAGGTTGGGGGTTTTTTGAGCACAAACTGCAGTATTTACGCCACCACTTTCTTAATCCTCACACTGGAGAGCATAAAAGGGAAAAACCCACACAACCTTTTCACGCAGAAGTGTTTTAGCACTTCAGAGACTGGCTGTTAAAAGCATAATTCACCATAACCTTCCTCCCCTAATTAAAATAGCTTCTGCAGGCTAAGGAATACAAGGGTATGGTTGGACTCAACTGCAGATGCCTCTGGGATTTTTTGATCTTCTGCAATCCTAGGATTGCTCTAGAAACTTGAAGTTCTCCAAACATTACTATCAAAAACATTAAGAATATTGTTTTTTTGTGATACCTTTAAATCCCAGGCCAGAGAAGAGCAGCGTCAGCATTCCCGGTAATTAAATGCTTTGCAAAGCACTACAAGATGTTCCACTTTGTGAAAAGCATTATGGAAATCCAAACCAATCACTGCTGTGAGATAACAATCAGAAAGCTCCAGCCTCTTTTTCCTGTACTCATGTAATATTTTATTGTGCTATTCCAGATAACTGTAGTTTAGCAGACCTTAGAAATTAACCTTTTTCATAGGTTTCCAACTATCACTGGTTTCTAACTAGATTTCCTAAACATTCTCAAGAGTTTTGGCAAACCAAAAAAAAAAAAAAAGCAACTGATGAATTAATCTTTAATGCTCTGCGGTCTTGGAGGCTCTAAAACCACTCCTAACCCTCTCTGCAGAGCAGAAATACAAAATGCATTAGAAGTGGCGAAGAAACGCACAATTGAGATTTAACTGGAGAAAGAGCCAGGAATTGAAGCAACACACACTCCCAAGGGTCACAAAAGTAGCAGCGGCAGCAACTTAAAAACACCAAGTGCAGTGAATCGCAGGGCCCTCATTTGGGAATAAGCCTAACGAACCCTTTGCTATCTTTTTCTCTCATTTAATTCATTTGTCCTTGATCCATCTCGCTTTGAAATGAAAATCTGGAGAACTACACAGTTTTTCTGCAGCAACTGCCAGCGTGAAACTTGCAGGTATATTTTACTGACTGATGGAATGTGTGACCTGCAGGTACTGTGTCTGACCAGAGTCACCAAGCAGGCATAAGCTTTTCCTCTTTTGTTAACACTGGGTAGGATTGTAGATTTTTTAGCAGGGTGCTTAGGAGACAGCGCTGAGATTATAATTTTTCTGGTGTTTTATTGAAACGGTTTGTACAATTAAGTCCATTCTGGTGAATTGGTTACCCCAAACTGGAGTAAGCGATTAATAAACTGAATTATTTATTCATGATTCAATTCTTTAGCAGCATCTAACATTACACCCTCCCAGGGTTTGGTGAGTGTGCAGGAGAAGCGTGTAAATCCTTTGCATGCTTTTATTGAAACGGTTTGTACAATTAAGTCCATTCTGGTGAATTGGTTACCCCAAACTGGAGTAAGCGATTAATAAACTGAATTATTTATTCATGATTCAATTCTTTAGCAGCATCTAACATTACACCCTCCCAGGGTTTGGTGAGTGTGCAGAAGCGTGTAAATCCTTTGCATACAAAGCCCCCAGAAATGCAAGTAAAAATAGAAGGTGGGAATGAGTCCGAATATCAACCCCACCTTTCAGTCACTGGATGCATGAACTGGAAGTTCATCTGTAGGCTCCCGTAATTGACTTCAGCCTTTTTCTATCCCCCTCCAGCATCCTTGGGCATCCCTCCTTGAAGAATTATAGTATCCACACCCAAGAAGAGGCAGGCAGGACTGGAACTCAGCTTCGTGTCACCGCTAACAAAGTGCCCTTGCGACTGTGCCCACTTGCTCTCCATGAAGTGGCATTTTCCTTGGAGACCTGTGGACGCTGGAGAAGGTTTGCCCAAGAAATCTAGCAGAGAATACAGAAGGGTGGGATTTTTTAAAACCATTTTCTGAATCATGAAACTTGCTGACAACTGCCGAAAAAACCTACAGTGCCAAACTAAGCAATGCTGTGAGCACAGAAACCAAATATTAAAACACAAAATCTAATGACCCGATGGCAAACAAAATAGGTGTAGACAACCTTAACACAGTATTAGTCTGGGGGACTGTTCATCCTGGCTGCAGTGGTTATTGCTTTTTCTAATTGAAGCACTTTGTGTGTTCTGGTTGCTATTTAGGTCAATGGCCTGGTTCTCTAAAAATTGCTTTCTTGCTTTAAAGGAGGATTGTTTTCTTTCATATGAACTTAATTCTGAAGCACCCATTTCCAGAAAATGAAGAGATGGTAATTCAAAAGCAGTGGAAGCTCAGCCTTTTTTTTTTTTTTTTTTTTTTTTTTTAAGGGGGATTTTACTGTTATTTTAATTTGTGTGGATGACTAAATACAGGAACACAGCTCTAACATGTTAATGAAGTATCAAAGGGGCCATATCCTGAGGGGGCTTAAGCTTTTTGTCCTTGCAAGTGACCAAACCTGTACCACTGCTTTTGGGGAGTCTCCTGCACTTTCATTAGTGTTTCACTTCAATACAGAGTCCTCAGGGTAATGGACAATCCATTCAGATTCATGATGCAGTGCCATGGACATCCATCTTGAAATTAAGAGGTTGTGTTCTCTTCCAGAATTGCACTTTGTCAGAAGCATTAGGAGTGACAAGATCACAGCGGAGGAGGCAGCTTCAAGGATTGAATATCGAATGGTTCGGCAAACTGCAAAGGGCAGCCAATCTCCACGCAATCTTCACAGAAGCTCCTCTTCTAAACCAGGCAAGAATTGTCAAGAGACTGGTTTTCTCCAGAAATTAAAAGTTGCAGACAGAGAAATACAGGCTCAGATATCTAGACTAGATATAAGGAAGAATTTTTTATTTTTTATTTTTACAATTAGGGTGGTGAAACCTTGGCCCAGGTTGCCCGGAGTGGTGGTAGATGCCCCATCCCTGGAAAAATTCCAGGTCAGACTGGATGGGGCTCTGAGCAACCTGGTCTAGTTGAAGATGTCCCTGCCCACGGCAGGGGGGTTGGACTTGATAGCCTTTAAAGGTCCCTCCCAACCCAAACCATTCAACGATTCTATGATCTACTACATAAAACAAGGTTATATAACCAAAGCACCCAAGGATAAAGCTAAGGAAATAAAATTACAGAATCACAGAATCTTCTAGGTTGGAAGGGACCTTCAAGATCATCTTGTCCAACCATCAACCTAACTTTGACAAAAATAAACACCCACACAACAAACAAGAAGCATCACCATCACTAAACCATACCTCCCAGCACTACATCAACCCGTCTTTTGAACACCTCCAGGGATGGTGTCCTAATATCCAATCTGAACCTCCCCTGGCGCAACTTGAGGCCTTTTCCTCTAGTCCTGTCGCCTGTGACTTGGGAGAAGAGACTGACCCCCACCTCTCTACACCCTCCTTTCAGGGAGTTGTAGAGAGCAATAAGGCCTCCCCTCAGCCTCCTCTTCTCCAGGCTGAATAACCCCAGCTCCCTCAGCCTCTCCTCATAAGACTTATTCTCCAGACCCCTCACCATCTTTGTCGCCCTTCTCTGGACCCGCTCTAGCACCTCAATGTCTTTTTTATGTTGGGGGGCCCAAAACTGGACACAGCACTCGAGGTGGGGCCTCACCAGTGCCCAGTACAGGGGGACGATGACCTGTCGGTCCCTACTCGACCAGTGCCCAGTACAGGGGGATGATGACCTGTCGGTCCCTACTCACCACGCTGGTCCTGATACAGGCCAGGATGCTGGTGGCCTTCTTGGCCACCTGGGCACACTGCTGGCTCCTGTTCAGCTGACAGTCGACCAACACCCCCAGGTCCTTTTCTGCCAGGCAGCTCTCCAGCCAAAACTAATATAGATCTACCACACCATGCACACCAGCACTCACAAACCAGCTCCAAATGCCAGGCTATTAATAGCTCCCATTCCCATTAGCAGGAATTATATTATTTATCCTGCCTGTACAAAACCACATTACAACTGCCTGTATTTCAAACTAAACAGTACATGGACATTTCCCTCAAGAATCCATTAAATTGAATACCTGAGAAGTGCTGGGAGTCTCTCTGGTCCAAAAATTCAGCATCCCAGCAGGTATCATGCGGAAGTAGGACATTCTTTTCAACAGCAAACCTGGACCGAAAATCCCCAAAATCCAGGAGTAGTGGCCTAGTTAAGGTGCTGTACCTACTTACAGAAATTAAATCAATGCTCAAGATTTCTGCAGAGTTGGTTTCTAAGGAAGCAGGGGGGCCCAAAATGGGAATTTACTCATTTAGCTGCAATTCCGTGCAAAAGAGCCCGTCCCTTCTCCTTCCTGTTGAGTGAGAAGTGCTCAGCGCTGCTGAGCAGCCGTCGTCACACCTGGACCCGATGGTGTGAATTGTGAATTGGGGCTTTGGTGACAATCCACAGCATGTAACAGTTTCCCTATTTCTTTCCCACTTTTCCAATTCTTCTTCCTTCCTGCTCCCCTTGACTTTATTTAAAAAAAACTAGAGCTCATCCCTCTGCTTTATTTATTTCCACATCATGTGTCTTAGTAGGGCAATGCAGAAAAATGCTCTAAGAGTTATAAACTGGGAAGCTACCAGTTGGATTAATAATTCCATGCTTGCTGAGTGCTGCTTTCAAAATTGGTACTAAGAGAGACCCCAAAAGCAATGAGATTTTAGTGCTTGTTGCAGGCAGCAAAAATCTTCACTGTGCCACCAACAGATAGAACCTTTTACCATCTGGCAATGCAGGAAGAGAGATTCACTTTTACTCATGGACCCTGGAAGCTGTTTTCCTACTCATCTTGTTTTGCTTGTAACTCTGGGAATTTAGTCGGTGATTTTGTTAGTTTTATGCTACTAGAGGAATGGAGAGTTCTCCAGGAGAACATACATGTGCCAGAAACTTGAAGAAAAACTCCATCATTATTCATCTAATATTTAATCTAGTACATTCATATAGTACTTCATCATTATGGGACAGGACGGGTGGAAATCATGGTTCTAAATATATACAATCTGTTAATAAACCAAAACCTGTGAGGTTGTCCAAAAGCAGAACTCGATCACCAAATATCATCCCAACCCCTAAAGGCTGCAGAGACAGGTCCTGCAGGTCTTTCAGGGTTCAGCAAGATCATGATTGCATTGGTCCTCACTGATTTCAGAGAATCACAGAATGCTTTGGGTTGGAAGGGACCTTAAAGACCACCCAGTGCCACCCCCTGCCCTGGGCAGGGACACCTCCCACCAGAACAGGTTGCTTCAAGCCCCATCCAACCTGGCCTTGAACCCCTCCAGGGATGGGGCAGCCATTTTCTTGAATAGGAGGTATACAGACAACCAAAACAGTCCCAAGATTAAAAAAAAAAAAAGAAAAAAAAAAAAAAGAAAAAAAAAAAAAAGAAAAAAAAAAAAAAGAAAAAAAAAGAAAAGGAAAAAGGGAAACATTCTAAAAAACTGCCGGTTTGGGTTGGAAGGGACCTTAAAGACCACCCAGTGCCACCCCCTGCCCTGGGCAGGGACACCTCCCACCAGAACAGGTTGACTGCCTCCCGCAGCATCAGGGATTTTGTGCCCTTCATCTCTTGCTTTGGTTTAGAGTCTTATCAGTAATGCGAGTTCAATGCAAGGTTAATTAGTGTCAAAATGCCACTGCAGGGGATCATTACCGCAGATGCATTAAAGAGTCACAGTTTTGAACTTACTTTTGGCCATACCGAAGCTCCTCGACACTGAGTGGCTGCTGTATATTTTTTAATTGCAATATAACTTTGACATTTCACCACTAAGCAGACACAGAACGGGTTATCACGAGTCAACAGCTAGATGGCAACATGAACCACAGCCACAGGAAAGGCAAGGGATGTTGAGGATCTTTGAAATATCCTTAAAAAAAAAAAAATAATCTGTCAGCCTCAAAACTCCTGGCATAGCTGACCAGGGTGAAATTTCAGCTAAGGCCTTTTCAAAGTCTGACAGGCCTTGCCTCGGAAGCCAACAAAGTGGCGTGAGTTGGGAAAACTGAGCAGCAGTAGAATTTAAAGCCCAAGCTTCAGAAGAACAAACAAGACCAGGACAATAAGAAAGAGGAAGGCAGACTCCTAAAAAAAAAAATATATATATATATAGCATCCCCTCATTGCTTGGTTTAACCATTAGCAACAAAGTGAAGGAAATTGTGTAGAAAGCAAAGAGCCAGGGCACCTGAAGCGGACCAACTCCTCCCCATCTATGTTGGGGAATGAGACTAATGTGACCTTTGATGATGGAAAGGTGCTGGAGCACAACCGTGCCACAGCTTCTCTACAGCTCGTGGAGAGGGGAGTGTATTACACCCCACTGGAGCCTCCCCTTACTACCAGCAGTAGTTCAAAAATTCTATTTGTTCATCATTTTCAAGCCTACAGAGCTTGTAATAAATCACCTTGGCTTCACAGTCTGAACGCTGCAGCTCATTAAGTCAGCAGGAAATGTGCAGCGTGTGGCATTTCCCAGCCTGCTGGTGAGCGAGCCAAGCAAACACAAAAATGCAAGTCACCTTCTACAAAATGATGGTTATCTCTGGGATCACATTCGTGTTTATCCTCTGACCGACAGACTGGAGTTTGTCCTTAGGGCTCCCAAGACCACAGGCAAATCATCTGCATGTTCTCTTTGCTAATTCACAGAAGATATATTTCATTTTGGTGCCTGCCGTTAATATTTGGTCTATGCTGTCCACTACTCATACCTGTTTAGGCGGGATTCACAAGGTTCTAAGGGCTGTGTGTAATGGCTCTGTAGATCCAAAGGACCTGAACTTTAATTCTATTTAAAGGATTAAAACGAAGCAAGAAGACTCACACAAAAAAAAGTCCTTTGACTGCCAGCGAGAGAAGTGAAATGTTTCGGATGAAGAGTTTGTAAGAGCTTGAGAAAAATACACTGGGTTTGAGGTCCACAGCGAGACGAGATTACAGAGGAATTAAGCAGCACTAAAGGTGATTTCCTCCAAAAGCCATACTCAGCCCCAGAAATACTTTGCACTAACGCATCATCCTTTGTGAGCGCCATGAAAGATTTAAAACAGTCAAAGTAAACCAGCAGAATTAGTCAAAAATAATGATTTCCATCCAAAACTCTTCTGAGGGAGACACAGAGACCCAGGAACGCAAAGAGAAGTCAGAAGTTGTGCAGAAAGTCTGAAATCACATTAACAGTCAGCAGCTAACAAGGCTCCCCCTAAATGTTGCACACACTCAAGACTTTGTGCTCCTTTTGGGCATGATCTTCAGACCTACAGCCTGAATTCATGATCTTCAGAACCTTCAGCTTCTCTATTGAAAGGCTGCAAAAACACTTCTCAAAGCCAACTGATTTCCTGTTCTTGACAGTCTTCTACTTTGGTAAGCAATAATTCCCCCAAGTTTTAAAACATAGAGGAAAGTGTCTACCTGTCAAACTAGATGATCCCAAGAAACAAGGATAAAATTAAGGGACAGCTAAAGAAATGAGAATACTAGGAACCTACGTCTTTCACAACCAGCGGGTTTCTTGAAGATGTCTTAAGCTAATATTTTCTGGGTGCGAGCTGTAGAAATTTCCACCCAGATTTAAGACTGTAGGACTGCTTAGGTGTGCTCGAGTCCTGCACGTGGCACAGCTACTTGTCCCCCTTCCTTGCTCAGATGGAAAGAGGGTCAGGTTAACCTTCTGCCTTGCAACAACCTCGCCTTATCTTCAGTGCCTGTGCCTTTTGTGCACACGCAAGCAGAACCTTACAGTGCTACCAAAATAAGTAATAATAGTGTAGCCCTCTAAGGGAGTGAGTTGTACTAAATTAGTGTGAAGGCCCATGTCTCAATGGCGAAAAATAAAGTCTCTGCAATTTTAAGATGAAGCAAGATCAGGCTTTTTCATCACATCTTATATTCTTGGATTCAACTCTCGGAAAAACAGGGGCTACTTCACCAAGTACTCTGTCTTAAGGGAAAAAAAAACCCTTTGAAGTTTTTAGGAACAGTTTATCTTCTGAATTATTTCTGGCAGAGAAGCCATTCCTGGTATTACGCTGAGTACAAACAGAATGATAGACAAACAAAACCCCAACAGGACTTAAAGGACCTGCACACTTAGGCTTAATAAATGGCTGCATTGCTCCAGTAAATCTAGGTTATCGCTGCAGTTCTAATTGTACTGAATAAATATCTCCTAAACATAATTTATCTTCTAACACTATCCTTTGCAAAAAAAAAAAAAAAAAAGAAAAAAAGAAAATCACACTGCACAATAATAACAAGAACAACTCCCTGTGGTTAAGAGTCAAAGGAGATGACAGTTCAGGCCTAGCAAACCAAGCTCAAACTCTGCAAACTCCAGATGTTGAAAAAGCCCAAGGAAGAACGTTCACCTGAAACACAAAACACAACTGCAACCACCATCCGATTGACCACAGACTCAGCAGAAATGTGACAAGAAGGTGTCTGCTCCTGAGATCCCTGGACCTTGGATGAGGTTGACCAAGCTAAAGTCTCCAACATCAAGTCATTCAAGACACAGCTGGAACAAAACTCCTCTCTAGTGCCCGGACAACTGTAAGCTCAGAAGCTGAGAGTCCACTACACCTGCAACTCAGAGACTCCAAAATGCCAAAGTCAGATGTTGCCTGGGGAAGAGAGACCAGAAGTATCACTGCAGCATTGGTTCTCTTGGGTAGGGCTTTACTGGGAGTATGCCACCAACGTTGAATCTCAAACCTGCTGCACAGTGTCATGTAAACCATGTTTTTCTTGCATTGACAAAGAGATCATCCCTCTGTTGAGCGACGCTTGCATGTCCTCAGTTCTGAGAGTGTCAAATATTTAATATTGTGCTGCTGAGGGCAACATGAATTATCTAAATACTATAATGGATTAATGATCCTGGAAGCAGAGGGTAGTTCAAAGGCCAAAAGGGGACAGATAGACATTCTTATCATTCTGTTTAGAGAAACATCCAAGTCACATCTTTGACCAAGGCAAAGAAAACATGCACTAAAGTGGAGAGGTCACAATTTGCAATTCATGTGGTACAATTATGGAGGCTGAAGAGGGCGAAGCAACAGTCCTGGAGCGCATGGAGGGTGCTACAGCTGAAGGACGCTCATTAAACGGGAAGAGAAGGGCATAATGCTGTAGGGCTGTACATGCCAAACGAGCGTGGCAAACCCACACTGATCAGGGGAGTCCACACCACAAGGAACCCCCATGTCACCTGCCAGGAAGCCCTGGGGGCTATTCAGCTATTTTTCTGTGGTGCAAAGTGACCCCTCAGCTCACGGTCAGGTGCTAATTTTGGATTGCAAGCACTGCTTTAGCACATGGAAAGCTCTATCCAGGCTACAGCCCTCTGAAATGACAGGAGAGGGCTCATTAAGGGCCGTTTAGCAAGTTCTCCTGCTCTCACATAAATGATTATATCACCTTGAGAAGTGTTAATGAAACCATTGAAGTAAAATTCCTCTGTTCTCCCAGGTGGAGAAAACGGTGCATCAGGTAAAGCTAAATCCTTTCTCTTTATCATTTAAGGACTGTCAGTTTACCCAACAACCTGTGACAATGACAAATGAGAGCCATCTAAGCTCTTGACCATCACTCTCTCCCCTGTGGTACCCAATGAAGCCTGCACTGAGGTGGCAAGGTAAAACCAAGGTCTCCTCCAAGCCCACATCTGTGTGACAAGAGCTACCTACTGGGGTTGAAAGGGCTGTCTCAAAAAATGGAGAGGCTGCACAATTTTTATAAACATCATAAATCTTGCAAGCTTCGTCTGAAAAAACACGATGACAAACTGGTGCATCATCTGGCTGTCTCTCAACACATCACTGCAGGGCATCATGGCTTATCCTTGTTCTGCAGAACCCCCAAATCTCTGAAGCTGGTTTCAAACCAGCACATTCCAAGCAAGAAAGTGAATCGGGAGACAATTCAGGCGGCTGCCAAGTGTTTGAGATGTGCACCAAGGCGAGTTTGGGCTCTCGCTGTGTGTGTCAGCACCAGCAATCACAGCATCCCTCCGTGTGAAAAGTAGAGAGATGTTCTGGGACAAAGGAAAAGTCACTGCACTAGAGAAAAGTGGAAAAAATATACCTATGGAAGTGAATACTCCACTGAATGCATCTTCAGCAATTCTACCCCCATTCAGCCCCAAAACGCTTGCTTTTCTCATCTTACTTCACCATCTGTGTGGATGAGTAATGTCCCATTATTGAATAATGATACAGTTTCTAGCACACAGAACAAATATATACTTTTTTTCTAGTGTATTTACTTTTTTTCCATTCCAACCAAGGCTGGATTTTAGGTTATTTAATAGATTGAATGTTTTCTTTACAAAGTTCATATTTTTGCATTTTAGAGAAACGTGGAATGAATTAAACACAAATATCAAAGCACAATCCAAAAGGAAAGTTAAAAAAAGACAAAAAGCTGCTGGGGAATGACTGCTCAGTTTGTGACTTCTGGCAATGTTTTACTTTTCATTCCAAAAAAGCAAAGGGAAGGGCACACCACGCAGAGGTGCCATAATCCAAAACACTCTGCCTTTACAAGAACAAAAGCTTTTCAATCTGAATTACATTCCTAGTAGATTAAACTGCACTTAATCCTCGTGTGACCACTTTTAATCCCAATTTAAGTGGCTGCAAATCAGGATTAGCCAACTCCACTCATCTACAATGACTGAACGCGTATTAATTCTGAACAAAATCATCCACTTGGGGATTTATTTTGCCTTAACTCCCTCAAAGTTAAAGCCAATTAGTTAATGCCACAAAGCTGTTGGCTTAAGAAGAGAAAAATATATGACCAAGGAAAACATCTAACCTCTGTGGGAATTGCTGCGATTTGCCCAGCTGGGAAAGATGATGTTGTAAAGGCATCGAAAGAAGCAGCTCTGCCTTTCTCCCCCTGCTTTGCAAACACTACTTGTGTCAACGCTACCAGTAAATTCCAAATTCCTGGCACATGAACCCAGTTGAAACCTTTATTCCCATCTACCCCATTAAAATCCTGAACATTTCCAGTCTCCGGTCCCCGCGTGCTGATTGACTCCACTCAGTCATTCCCCAACCACCAGAGAACTCCCTCAAAAAACTGTACTGTGTTTTGTTACGCGACCGCACACACCTGGAGAAATCCCACAAACAGTAAGAAAGGACAAATCTAAGGAGAGGATGCTCATTAACATCATCATTCAGCCGGGAGGGAAGGAAGAAAGGTCGGGAGAGATGATGTTCTCACAGCCCAAGTTCCATCTCTATCATCCATCCCAGTGTTTTGGAAATTCATGATGGTCCTTACGCATCCTTTATTTGAAAACCTCTGCTGTGAGGACTGGCCGGGAGAAGAGAAGGCTCCAGGGAGACCCTAGAGCCCCTTCTAGTCCCTTCCTAGCTCCAGGAAAGCTGGGGAGGGACTTTTTAGCAGGGCCTGTTGTGATAGAACAAGAGGTAATGGTTTTAAACTAAAAGAGGGAAGGTTTAGACTAGATCAGGAAGAAATTTTTTATGATAAGGGTGGTGAGACCCTGGCCAGGATGCCCAAAGAGGTGGTGGATGCCCCATCACTCAAAACATTCCAGACCAAGTTGGACCAGGCTCTGAGCAACCTGGTCTCATTGAAGATGTCCCTGCCCATGGCAGAGGGATTGGCCTAGGTGACCTTTAAAGGTTCCCTTCCAACCCAAACCATTCTCTGAAAACCTCTCCCAAGGCAAGGTTTTGCATCATCAGGATACAAGTCATGCTCTTCTGGGAGCTGACACGTCTTGCACCGTCGCTATCTGGATGAGCTGACACAGCCGACAGGTCTCAGGCAACAGCACAATTACCATTAACTACTTCAGCTATTTCCTTCTGCTTTTCCAGGGAGCTTAAGACATGCCTTCACTCCAGGCTTATCACAGTAACAGCTCAAATGCTTGCAGGGAGCACATTTTGCTGAAAGGCACCGTGTTTTGTTCTCCCCTCTTCTAGGAAGGGAAAAAAATTGTGCTTGCAAACAAATTCCAGCTCGTGCCAAGCTTCGTTAAGTCTCTGCAACTTATGACAGTCTCCTTGGTGATTTATTCACCCCCTCCCTCAGAATTCATCCTGCTTCAAAGGTTAACGAACACCTTGACAGAATACTCCCAGTGCTGAACTTTTGCAGCAGAAGCCACACAAATGCCATTAGAAAACATATTGGAAGGGGAAAAAAAAAAAGGGGGGGAGGGAGGGATTTAAAATGAAAAAAAAAAAAAAAAAGAAAAAAAAAATTTAAAACCCCGAAATTCCCTCAGACATATTTCTGAAGGGATGCAGATGCAAGCTAGAAGCACATGGTATAAACATATATTCTGCAAGCTTTTAATAATAATACAATAAACATGTAAAAAACCCTGCTTTGACAGTCTCTTTTTCAGGAGGATTTGATAAATTGGTGTTTTATAGGCACAATTTTAAAGGTTCATTTTAACACCATCTAAAAGGCAGCAACTATTGTATTACATGGCAGTCACTGGTGAATCAGCTTTTGTAAAAGCCTTTGCAAACAGCTGAAAAGAAGGAAAATGAGATAGAAAAATAATAACTATTATACACGCAAGAAAGCAACTTTAAAAGATGCAGCATATATCAGGAAAGGCATTACCATCTTCTTGTTAAATTCAAATATGCTTTGAGATGCAGAAAAGTCTTTTTTTTTTTTTTTCCAAAAGCACCCAGACAAAGGCAAATAGCTCCTGATAGAGCACATGCCACAGAGAAAATGTAAATGTAAAAGCAGACCTGGAAGTCTGGGCATGATCTTATCTCTCAGAGCGTTTTAGGGGAGGATTATATTCCAGTGAGTAAAAATAATGAAGACTGTGACACTGAGATTTACCGTACTAGAGCAGAAGCTTCTTGATACCCCAAGGGTGGCTGCGTCCGACTGAATTAGCTGCATTTCAACAGCCAGAATCCTCTTGAACTGACCTTATTCTCAAAGTGACAATCTTCCCCAGACTGTAGCTGGTAAGCCTTGTACTGAGACAAAAAGAAATTTAAAAAAAAAAAAAAAAACAAGGCAAAATTGTGCTGCTTTTCCAGCAGGTTAGGACTTGTGCCTGGAAAGCTGCCTTTTGGGCATTCATAGGGCTGCACCAACACCTCAGTATGGTCCCCATCAAATTTATTTGGTCCTAGTATGGCCTTGGTGCCCTCGTCTTTCTCATATGCTCCTTGTATAACTGATTTTCCACTGAGTGTCCATAGACCTTGCTGGATCCCAAGCAACGCAGCATCTTCCACTTTTCCATCTTTCAGGAGATCTTATTAGCAAGCCCAAAGAGCTGAAGTGGCTTTTCCACAGCTACTGGGAACCCAAGGAAACAGCGGACCATGAAATGGCTTCCCCAAGCCTTGACCCCACCAGACCAGGCAAAGAGAAGCCATCTCCAAGCCCACACCTCCACCACTGGCACTCATGGATGGCTGGTTCACTCCAAAGAGCTGTAAATGAATGAATTCCTCCTGCACGAGCTTTGCCCGAAGACAAATCAACCCCAGAGAGCAAATCCAGTTTCTGTGTAATTAATAGACTCCGTGAGCCATCACTCACGGCGTCCATGTGGGCTGTCCAAATTCCGTAGATGCAGAATTACCTGCAGGCACCTCTCCAATACCATAGTGTGAAAAGCTGGAGGCTGAAAGCATTTAAATGCATTTTGATAAACGCTCTGGCCTCTTCCCTGGGTGCTGACACGTCTGGGCTTAATAGTGTCATCACCTTAATAGCGTCATCGCCTTAATAGCGTTTTGGACTTATTTCTCACCCAGTCAAAAGAAGAGGGAGAAGAGATGCATCAGCAGCTCATGATCTGCCAGCCCAGATAAGCCTTGCTGGTTCCTTCTCCAGAGCTCTGCTACCAAACCCCAGTATTTTTCAAAGCATTCCTGCAATAAACCAGAAATCCCTGCAATCTTGAGGTCTGCCATGTAGGACTGACACCCAGAGCTTCCCAGGGGAGGGGTACATTACTTTGGAAAATACTACCCTACCAAGTGTATCTCCTCTGAAGATATCCTTGCAGGCTTCAGGGACAGAGGCGATTTCCTGCTAAACATGCAAAAAAGGGTCCATCCAGCAGGCACAAAGAAGCAACAAGACCCACAGCTCTCACCAGGGAAACACATATTCATGTAAAATAAATTATTTTCCCAGCTACATACTATACAGCCACAGGAAAAGCCACTTTAACTATCTCCATCTCCATCTGCCCTTCTCCACACCACCCACGCGAGCTATTTGCATATTTCTTGCATATTTATATCGCACACCTCAGTGGGATGCTCCATGTGCCACCACCATACGTGGCCTTTTGGTCTCCAAGCCTGCACATCCCTTGTGTGCAACACCCGACCCACCCCCTACCTCCCCAAAAAGCCACAGCAGAGACAATGCAGAAGGAGTATTACCCAGTTTCCCCCCAGAGTGCAAAATATTTAGTGTATCTGGCTGTAAACTGACCACATCTGCTGATGCCCATTATTCCCTCCCATGGTGCGCTATCAGGCCGCACAATCTGTTAGCTCTACATTTAATTGGGTCCCTGACTGCATGGTGCAGGAGCCGCTTACCTTTCAATATCTAATTTTGCTGAGGAAACAAAACGTTGCGATGTCTCATTTGCTATAATCTATTTTCATAGACAGCAGAATAAATGCAAAAAAATCATTTAAAGACATTGCATGGTCTGAAGGCAGCCAGCCACAAGAGCTTTCTGTGGAAATTCAGCATCATCCCCTTTATTTAACCTTGCGGTGGCAACAGAGGTCATTCCTGAATCATAGAATGGTTTGGGTTGGAAGACACCTTAAAGATCATCTGTTCAACCCCCCCTGCCCTGGGCAGGGACACCTCCCACCAGACCAGGTTGCTCCAAGCCCCATCCAACCTGGCCTTGAACCCCTCCAGGGATGGAGCAGCCACAACTAGTTGAACTTCATGAAGTTCATATGGGGCCCACCTCTCAAGGTCCACCTGTCCAGGTCCCTTGGGATGGCATCCCTTCCCTCCAGTGTGTCAACCGTGCCACACAGCTTGGTGTCATCAGCAAACTCACTGAGGGTGCCCTTGATCCTCACAGCTTGGTGTCACCAGCAAACTCACTGAAGGTGCCCTTGATCCCACCATCCACATCATCGACAAAGATGTTGAACAACACCAGTCCCAGTACAGACCTCTGAGGAACATCACTTGTCACTGGTTGCCCCTTGGACACAGAGCCGTTGACCGCAACTCTGAGTGCGTCCCAGTACAGACCTCTGAGGAACATCACTTATCACTGGTTGCCCCTTGGACACAGAGCTGTTGACGACAAATCTGAGTGCAGCCATCAAGCCAGTTCCTTATCCACCAAGTGGATATCCGCAGCCATCAAGCCAGTTCCTTATCCACCAATAAAGTGGCCAAGGATCTACCAATATGCCCTCCAACACTCCCAGTCTGGATCAGCATCACCGCTGGTCTGGCCCATGTGATTTGCCCTAGTACATCCATGAACCACACCAGGCAGCAAAGCACAGATGCTCCAAGGTCTCCAGATGAACTAACGAAGCTTGGAAGGTCCACTTTGACACTCTGTAGGTAACATTATGTTCTTCCAGCACCATGGCAAATGTAGAAGCCACCCAGGTCCCAAACAAGTTTGCAAGATTTTATACACCCACCTGCAGCAATCTCCCATAGTCACCACACAGAGACCATGACACCAATGACTTCAACATCTTCCCTCTCCTGCTACCATCAACTTAGAAACAACAGGCCACATAATTCCCACTTGGCCAGCACTTGCCAGAGCAGAGAGACTTTTCCAAAGAAAAGGCCATCCAAGCAGATTTACTTCCTTATAAATTGGGATGGGGGAGGTCTGAGTGGGAGCAGCATCTCCTGCAAGACCTCACCACCTTCACCAGCTCCAGCAGTCCTGGCAGAGCACCGGATTAGAGAAGTCCAAACGGTCTCCAAGGAAGCTGGAGAACATCTACTGTGGGCCCAGAGCTGCTCATGCTGGAATTCACTGAAGTGCTGACGCATTAGCCCAGCTCTGAGCCCGAGGTTAATTAATTCTGGCTCCATCAAGGCTGCTTCACCCCCAGCGACATGCTGACACAGCTCAACTTGGCTTCAAAAATGATTTTGAGGTTTATGAAGTAGAACCAGACCTGGAGTGGCTTTACTGGTTTCAGGGAATAGGTGAACTGGTAAGCGTAGCTCATTCCTCCTCAAAAAATAGTGAATACATGGCTGGACATGGGCAGCTTCCAGGGCCTGCTGGGGAAAGACACAGCCAGAGCTGCAAAGTTAAGCAGCTTATGTAGGACAGCTGCAGAGATAGCTCATGAAAAAAATAAAAAATGAAATAACCACAACCAAACAAAAAAAACACCCCACAGACAAACAGGAAAAAAACCCAAAACACCAAACCAAATAAAAAACCACCACAACTCAACCCCAAACCCATCACACACACAACCACATCCTCACAAAGAAAGGTAAATAAGTATATAGAAAAAGAAAAAAGGGACACCTCCCCCCAAAAACCCAACCTTTCTCCCAAACCCAGCACAGGAAAAAAACCCAAAACACCAAACCAAATAAAAAACCACCACAACTCAACCCCAAACCCATCACACACACAACCACATCCTCACAAAGAAAGGTAAATAAGTATATAGAAAAAGAAAAAAGGGACACCTCCCCCCAAAAACCCAACCTTTCTCCCAAACCCAGCACAACAAGGACTGCAGTTTGCAGTCCTCAGGGCCCGCCTACATTTTAAAGCCAAAACTTCAAACAGACCAAACCACTGATTTTTGCAGATATTCCCCACAGGCCCTTTCCCTCCACCTCCCGCATTCAGGCTCCCGCTGTTCCATTCCTCATCCAAGTAAATCTCTGATTCCAAGTTCTTCTCTCTGACCTGGAGGCCGCTCATCATCATCTCCAGCTCATTTTTAGGAATTTTTATCTTGCTGTAAAATACTAACCAAGGCGACTTGCTAAGCAATATGGAACATCCTGGCAGAGAAAGGTACTGTTTAAGTGCCCTATATATAAGTAACACATATAACATACGTGGCATAAAAGCAGATTTCATTTCTAATTAAGTGCAGGAGGAGGAACAGGACCCCTAAATGCCATTTGAACAATTCACGGTACCTCCGTTTTCTGCATCCTCCACTTTTCTGCCCATCTCCGCCAAACACTTGTCTGAAATCTCTGAGTTTGCCAAAGAACTCCCTGTCAGCGCTCCCAGCGCTGCTAATTAGTAAGGTGTGGGTGCTAAATTGGAAGTTCAGGAGAAGAAATTATGAAATTAGCCAACAGGAATGAGTTCAGAAACTGCACGCAGCCCAGCGCTATTATAAAAATATTCCTAGAAGAAGCATTTTGTTTCAGAGAAAAGCGAGTGAGCTGGCTAAGCATCGATCTTCTGTTATATTAATATGGGAAAAGCACCCAGTTTCATTTGATTTTCTCATGCTGGCTCCTTTAATAGCACTACTGATTTCCTCTGCTTGGGTATAATTAGTCAGGGGGGTTGGGGAACCCCTTCTTTTTCTCTGATGGAACATAATTTGCAATTCAAAGCTTAGTTATGGTGACTCAAAGAAGAATGCTTTCACTAAAAAAAAAAAAAAAAAGAATTGGAGGAAAGATACAAATTTAAGGCTTCAAAATGAGAATGAACTATACCTCTACAAGGCCCACAGGCTGCAGGCTGAGGAGACCCTTCAAGGTATCTTGAAATAGGAGTGGTGGCATGAAGAGCCAAGGCCTTGGCAAACCTTTTCTTTCTAAAAAATTATAATTCTTTTTCTTTGTAATTTTTTTTTCCCCTTAATACAAGTAATTTCTGGGCAACACAGCCAGCTTAGCAACCCTCTGGCCTAGACAGAGGTCCAGAAAAAAGAAAAAAAAAGAAAGAAAGCAAAATTCAACAAATCACATGCTGCTGCTATCAGTCATCCTAAAATATAACTAAAGGAAAAATATTTCAGGGGTAAAATTTGACCTAAAGACAAACACTCAGATGTATGCTGTGGTAACCTGAGTGTTTGATGAGGCATTAAGATAAAAATGAGTATTTTGGAATGGGCAGAAGAGCTCCAAATATTTACGCATGGTAGCAGTGTGCTGCTGTGCCACACTTGGCTCATGGCCATCCATAAGCAAGAAAATGGGCAAGTTTTGGAAGGTTTAATTCAAAAAGGTGAAGCAAGTAAGAGACAAAAGGTAAAGAAGCTGCAAGAAAAGACAACAGCTTTCCCAGTGTTGTGGAGCAGCCACAGCCAAAGGTCCTTCTCCTCCACATCCTGGCCAACAACAGGTCAAGACCATGATCAAACGACCTCTTCCACACAAGGCAGAAGCAGTCCCGATCTCCTTTTTCTTCACATTCCTTCGGTGAATAAAAGCCAATTCATTCTGGCACAGGAATCCCAGCACGAAAATGCTGTGCTGTTACTCATTCTCATGCAAATATCCCTCGAAATACAAAACCAGGGGGAAGCCGTGTACATACATATCCAGCCCTAGGGCATCCTGCTATTCAAGGGAATTCAGAGGATTAAGGAGCTGTGTTTTAGGATGAAGCACTGGGCCTAAAAAAAAAAAAATAATATAATTTTAAACCAACATTTAGTTGCTCATTAGTGCTCAGCCTGATAAGAAAATATGCACAGATTCAACCTCTATAGCCATCTGCGTGAAATTCCCCTTAAATCAGGATAATTAAGCCTCACTAGACCACACCTTTGATTAAAAAAAAAAAACAAAAAAAAAAAACCCCAAAAATAAAACTCCCAAAAAATCCACCACAGACCATATGAAACTAAGAACCAACCATATGAAACTAAGAACACACTCTTTGGGCTTAAAATACCAGAGAAAAGCAGCACTAAGCAGGCACAGATACAGACAACTTAATGCTCATGACCTGGTTTAGAATCGCTTATGCGTATTGCATTTCACAACCAAAAAATAAGAAGAGAAAAGTGCCATCACAGCAAAATCCGTAGCTCTGTAATAATCTCAGAGTGCCACACAGTAACACTGTTCTAGGATTTCTCTCCATTGCTGATGGCAAAAATAATCCTAGGGATCTCAGGGAAAGGGATCTGATCTCAGGTGAATGGAGAGTCTGTAATTTCAGACACAGAAATGGCTCCTAATTACAGGGCGAGAAGGATGAGCTGTGGGGAAAAAAAAAAAAAAAAGGAAGAAAAGCTAAATAATCTGGCTTCTTTTGTAAGTGCTAAGAGGCTCCGTTCGCATTCAAAGCTCCCATGCACCTGGTTAGTTTGGAGGGGCAAGTCCAAAAAACGTGTCCACCTTATCCTCCATACAGAGGAGTGAGCTACACTCTTCTGTGTTGCCTAGTGATTTTATACAGTAGATACCAAAGACTGAAAGCATTTGTAACCCACTTTGCATGAAGAAAGCATGAATCTTGGCATTTCACGCAGCTATCAACCCCCAAGCCAGTTCCTATTAGCACTGAAAAAATACACCTACCAAAAAAAAACCAAAAAACCAAACCCAAACAACTTCCTCTTAAATTCCAGCTCTAGTTTAACAAGTTGTTAGAAGCTATGAAAATAATCAACTTCTGGCAGATGGAACAACCTTCCTCAAAGCAGCATTACCCCATCAAAAGGATCAGGGTAGTGTGGAGCCACACACCACTGTTCATCCTACCCACCCCATTTTTCAGCTTAAAAAAAGAAAGAAATGGAAATTACATTGCTCCCAGAACCCTTGTCTACTAAGAAAATAGTGTCCCTGACTTGCCATCGGGTGAACAAGAACCATTCCAAGTGCCCTTGCTGTTCTGAGCGTGTCCAGCATGAAGGAACCCATGCTCTCTTTGCCCTGAAAAGAAGGGGGAAAAGGGGGTTTGTGGGTATTTTCACCTCGGGAGCAGCTGAGCAGGACAGACGGCAGCTCCAAGCACGACTATTTCCAAATTGGTGAGAATGACACCCAGGGAACCCGTGCCAGGAACCATGCGTGGTGCCAGCTGGAAACGAAGAGCAATTCTGCACCTCCCATAGCTCGTGGTGGAGAAGTGGAGGGAGCAGAAAGAATCAGGTTCAATTCCAGCAGCAAGTCGAAATAGATCAGCGTTTTAAAACCACAAAGAGAAGGAAATATGCGGTTGGTTGACCCTGTTGTCTTTCACAGCAAAGAAATGCCTGGGAGGCCTTGACAGAGGGAACCTGCTGCTCTTTTGCTACTGAACTTAGCAGCTCCCCAAGGATGCTCAGCTGCTTTGCAACCACCTCGGATCTCCTGCCAAGTGGCCCTGGCCTCTCCTGGAGGGTCTTCTCCAAGAAAACAACCTTCGTTAGTTCCAGGCACAACAGGATTCACAGGAGGTTATCAGCTGGTGCCAAATGCTATTTTCTCAACCATTTTTTTCAGGTTTAACCAATACACAGGGCAGGGCTTAACGCTCATAACAAGTGTAGTTTTAATTACGCCCACACGTTCTCCGTGATACACATCTGAAGGACGTGAACCAGCAACTGTGGTTGGGGCAGTCCCGGCCCCAGCCAGTGCCATGCTTGGGGACACTCTTTGTCACACCAGGTTGACCTTCTGATCATGTAGTTACGCGACCTCCTGTCCAGACTTGGCTTGCAGCCAGCACAGACAGGCAAACGCATCACAAAAGCAATGTTTCCCATCATTATTTATTATGTAGAATTATAAAAGCCTTAGCACAGGGCACACCAAGAAAACACCACTGTTTTAATGGCTGTGACACACCATGAATCTACTGAATAACTGAGGCTGGAATGGGACCTCCAAAGGTCATCCAGTCCTTCCCCCAAATCTTGCTTCTCTCTGTCTTCAGTCGTGATCTGAAGTGATAGGCTGATAGGCTAAGTCTGAACCATTTCCAAAAGATTAAAAAAATGAGGAAGAAGCTCTTTTCTGAATATGAAAGTCATCTGGCAAAATAATCTAAGCCAGCAACACAAACAGAGTCTTCCACACAACATGGAATGTCTTCTTCCAACATGAAAGGCAGGATGCACCTCCCAGCTCTATCTGGTATCTATAGAGAGACACCATAGGAATAGGCTGCCCAGGGAGGTGGTTGAGTCACCATCCCTGAATGTGCTTAAGAGTCATTTAGATGTGGTGGTGGGGGATATGGTGTAGGGGAGAACTTTGTAGAGTAGGGTTGATGGTTGGACTCGATGATCCCAAGGGTCATTTCCAACCTGAATGATTCTATGAGAGTCAAAGCAGAAGCTACACCACCATTTTCCTGGGACAGACAGAAGGTGTTTTCCAGGCACCAGGAACAGAAAGACACTGATTCCCACAGAAACGTTCCTGCTCGTTTTCCTGGGACAGACAGAAGGTGTTTTCCAGGCACCAGGAACAGAAAGACACTGATTCCCATAAAAACATTCCTGCTCAGTGCATTTCGAGACACACATCTCTGTGCCAACACCCGTTTCATTTACTGTTTGTCTGCTGGGGCGAGCAGATTTGCCTGTGCTTGAAATCATGTTGCTGACTTTGCTAAATTGGACCCCCAGAAGATATTTTGCAATCGATACCCATTATTTTCATCACAGCCAGGGCTCCCAGCATCCATCCCAGAAAACAGACAGGCAAATACGACTCCAAAATACAAAGCACTTCCATCTAAGAGTTGATTCCACCTCATGGTGGATACCAAAAAAAAAAAATCCAACCCGTCAGCAACATGGGTATACAAGCTATTAACTCTTTTAGTGCAGCACTTTAAAGAAATCTTTTTTTTTTTTTTAAGCTGCCTGTCTGTCTCCCTCCCACTCCTACCACTTCCACTCTTCTCCACAACTCCAGAACTTCCCAACTCATGAAGTTCAAAGGCAAGTGGAGGTCAATGTTACCTGCGCTCTTGGAAGACCAGCCCAGCAAGAAATGTCCAACTTGTGATGGGCACAAGTACCACAGCCTGCTCGGAGATCATTGGGATTTTTGGATCGCTAAGGAGAGTCACGAAGTCACATACAATTGTTTCAACAAACTTAAAGATGCGAATCATACAAAGGTACCACAAAACACTTCTTTTAGATACCACAGAGAGGGGATGGTTGCAAGCACCTTAGACAATAATAAGCTGCCAACATTGGGCGAGACTAAAGTTTAACAAAAACTTCCCACTTCTATATTACAAAGGCTGGCTGGAACCAGTTGGGTGTCACAAAGCATCCATAAGAATGTTAATAATTCAGCTTTGAATAAGAAAAGCAAAAGCACGGACAGCAGCGAATGGACAAGAGATTTGGTCTTTGCAGGATTGCACTCAGTGCACGCAACGGGGCTCGGCAGAGGTTCAGTGATCCTTGAAATGTGTGTGGAAGTGAGATTGTTACTCATTAGAAAAGAATACGCACATATTTCAAAGACACTCTGCTTCAAGGTGAACTCCTGTCACTTTGGGGCTAAGTGTTGCCAGTTTTCCCAGACTAATTGCTCTTCTAGAAAAGGAAATGGAGCTTAGCATTGGATCAGAGATGTGGAGATTCTCTTTCTTACAAAAAAAAAAAAAAGTATTTAAAAATCTTTAAGAATCAGCACAGTTTTCTTCTCTTTTGAGATTGCAAAGAATTTTCCTTTGTCCAGTATTTCCCACCGCAGCAAAACTCCCTCTATTCAATCCACAGGAATGTTTTCCCTGTTATATGAGTGAGAAATCTTTCATACAGATGACAATGATTTCCCACCCCTCCATTTAAAATGAGTTCAATGAGAAGCATCTGCTGTGAATTTGTGCTCTCTGCCCTGTGCAACCCGGGAGCAGGCTAGGGACCAACACTTGGGAGGGAAAAACAAATTTAAAATTACAATTTTGGACCACTGAACTCCAAGAAAAGGTGTTCACCTTGCAGTGCTCTGCCAAAAACCTGATTTTTACCCCGCCCCAACACATAAACCTTTTCCAGTCAGCCACAAAAGCAGGAACAACAAGTAGGAAACCAGTTGCAGCCAAGTGGAGTTCAAGCAGCAAATAAAATACTACTTGGCCCACGCTGTGAAGTTCATCTTCATTTATGACCATCATTACCTAAAACCCTCCTGTGTTGGGGACCAGGGATGAGTTGAGGTACGAACACACAGTCTCGTATCTGTAGATGCGGTAGGAAGGACTTAGCTTTTGTCCATCCATCTCCTACATCATCCAAAGACCCAACAAGGAGCCCACCTGGAAAGCCACATCCATCACCCGAGTGCTCAGTGTCTCCTTGCAGTGTCCCAAGCTGGGGTGTGCAGAAATTATTGGGTGGAAAAATAGTATATATATATGTAAAATCATTTAATACCTAATTAATTCAAAAAAATTGCATGCTTTTTTTTTTAATCAAGGAGGGAGTAACCTGATCAGCCTGATTGTGCTGATGGGCCAAGAAGCTGTCACCACAGCATTTCATTGACAGTCTGTAGGAAAAACCCACTCCAAACGCCCACCACCAGAACTGGTGAGTAGAGCTGGTTGAAAAAGATGGGAAAAGCTTGAAACTCCCTGCTTGATTTTTGAATCTTCAAACCAAAGAGAATTTTTTGCAAGAAAGATAAAAAAAAAAAAATCCAGGAGTGAGAACAGGGTAATTTTTAATTTTCAGTAAATTCCATTTTGGAAAAAAAAAAAAAGTAACAGAAGTCTGCAATTTTTTCACTGCACCCATACCAGGAGGCTCAGCTATGAAGGACCTCTTTCTCAGTGTGGTGGAGAAGGGCTGATTTGGAAGAAACTCTCCCTCCAAAGTGTGGGGTGGCATTGGTGGGTACAATCCCTTCAATTTCAAAGCTGAATTTCAGATATCCAAAAAGAACATCTGCTTTGGAGAGAAACCAAAACCTTCCATCTAAAAAAAAAAAAATCCAGGAGTGAGAACAGGGTAATTTTTAATTTTCAGTAAATTCCATTTTGGAAAAAAAAAAAAGTAACAGAAGTCTGCAATTTTTTCACTGCACCCATACCAGGAGGCTCAGCTATGAAGGACCTCTTTCTCAGTGTGGTGGAGAAGGGCTGATTTGGAAGAAACTCTCCCTCCAAAGTGTGGGGTGGCATTGGTGGGTACAATCCCTTCAATTTCAAAGCTGAATTTCAGATATCCAAAAAGAACATCTGCTTTGGAGAGAAACCAAAACCTTCCATCACCAACAATGCCAAGACATGATGTGACATGAGAATGGCCCATGCTTATTTGGGAGCACGTTTCTGAGAAGCAGCCCACCCGATTCGTGTCCCTACCAGGAATTGCAGAACCTGCTCTCCCCAAGCAGAAAGTTCTGCTTGAGGCCAACAGGAAGGCTGACAACACTGTTTCTGTCAGAAGCCAACACCAACTACGCTTCAGGTTGCAAAGTCAATAATTTAGCCTTCAAACAAGCTGCCATGGAAAGTTCCTGGCATCCACAGCACATCACCTTGGAGACCTCTGTCTTGCAGCCACCCAAAGCCCTTTGTCGGGTCTACAGGAGTATTTGGCACCATGAGACATGTTGGAACCTCTCCCTTGCTCTGCAGACCAGGATGGTGGATCTGTCTCTGAAGAGCAGTCCTCCACCCTTGTCAGCAGCAACAAGATCAATGCAAGAACTGTTTGGTGGAGTTTTCTGGCAGCAGGGGAGAGGAGGTGATCATAATGGTCCTTTTTCTAACCTAACAGTTTCCTCTCCCAATGAGCCCGTATTAAACACCTCATTTGGAGCAAAACCAAGAAGTTCATGGTGCACGATCATGACCTACAAACTGGAAGCCCAAACATTGCATGCCAACCTGCTGGCAGGAATCCCTTCCTAATGACACCCATAACTCACCGTTAAGCTCACACCCGCCAGCTCTAAGTAGGACATGACCTTCCATGGCAACAAGGAGCATCCTAAACACGCTGCTCATTGCTGACAGAAGACGTTGAACGAAAACATCGGCAACCACAGCTACAGTGCTTCCTTGCTCTGCTACAAGTAGTAGATTATAACAATCACAGAACGATTTGGGTTGGAATAGACCTTAAAGACTATCCAGTGCCACCCCCTGCCCTGGGCAGGGACACCTCCCACCAGAACAGGTTGCTCCAAGCCCCCTCCAACCTGGCCTTGAACCCCTCCAGGGATGGGGCAGCCACAGCTTCTCTGGGCAACCTGGGCCAGGCTCTCACCACCCTCACACCAAAGAAGTTCTTCCCCACATCTCATCTCAATCTCCCCTCTTTCAGTGTCAAACCCTTCCCCCTCATCCTATGGCTCCCATCCCGGCTCCAGAGTCCCTCCCCAGCTCTCCTGGAGCCCCTTGAGGGACTGGAAGGGGCTCTAAGGTCTCCCCAGAGCCTTCTCTTCTCCAGGCTGAATCCCCCCAACTCTCTCAGCCTGTCCTCACAGCAGAGGACAGCCTCCAGCCCTCCCAGCATCTCCAGGGCCTCCTCTGGCCCCACTCCAACAGCTCCATGTCCTTATGTCTGCAATAACACCAAAAAAACCATCCTGAGAGCTCTGAATCCACAGATCCACCCACCCAAGGAGCATCACTGCAAAAACCAGGTGGGGGGATGAGGTTCCCCCACCCCAAGAAAGCATGGGTCCAGCAACCAGCTCCATCCCCACGTGCACACCACCAGAACCAGGCGCAGGATGGGCCCTCTCGCGGTAAGCACAGCACCGGAGAAGAATCCTCCAGCCACGGCATCAGACAAGCTGGTAGGCAGCAGAGGAGGAAAAAAAAAAAAAAAAAAATGCTGCACTGCCTGCGGCGAGGCTGGCAATCTCCGAATTGCCTGGGTTACTAACCTGGAAAATCATACAGAAGATTAAAAACCATATGATTTCTTCCTAAAATATTAAAAGATGGGAGGGGGAAATCACGGCCAGTTGCCTGTCAATTATGATCATCCAGGCACATTAAAAAAATTGAGTATTAAGTGCTGCCTTTTTTTTTAAATAAACTATAGAAGGTATTTTTAAGGTTTAAGAACAGATTTAGTACTCTACGTGCTTCATAGCAAGAGCTTTCCCTAATATCTCCAGCTGCAGAATGTAAAATAGAAAAATATTCAGGTGCGATAGGAGATTTGGGGGCTCTTTTAGAGGAAAAAAATCTTCCTTTGCTGAAACACAACCCCATTTGCAGACTGATTCCTCCGGTTTGCTCCTCGGAGGAGGTTTCCTCCAGCTCGAGCAGACTCAGCCCCACGGTCCGTGCAGGCTTTTTTGCTATTTGGCTGGTGGAGAATCACCTCAGCCGGTCTCAATGACAACGCTGTCCCCCCGCCGCGACCGCCACGCACTCCCCTGTCACTGCAGCGAGAAAACCAGCCTAAAAAAAAAAAAAAAAAA
>NW_015090959.1:142112-142314 GCF_001431845.1 Calidris pugnax | reverse complement strand
CCAGCTCACCTCTCCCACGGCGAGCCTAGAGGGGCATCGCTCCGGCCGTTCCCCCGCCGTCCATGGCCGGTTGAGCTGCGGGAGAACGGCGGAGCATCCCGCACCGGCGGAGCCGGGCAGAGCCGCTGCCGCAGGGGCCGCCCCGCCCCGGCTCCGCACAGCGGCGGCGGCGGGGGAGGGGGAGGAGGAAGAGGAGGAGGAA
>NW_015090959.1:120479-141976 GCF_001431845.1 Calidris pugnax | reverse complement strand
GCTCGTACCCCCGGTGGGGCCGGAGGGATCCGCATCCCCACCCCGGTGATGGGCGAGCGGCGCCAGGTGAGGAATTAGCGTTGTCCGTTAATTGGTTGCTAACTGCAAAGCACTGGCAAGGAGTAGATATTTTTATTTTTTTTTTAAAAAAAAATAGGATGGCCAAAGCCAGCAGGCGTACGTCGCCATCCAGAAAGTAAGAAAAGGCAGGGGGGGAGGGGGGAAAATAATAAAAATCACGAAAAGCCAAAGGAAAGCATTGCTAACCATCATTCCAATGACTCCGAACTGGCCACTGGGAACCTTCCTGCCCTGGAAAAGTTGCACCAGGGGAGGTTTAAATTAGATATTGGGGGATTTTTTCTCCGAAGCGTTAAAAGCGAGGCACATCTGACAATGACACTGCAGTTTCACAGAAAAACCATCCCAGAACCGGTGGGGTTGGAAGGAACCTTAAAGATCATCTAGTTCCAACACACACAGAGCCCCCCCACCCCACCACGGGCACCTCCCACCAAGACCAGGTTGCTCAACTCCCCGTCCAACCTGGCCTTGAATTTTACCAATTTATCAAGAACTACTCGGCGCGGCGGGGGGGTTCGAACGGCGGGGGGGGGGGGGGGAAGGGGGGGAGAGGAGGAAAAAAAATAATAATACATCCCCAAATCATCACCCTGAGCTGGTCCCTCCCGTACTATTCTTACCCTACACGGTGCTGAGAGTGCTAAAAGTCCAAAAACAAACACGGAGAGGGGGGGGACACGGGAGGGGGGAGACCCTGAGCTCCGCCGGTGATGCTGGTGGAGGAGGATGCGGGGGGACCGGCGCATCCCGCACCCCACCGCCTCCTTCTCCCCCCCTCCGCAGGCCGGCAAACCCCCACCTGCGGGTCCCCCCTTCCCCCTCCAGCTCACCTCTCCCACGGCGAGCCTAGAGGGGCATCGCTCCGGCCGTTCCCCCGCCGTCCATGGCCGGTTGAGCTGCGGGAGAACGGCGGAGCATCCCGCACCGGCGGAGCCGGGCAGAGCCGCCGCCGCAGGGGCCGCCCCGCCCCGGCTAGCCCCCCCCCGCCCCGCCCCACGGCCGCACCGACCGGGGAGGGGACTACGCTGTCCCCCCCCCCCCGCCCCGCGGCTCGTACCCCCGGTGGGGCCGGAGGGATCCGCATCCCCACCCCGGTGATGGGCGAGCGGCGCCAGGTGAGGAATTAGCGTTGTCCGTTAATTGGTTGCTAACTGCAAAGCACTGGCAAGGAGTAGATATTTTTATTTTTTTTTAAAAAAAAAGGAAATAAAAGGTAAAAGCGGGGTTAAGGGCTTTCCTTTGGTACCGGAGATGCCTCGGGGGGGGGGGGAGTCGGTCTCTGCTCCCAAGGAATAAGCGATAGGACGAGAGGGAAGGCCTCAAGTTGCACCAGGGGAGGTTTAAATTAGATATTGGGGGATTTTTTCTCCGCTCAAAGGGTTGTCAAGCCTTGGAACAGGCTGCCCAGGAAGCGGTGGGGTCACCATCCCTGGAAGGACTGAAAAGACATGGAGATGTGGCCCTGGGGGACGTGGTTTAGCAGTGGACTTGGCGTTATCAGGTTCATGGTTGGACTTGATCTTAAGGGTTTTTTCTAAGCAAAATGATTAGAATCATAGGATAGTTTGGGTTGGAAGGGACCTTTAAAGGTCACCTAGTGCAACCCCTCTGCCATGAGAAAGGCCATCTTCAACTAGGTTGCTCAGAGCCCCGTCCAACTTGGCCTGGGATGTTTCAAGTGATGGGGCATCTCCCAGCTCTCTGGGCAACCTGGGCCAGTGTCTCACCACCCTCATCATAAAAAATTTCTTCCTTATATCTAGTCTAAATCTTCCCTCTTTTGGTTTAAAGCCATTACCCCTTGTCCTATCACAACAGGCCCTGCTTCTCCCCGTCTCTCCTGTAGGTCCCCTTTAAGAAGGTCTCCCAGGAGCTTTCTCTTCTTCAGCCTGAATAATAATTCTATGATTCTGCTCTGGTTCAGAGCTGCAGAGCATCTCGGGGGCTTCAGGGTACCAGGCTGGTGGGTTTTGGACCACAGTTTGGTGGGTTGGGCTGGGCTCGGTGGATTGTCTTGGCTTGGTTTGTATTTTGTTCGACTTGAGGAGCACCAACGTGGATCAGGGCTGCTGTTGGTCCATCGGATGCTGAGCAGAGCCCCCCTGGCACGCAGGGTCCCTGGGCTTTTGCTCAGCTGCAGAAGGGGCTTCTTGTCGTGAGAAACTGCCCCCATTTCTCACGGGTGTAAAATGTAGGAGTAGGCGGTGAAATCCATGGAAGCCAGGGAAAAAAGAAAAAAAAACCCTGCAGAATCCTCCCTGCACTGGAGAAATCAGTGCAAAGTAACCACAAACTCTCCACGTCCTTACCTCACCCCATGGGATTTTTAAGCGTTACGGGTGTAAAGACTGTGTTTTGGGGCAGTTTCTTTGTTTTTAAGACAATACCTTGTCTGTTGATAGGGATAATGGCTTACCACAAGGCAGACTCATCTGTGAAATAACTTCATTACCCGAATCCGAGTGGATTTTCAGCCTGCCCTGTGGAAGGTTTGGAGAATGAGAATTGCTGCTGTATCGCAGCTCTCCCGTGACTCACGCCTCGATAATACCAAGCACAAAAAATATCTGGAGATGTGATTCATGCTCCTGAGGAGGCCAGAATGGGGCAGACTATAATATTTACAGCAAGTAGCATCTCCCCCTTCGTGACGAGAGGTAGCTGTGTGCCCGCACATCAACATTTTCCACGTCGAGATGCTAATGACTCTAATCTGTGTATGCACGATGTTAATAACTGCATGGGGAATGCAGCTTCGGGCTGAAATGAGAAGTCCCCAGGTAGGTGCAGAAGAAAGCTGGGTCTGAGGCTTCTTCTGTTTGGAAAATACTTATTGTATCTGATTAAATCATGGCTGCAAGTCATTCTTCTCGTTTTCATATTGAATATTCCGGGATGTGGAGTGCAAAGGGGCTCATGCCTCCATCTTCTCCTTCCTGCAGGGGCCTTCCACGGATCATCCAGGGTTTTGCAGATGTTTTTAAGCCACTTCGTGGGTTCTGGTAGCAATTCTCTAATAACTTCCGCAGTTTTAGGAAGCCATTGGCCAGAGGGGAAGTGAGGATGCAGCAGGTGGGTCAAGAAGTTGAAGTTGTTGGGGTTTGTTTCCCCTCTCGTGCTAAATTTTCCACCCAGTAAGAGACCTCTGCGTTAGCAGACTTTGGCAGCCTCTCAATATATAGCCATATATTTATTTTATTTTATTTTATATAACAGCTATGGTGTTAGGGCTGTATTCTGACTTCTCTGGGAATAGCCCACTGCTCTGCAGCGTTATTTATGTGTTAATGAGTGGTAAGGAGTCTTCTCTTCCTCTTTTCCTGTACCTCCTTCTAAAACTCAAAGGCCTTTTTTTGCTTTGTTTCCAAGGATTTTTTAGTCCACTGAGATATGAGTATTTCTGCTTCCATGGACCAGGATCAAAGATAGTGCAGTCAACTTACTGGACATCATTTAAAGAAACTCCTCAGCCATTTCTGCATCAGGTGTGAGGCATTTTCTCCCCAAATTTTCTTGAAGGAGAGATAATACATGATAATCTTTTCCTGTACCTCCTTCTAAAACTCAAAGTCTCCAAGGATTTTTTAGTCCACTGAGATATGAGTATTTCTGCTTCCATGGACCAGGATCAAAGATAGTGCAGTCAACTTACTGGACATCATTTAAAGAAACTCCTCAGCCATTTCTGCATCAGGTGTGAGGCATTTTCTCCCCAAATTTTCTTGAAGGAGAGATAATACATGATAATACCACAAATCTGGGACTAGAATTCCTTTTTTTTCTTTTTCTGTTAATGTAGAGCTTTAAACACAGATATGAGGCAACAACAGCTTGGCTGTGACTAGGGCTCTTGGTTGCCCTTCCTTTTTAAGTACTTTGTTCCAGTTTTTAAAAGTTTCCCTGAATTAGGGATGTATCTGCCGTGTTGGGGAGACTCATTAGGAGTAACTGCCATGGAGGACCCCAGGTGTAATTAACGCCAGAGCAATTTCCACTGGCTTGATCGCTCTCTGTAGGACCTGACAAACTAAATGATGTGAGCCGGGATAACAAATACAAATGCCAGAGAAAATGAATGAGCTGCCTGTTGAGGAGCAGCAAAAATAATTCATCTCTCTGGAGGGTGGAGAAGTCGATAAGATGGGAGTGGGACTTGTTTCCAGTCTTGACCCTTTGGGTCTGTGATAGGTGCAGCAGAAAGGAAGGAAGGGATGAGGCAGGTAGAGTTTGGTGACCCATTTCTCCAGGGCAGTACCTCCAGGTATTTCTGTCTCAACGCAGCAACCAGTTTCTTAGATGGAAATTCAGATTATGCTGGCAAGTGTGGAAGTGAAGGTGTAAGGCAGGATTGCGGGGGGGGGTGGATTCAAAAATTATTTGGACCCTGTGACTTTTCTTCCTGACCTCTTCTGGAAGCTGAAGGTCTGCAGTGTGCTTAGGGTTGGCATGTGATGGTCCTTGCTCGTGTTCAGTGCTTTGTTGGGTGGGAGGCAGCATGAGGTGGTGATGGCTCAAGTTGGCCCTTCCCAGAGGGGATCCCTGGGTGATGTTTTGAGCTCCCCAACATTGCAATACCCATGATCAGCTCTGGTTTTGCTCTCTGTCCTGCAGAAGCAGCTCCTAGTTCTCATAGTTCTTATACTGAAATAGTATTTTGAGAGAAACTGAGCCCTGCTTTTGTCAGAAAAATAGAGTTTCTGACCTGTAGAGGTGTCTCCACATACCTGTGTTTCTGACCTGAGAATGCAGGGGGTCATCATTAAACCGTGCATAGAGACAAAATGTTGTTGAAGAGCAGTTACTTTCAAGTAAGAAAATTAAGAATTCCGTGGTACATAACATTCCACGTGTGAATGTATGAGCTGGTGGGATCCCACCTTGCTGTTTGAAGGGGGCACATGCCAGAAGAGACTTCATTTTACGCTGATACCAAAGCTGACAAGGGGGTGAGAGAGGGGGGTTGTATTTTCCACCCCCAAAATAACAAATGTTGAGAATGTCATGGGCAGGGACACCTCCCACCTTACCAGGAGGCTCAAAGCCCTGTCCAACCTGGCCTTGAACCCCTCCAGGGATGGGGCAGCCACAGCTTCTCTGGGCAACCTGTTCCAGTTGACTATGGCCAATATGAGCCTGGTGCATGCATTTCCATCAGGAACCAAGAGTTTGGTGTGGTCCTGGTGTAGAGCTCATCTCCAAAACTATGCTGCCATCCAGCGTGACCTGGAGAGGCTGGAGAGCTGGGCAGAGAAGAACCTAATGAGGTTCAATAAAGGTGAGTGTAGGGTCCTGCAGCTGGGGAGGAAGAATACCAGACACCAATATAGGTTGGGGATGGACCTGCTGGAAAGCACTTTGGAGGAGAAGGATCTGGGGGTCCTGGTGGAGAGTAACCTATCCATGAGCCAGCAATGGGCCCTTGTGGCCAAGAGGCCAGTGGGATCCTGGGCTGCGTAGGAAAGAGCGTGGCCAGGAGGTGGAGGGAGGTCATTCTCCCCCTCTGCTCCTCACTGGTGAGGCCACAACTGGAATCCTGTGTCCAGTTCTGGGCTCCCCAATTCAAGAGAGACAGGGAACTGCTGGAGAGAGTCCAGCGAAGGGCAACAAAGATGATGGAGGGATTGGATCATCTCCCTGAGGAGGAAAGGCTGAGAGAGCTGGGATTCTTTAGCCTGGAGAAGAGAAGGCCGAGGGGAGACCTTATTAAATATCTAAAGGGTGGGTTGAAGGAGGATGGAGCCGGACTCTTTTCAGTGGTTCCCAGTGACAGGACGAGGAGCAATGGGCACAAGCTGGAACATGGGAAGTTCCACTCAAATCTGAGGAAGAACTTCTTTTGGGTGAGGGTGCCAGAGGGTACCACACCCAGGGAGGGTGTGGAGTCCCCTTCTCTGGAGATCTTCAGGACCCACCTGGATGCTCCTGAGTGATGTGCTCTGGGCAACCCTGCTTTGGCAGGGGAGTCGGACTGGATGATCGCTAGAAGGTCCCTTCCACTCCAACGACTCTGTGATTCTGTGCATGATCCTGATGTGTCTTCAGATTCAGCTCTAGGCTACGGCTGTGAGAAATGGTTACTATCCATCAGGAATCTCTGCTATAAGAGAGCTGGAGTATCAGTAATCTCCTGAGGAGAAGGACTTGGGGGTGTTGGTGGATGAGAAGCTCAACACGAGCTAGCAACGTGTGCTGGCAGCCCAGAAAGCCCCCAACACCCTGGGCTGCATCCCCAGTAGTGTGGCCATCAGGGCGAGGGGGGAAATGGTGCCCCTCTGCTCTGCTCTGGGGAGATCCTGCCCCCCAGTGCTGCCTCCAGCTCTGGGGCCACCAACATCAGAAGGACGTGGAGCTGTTGGAGTGGGGCCAGAGGAGGCCATGGAGATGCTGGGAGGGCTGGAGCCCCTCTGCTGTGAGGACAGGCTGAGATAGTTGGGGGGGGTCCAGCCTGGAGAAGAGAAGGCTCCAGAGATGGGGCAGCCACAGCTTCTCTGGGCGTTCCTAGGGCCATGTATATGGAATTGCACAACAAGAAAGGGCATCCACTAGTCTGATTCCTGGAATAATATGGGAAGGTGTGATGGGGCAGCCACAGCTTCTCTGGGCATTCCTAGGGCCATGTATATGGAATTGCGCAACAAGAAAGGGCATCCACTAATCTGATTCCTGGAATAATACGGGAAGGTGTTAACGATGCTAGGAGGTGCTCATGAGAGGCTTTACCATCCTGCCAAGGGCTTGGTGGGAACTTCAGCAGCGATTCCTGTTTGGCCACAGCGTAACCGCGTGAATTGGGAGATGAAAGGAGGCGTGTGGGCCCTGGCAGCGAGCGGCACAGACATCTGTGTGATACGCATCCAGGTGGGAGAAATGCCAGGGGAAGAAAACAGAAGGGACTCCCAGACACAATGGAGCGCGGATGTAAAAATACAGCTTAGGAATTGCACAGACAAATTGCTATCTAAATGTGCTTTATAGCTCCTGGCTATTTTTTTTTTTTATTTTTTTATTTTTTTTCATTTTTAGACATCTTTGATTTCTCCAGGCTGAGGAGCAATCCTTCCTAACTGATGCTGATGATCTATTTTCTGTAAAATCTACAGCCGGCCCCTCTGTTGAATCTGAACCAGCTTTTCATGGTGGTTGTCCCCAGAGCAGGGTCGTTTACCCTGTGTGTGAGACACCATCGTACACACAGAGCAGAGGAATTTATTTAAATCACTTCTGGCAGAGGTGGTTGCTGGGCTGTAATCCACAAAGCCAGCACACGGCCCTGAAAACTCCTTGGAATATTTATAAGGTTCAAAACACAGAAATGCAGACCCTTAATTATAATTATTGGTTAGTACCTTATCGTAACAATTTCTGTTGGTTAATACGGTCTCCTGCTTTCATTTGAAGGTGTCCTTTAATTGATGTGTGCCTGCTCCAGTGCAGTGTTGGGGGGGGACAGGTGTTTTCCATCTCTAATTGGGTTGGTGGTCTCCATCTCCCACTCCCACCTTTACCTTTCCCCCAGTTACTGAAGATCTGTGGTGACTTTATGCTTCTTTTAGCACTTGACCAGTTTTTGGCTGTTTTTCGGCCTATCTCAGTGCCTCCTTCGGTGGTATGTTCCCTTGTTATCAGCCCTCTGTTCCTCTTGGAGGATATATTCATTAGAAACTTCACAAGACCTTTTTAACCCTTTCATAGCTCTTTATTCTTCCTCAGTGGAAGATTCTAGTTTCAAAGGTACATCATGCTGGCCAATGGACTTAGAAGCTGAAGGTGGCAAAGATAACCGGTACCTCTGAGGTGCTCAGGTGGCTTTTGGAGTAGGGCTTTGCCCCTTCCACCACTTGTCCGTGGTTATTTCAGCCCAGCTGACCCGTTTTGGAGCCAGGGTAGTTGGGATTTGGCTTTGGATGCTGCCTGACGGGAGCACCCCCAGCTATTTCCCCTCTCTGTTTGGGTCTTGTCCTAGAATAAGTTCAAGAAAACATGTATTTGTTAATGTCTGTAGGCTGGAGGCATTTGAAATTGGGAAGAACCGTATTTCTTAGAACAGCAATCTGAATTTATTTGCATAACTGATGACTTCAAAATTAGAAGCGGTTTATTGGCGGCTGCTTTCTGGAGGAGAGCAGAGACTGCAGAATTGCAACTGCGACTCCGGCGTAATGGATTTGGGACCCGTCGTCTGTGGAGAAGGTGGGTTTTGTGCTACACAGGAGGAAGGCAGTGCAAGATTTCCAAATGCCTCGTTCAGGCCCAAATATTCTATTGGCATCGAGTATCCAGTATAAACCTTAAATACCTGTCAGCTTGGTTCTTGCCTGTGGAAAACTGCAAATTAGGCCCTTTGGTTTAATAAACAATCCTTTGAGGGAGGAACAACTAAGCAAGGTATTCTTGCTGTAACACTTGAAACAAAATAGATGCCCTGCTATAGACACCCGGGGAGGTAAAAGCACATCAGTGTTCTTGCTGTGGAAGGGAAATTTCTGCAGTCCAGAATATCTGCAATAAAAACAACATCTTTTCTTGGGTTTTGTTTCTTTTTTTTTTTTTTTTCAAGGCTTCTGAGTGGGTGTAAGTGGCTTCCATTTTTCAGATGTCTCATTTCAATACCTGGTTGCATCTGACCCTCGGAGGCACAGCTCTGAAGCACAGCAGTGGAAGGACTTTTGTGCCTTTAATCCTCGAGGACAATTAAACACGAGCTGGTTTAAACTCTGTTCTGCATCTGCAAAATAAAGCAAGAGGGACTTATGTGGCCACTTTTATAGAGTCAGAATGGTTTGGATTGGAAGAGACCTTGCAGATCATCTCATTTCACCCCTCTGCCCTGGGCAGGGACACCTCCCACCAAAACAGGTTGCTCCAAGCGCCCTCCAACCTGGTCTTGAACCCCTCCAGGGATGGGGCAGCCACAGCTTCTCTGGGCAACCTGGGCCAGGCTCTCACCACCCTCACAGCAAAGAAGTCCTTCCCCACATCTCAGCTCAATCTCCTCATTTTTGGTTTAAAACCCTTCCTCTTCCTCTTCCTCTTCCTCCGGCTCCACTCCCCAAATACCATCGCCAGAGGGATCTAAAAGCCGGTGCTGAGGGACATGGGTCAGTGGTGGGTTGGTTGGTGGTGGGTTGATGGTTGGTCTTGATGATCTTAAAGGTCCCCTCCAACCCAGGGAAGTGGTGGAATCGCCAGAGAAATCACAGAAGGTTTTGGGTTGGAAGGGACCTTAAAGCTCATCCAGTTCCATCCCTTCTAGTGGCTGGGACATCTTCAATGAGACCAGGTTGCCCAATGCCCCGTCCAACCTTGGCCTTGAACCCCTCCAGGGATGGGGCAGCCACAGCTTCTCTGGGCAACCTGGCCCAGGCTCTCACCACCCTCAGAGTGAAAAATTTCTTCCCAATATCTCATCTAAATCCTAGGGGCAATAAACCTTCCCCTGCTTCCCCAGGGATCGTGTGCTTTCACAGCTGGGTCGAGGAAGGACCATTGGCATCTCATTGCTTCTTCTGATGCCCGGCTAGACTGAACAGCCAGGTCTGAGTAACAGGTTTAACTCACCCCCTCGGCGCCCACTCTCCATCAAGCAGGAATTGTCACTGTGATAACCAATTGTCTGGTAACTCTCTGAAGCTGGGGAAAGAAGAGTTAGCGAGGCTTTTCAGTGAAATACTGTATTTCAGCACTTGTTGCCATGCCTTCAGGGCTGTCTCCTTGAGGTAATAACAGACTGAGAGTAGCTTTTTGGAAATGCATTGTGACACCTCCTTCTAGAGATGGCTGGATATGATATCTGTGTTCCTGCACACTATGAATCATCACAGATCAGAGCACTGTTCTCTGCTAAGGCTCCGGCAGCCTTTAAATGTTACAGCCTTGCATGCCAGAGTGTCTGAGGGTTTTTCTAAAGTGCCTGCCCACATCCTAATCTTGTCATCTGCCCCTTATCTTCATTCCCTTTCATTCCCTTTGTTTCTGGTTAATCCTTTCTTGCCTCGAGTCCTAGGGTCTTTATGCTCCATTGCCAAGAGAGAAGATGTTGGAAGAATCGGTTGCAAAATGTTCCCTGTTCCTCCTCTTCCTTTGGTGGAAGGTATTCTTTGAGAATATAAAGAGGTCAAGAAATACCTTTTAGTCCTCTTGAGTGTCTCTTTTCTGACCACAGCCACATCTGCTGGCCTCGGCAGAGCCTCTCTGCTTTCAGACCAGGGTAGTTCTCTGCTGACCCTGATGTTTTATTTCCTCCTAGGAGGAGACAGGGATTGGTGTGGGGCCGGCTCAAGATACCGCTTCTATGCTAAGCCTTTCTTTTAAGTGAGGGCATATCTTTGCTTTTAGACATGCTGACTGTTTGCAGCTCAATCTAATAATTCAGTTGCTCTGTAGGTCTAGACGAGTCACTTCTGTAGCCAGTGATTTTTCTTCATTGCTGTTTTACATGAAGACCTTAGAAAAGATTCTCTCTATACTGGAAGAAATAACCAGGTGAGCATTGAAACAACCGTAAAATATGATTGTACCTTCTCTGGAGGATCTTGGGTTATTTTGCAACGAGCTAATGAAGCCTTGCTGCCAGGGCTGAGGTCAGTATTATCCACATTGAGAAGTAAATAACAGAATGTCAGGGGCTGGAAGGAACTTCTGGAGGTCATCTTGTCCAACCCTCTGCCAAAGCAGGGTCACCCAGGGCAGGTTGGACAGAAACGCGTCCAGGTGAGTTTGAATATCTCCAGAGGAGGAGACTCCACACTCTCTGTGGGTAGCCTGTTCTAGGGCTCTGCCACCCTTACAGTAAAGAAGTTTTTCCTCATGTTGAGATGGAATTCCTGTGTTCCCATTTGTGCCTGTTGCCCCTTGTCCTGTCACCGGGCACCACTGAGAAGAGTTTGACCCCATCCTCTTGCCACCCGCCCTTTAGATATTGCTCAGCATTGATGAGATCCCCTCCCAGCCTTCTCTTCTCCAAGCCAAACAGCCCCAGGGCTCTCAGCCTTTCCTCATCAGAGAGATGCTCCAGTCCCTGATTGTCTTCGTAGCCTCCACTGGATTCCTCCAGCAGTTCCTTGCCTGCCCCAGGGCTCTCAGCCTTTCCTCATCAGAGAGATGCTCCAGTCCCTGATTGTCTTCGTAGCCTCCACTGGATTCCTCCAGTAGTTCCTTGCCTTTCTTGAACTTGGGGGCTCAGAACTGGACCCAGTGCTCCACATGTGGCCTCATCAGGGCAGAGTAGAGGGGAAGGATGCCATCCCTCAACCTGCTGGCCATGCTCTTTTCAAAGTACCCCAGGAGACCACTGCCACCTTGGCCACAAGAGCACACGTTAGCTGAGAACACATTCCCTTGTTCACCACCTCTTGAGCCTCTTCTTTTCCTCTCCAAGGAATCATTCCTGTTGGAACTGACTTTTGATGTAGACCTGCCTCCAGACCCAACCCAATGGCTGCTTTGGGTTTCCAGTCAACTGTGAGAGTCTCAAAGAACCATGAAAGCAGGACCTTCATGAAATGGTGCGAGCTCCTCAAGGTTGCACTGGGGTATTTTCTTCCAAAAGACCCACTATTGTCAGAGGCCTCATCAGCAAATGAAATAACAGCTGATGTGTAGACATGTTTGCTCCAGGTTAGAAATATGGCTCAGTAGATACTAACACCTCTTGGAAGGCAGCTTTGAGAGCTGTCCCCTGCTCTGCTCCATGGGAGGATGCTGCAAGATTGTTAAGGCAGTCCAACCGCATTAGATTCCCCCAAAATGTTCACATTCTTCTAACCTTCCCCATAGTCCTTGCTGTGCTGCTGGTACTCTCTCCAACCTCTTTCATGCTATTAGAATGCTCTTTTTTTTTTCCATTCTGTGTCTTTATTTCTTATTTATTATTCTTCTTAGTTTCTCTCATATTGAGACTTGTTATATACTTCCCATTCTCTTGGTTTGAACATAGTATTTTCTTTTGCCTTTTTTTTTTTTTTTTGACATTTGCAGTATAAGGTTATTGCAAGAAAAATACCAGAATTCATCTTGGGCTTAAGAAAAATAAATAAGTGCAAACTTTCAAGGCAAGTTAACACCGTCCCGCTGTACGTAGCCTCAGCTTCGAGCATGGGAGCTGCACTGCGGACTTCAGCAGGTATTTGCCTGAACAGAGGCTGTCCTTTTGTGAAGTGCCCTACGCACACCACATTGCAGCTGGTTACCATGTCAACCCTTGAATGATCCTTTTTTTCTTTTCTCTTTTTTTTTTTTTTTTATTTTATTTTATTGAAGATAGAGGGAAGGTAGGTACATGAAATCATTGATCTCGCTTGCCACCACTCTTTCATTGCTCTGAGCCTGCTTCTTCCTGGGGATGCTCAGGTGTTAATGGAGGAAAGCTTCTGTATCCAGCCTTTGAGTTTTATTTCTTCTCTGCTGTCTTTCTTCATAAGGAAACTGCAGTATTCGCCAGAAGGGAAAGAATGCCATGTCAAGAATTGGCAAAATCTCTGTGTGAGCCCGCGATCCTCTTTGTCTGTGCCTCTTCTGGAGAAGTTGTTGCTGGTAGTGATGGAGGTAAATGGGGTCTAGTGTGGACCCAAGGCTTTGAAAACAGTCTGACGTGGGTTAGATGAGACTTTGGGTTGGTTTCCCAGGGTTTTGTGTAGAGCCGTTAGTGACAGTGGGGTGTCCTGAGAAGAACCACTGCTTGCACCCTCAAGTTGTCTCTTGCTGCACATTTATTATTTTTTTTTTACTAGGTCTTGGGTGTTTCCTCTTCATTGTGGCTCTTTGTGCATTGCTGGGATGGGGGAGAAAAGACTTGCTGGGGAAAGATTAGGCTTTGGTTTTGTTCTAGAAATCAAATTAGGTCTCTCAGACTCATCTGAGTGTTCATGGATTCATAGAATGGTTCAGGTTTGAAGAGACCTTGAAGACCATCCAGTCCCACCCCCCCTGCCCTGGGCAGGGACACCTCCCACCACACCAGGTTGCTCCAAGCCCCATCCAACCAGCAAAGAATTTCTTCCCCAGATCTTATCTCATTTTCGCCTCTTTCAGTTTAAAAACGTTACCCCTTTTCCTTGTGATATCTGGGGTAGGTGAGTACCACATAGAGCGATGCTCTGAGCATTCAGTCTGTGATGTCTCTTGTATCAAAACTCACCTGGAGGGTCTGGTTTGTTTGCTCCTGCTGCTTGATTACAGAGTCTTTTGCCACATAACCAGCATCAAGATAATGGCCAAGATGCCCAGAAGACAGGAGGAGCAGAAAGTGTCTGACTTGCTTTGATAGTGCTATTAAGTTGCGTTGAATTAATCATTTCCCTCAGTTTAATTTGTTGAGCTGTATGTGCAAGCACAACCGTGTTTGGCTTTTTATCATGACCCAACGTGTTTAATATCGCAGAAGCAAAACAAGCCAAAAGGAACGCAGATATTGGAGGTGAAGCCCTGGATAAGTCTGTTAATGAAATACTCTTCTTCACTTGTGTTCTGGCCTTGTCCTAGCTACCCAGGAGAAGGCGTATCTCCACCCGAGGAGACATTGCTCACGGGAACTCTGTATCTTTCTGCACACTTTGTCTTGCTGTGGTCCTTGGTTCCTGCATGATTGCTGAAAAAATAGGCTTGTAGCCTGTTCCAAACACTTGAAATCCAGACAGTGGAGACAAAAGAACTCCCCTCAACTTAAGCCGGTTTTAAAATTTTGCCTGCTATTTGAAAATTGAGTTAATTTTCCTTTTGCAGTGGCTCAGATGCGATGTGTTGTGTCTTCGTACTCTCGTAGCGGTGCCTGTGTAATTTGTAGGTAACAAAGCAAACATCTGCACTCACGCTGGCAGGGATCTCTTGCTTCACAGCTGGAACTTTGCTAGTTAACTCTCTTCTAAAGTCATGAAATAATCCAATAGCAGCGTTGACTGAACTTTTTCCTATTAAATTCCAAAAGTGCCCAACCCAGCCGCTTCCACCTGCATGGGTGGCATCAAGATTAATCTTCTGTTATTGCTTATAGCCCAGCACACTGCAGTGAAGTCTGTACGTGACAAATAATGCTTCTCCGTGTGGTGGGACTAAGTTCTCTGACCTTTTGTTATTGAAAGGCAATAACAAGTTGTGGGTTGACCCTGCCCAGCAGCTAAGGTTTTGGGCACTTTTTCCATCAAGTTAAGTTTTTAATTCCCTCGAGAGCCAGCTGGGCTATTTGCTGCTCGCGCTGCTACATGCTGCCTGCTCTGCTTGACTTGACGAACTACTTGCCTGAATTTTGTACGACGTGTCCTTCGTAATCAAATCATACCTGGTGACTTAAGATTCTATGTAATAGGAAGCGAATTGGTACAGGATTGTGCTGTTTGTGGCTCTTTGCTAACAGCTGTTCCGTAATGTTCATCCAGGATGTTGCTGGCTGTGAGCACACACCAAAGTACCTGAGCTCTACCACTATTAACAGGTTTATTTTCCCCAGGCTGTAATAAAGATAGGTAGTAGTATGTTTACTAGCAGCCTCTATGTCCCTAACTTTAATATTTAAATTTTCTACTCCAATTAAGTTCTTCTCCAAACCTGAGCATGGATTGGAGGTGACTTTGGACAGGCGCTCATCAGTGTAAGCCGTGAAAGGGCCTGACATCTCTCCATGCTGTGGTGGCCTCGGAGGACCCAGTAAAAGTTAGTGCATCGTGTCTGGCAGTAAGATTTTTATTTCAGAGGGAGCAGGGGAAGCAGCAAACATGATGTTTGGGAATTCTGTTCTGCTGCAGTGAAGTATCTGAGAAGTGGAAACTCGTCGAACCCTTCTCCCCGGAAGGTGCGATGCAGAAGGTTAAGGCCAAGTCTTCAAGCATCAGGCTCTGCTGTATGTGCACAAAAGGACAGGGATTTTAGAAATACACGGGGCTTACTTGCCTCTGTCACCTCTGCAGAGTGTCTGACTGCAAACAGCATTGGTCAATGCAGAAGCCCCATATTCCCTTTCTGATCTGAGTTAAAGCTCGTGGAAGAAAGAGCCTGGGCTCCTGCATGGGCAGCGCCTTTTTTACTGACTCTCATGGGTTTTATTTGCCATATCATGGAGTTTGTCTTGATTATCAGATGCACTGCCCAAAATAAATTCAGTTGTGCATTGCAATTTTTCTCTAATGCTGCCCTGAAGCGGTCAGGAAGGATTTACAGGCTCACGCGTCAACCCTAGAGCAGGCGGAATTGTCTTTAAATGGGATTTTGAAGTGATAATCTTCCCTCTCAATGGAAGCCAGTTTAATTTTTCTTTCAGAAAGCAAGGTTGGAGGCCTGGTGGTGGCATATTGTGGCTTCGGTATTTAAGTAACACTCAGGGAAAGTAATTGCAAACACGACTTGTGCCAGCGATTCCAATCAAGGCAGCGTTTAAGGTATTAACTGCCGCCTGCATTGTGCTGCTGTTCATGCTCTTAAGAATAATATGCCAGAACAATTGGAGAAACTGTTAATTCAGTCCTGGTTATTCTTTCTGAACAGGGCAGAAGTTGCTTTAGGAGTGAGTTGCTGCAGAGCAGACGGACGGAGTGTGACCTCCCACGTACAGGAGAGGGGGACGGTTCCAGCTGAAAAGAAATAAAATCCTGAAGTGAAAAATTCTGTGCAATATCAAAAATCTCTGGAGAGGTGGGCTTGCAATTTTTGTCTTACCAGTGATTGGGGCTAGAAGAGAATGTGGACATAAAGATAACTAACTGATGTGCTCAGAAAAGGTGTTGGACTACAGTTCCAGGATTTTTGTGTTAATATTTCAAATATCAGATTATTTTCCTTCCTGAGAAGTTACATCAAGTGAAATTGCGGAGCCATTAGTTAAGCTTATTTTTCTTTTTCTTTCCTGCAAAATCCATAGTTCCACTAACTTCCTTTCCTGGAGACATCTCATCTGTTTCATTTTATTTTTTGTCACTTGGTTGTATGTTGTCTCTGGCCTGCTTTTCGTGCTGCCTCAATCATCACCTTTGAATATCACATTTTAACAAAGTGTTGAAAGAATGACTTTAATTATTAAAGCAGCTCAAAAACTTGCCACAAATGGAAACAGCAGGCGGGGGGGGAGACTAAGGAGGGGTTGAAATGATGTTCAACTAGTTCAATTTCGGGATTGTGTAACACAATATCATTTAATATTACGGTCTGTCAGTTTACTCCACAGAGGAGGAAAAAAAACCCATAGCTTCTTTCCGTGAAATACAAAACTGCTTGCTTAGGAGGTGGGTTTTGGTGGGTTTTGGGGGTTTGCTTGGGGTTTTTTTTTCCAACATGATCTCAACCCCCAAAACCCAGATAATTTGGGAGCAAACTTTTGAATTCCTTCGAAAGTTGGAGGTGGTGGTTCTGGTGCTGAAGCACAAGGTTTAAGGCTTTAGGGTTTCTTCCCATGAGTGTGTGCTGTGCATCCTCACCTCTTATCATAGAGTCACAAGATAGCTTGGGTTGGAAGGGACCTTACAGGTCATCCAGTTCCAACACCCTGCCCTGGGCAAGGACACTTCCCACCAGAACAGGTTGCTCCAAGCCTCGTCCAACCTGGCCTTGAACCCCTCCAGGGACAGGGCAACCACAGCTTCTCTGGGTGACCTGACCCAGGGTCTCACCACCCTCACAGAAAAGTCTTTCTTCCTCAGATCTCACCTCAATCTCCCCTCTTTCAGCGTCAAATCCTTCCCTCTCATCCTGTGGCTCCCCTCCTTGATCAAGAGTTCCTCCCTAGCTTTCCTGGAGCCCCTTGAGGGACTGGAAGGGGCTCGAATGTCTCCCTGGAGCCTTCTCTTCTCCAGGCTGAACCCCCCCAACCCTCTCAGCCCCCCCTCCCAGCAGAGGGGCTCCAGCCCTCCCAGCATCTCCATGACCTCCTCTGGCCCCACTCCAACAGCTCCATGTCCTTCTGATGTTGTCCTTCTGATGTTGCCCTTCTGATGTTGCCTTATGTCCCTCTTATTGCTCTTCACTCTCTCTTTCATCCAAAGTATCGAAGAAAACCAGCAGTTGGGGACAAAGAAAATAATCAGTTTTCATATTATGCAGGTCCCAAAGCCCTGCAGTAACTGGTCTAGGGGAGGTCCTGGAAAATGGCTTTCCTGGAGCTACAGCTGAGAAGAAACTGTAACTATCTGTAGAGAATGAAGAAAAACCTGCACAACTGTTGATAAGGAGAAAAGGCAGTGGCGCCAATGGTGCTTTGTGGAAGTCTTTTTGCTGTTGATGATCTTGTTATCCATCTGCTTGGGAATGGGCATAATAGCATTAGCTGTGACTTTCTTCAATAAAAACATTGAGTGGGAGGGAGATCTTGCTGCTGGGGCAGGATAGGATGTAGTCCAACAGCCAACGCAGCTTGCTGAAGTCTTGTGAGTTCAAGCAAGAGCAAATGAAGAAAAGTCACATCCACCCCTTCCCTTCCTCCTGTGCTCAATAGCTTGCTGGGTTCAGGTTGAAGAGGGGTGGGGATGGGCAGAGACACCAGTCCTCAAGTCCCTCAAGACCATCTTGGGACAGTTGGAGTCAGGGTGATGGCTACATCTCCCTTGGCTGAAGCAGTGACATGACCTTTAGTCACTCATTGAATATTCACATAAACGTGGTCTAAGACCTTTGAAAGTGGACTGAAAGTGCTAGGTTTTTTCACTGGAGAGAGAAATATTGACTGTTCAGTTCCTGTTCAGTTTAGTCACTCACCTGCAGTCTGGAAGTGAGAAGAATTGTTTCATTCCCGATAAAATTAGAGTTTTATGGCAGAAAGACTGGGAACCTCAACTTGCACATAAAATGCTGGTTGTAGTTGCATCAGCTGCAAAAGGGAAGCCTGAGGGAAGTCTTGAGAAACAGAGAGAGGAATTTACTGGAGGAAATTGTGCATTTTTCTTGAGTTCCTGTGAGCGTAGGGATGCTTGACTCTTTGGATGTGAAGATGACTTTATGTCGCTCTCACCTTTAAAATGTGCACCACACAACGGTTCAGTTACTTTTTATGCTGCCAGAATGACGTGAAAAGGCCTAAACAACCCAAATTAGGCTTCTTGCCTCTAGATTTGGGGTTGCTCTACTTTTCTCCAGTGTTCTTCAGCAGGGTCCTTAAGTGAGCGAGGACCAGGCTTACATAAATGCACGTGCAACTTGACCTCAAACGGTCTTTGTGCACCGCTTTTCCGTTGATTAGTGCGTTAAGTAAGGACTAGTAATGGGTCACGCATTTCCGAGAGGAGTCTATTTGTTGTAGCTTGACTTTGAAAGCAACTTGATTATCGAAACAGTTTAATGGGGGAGAGAGAGAGAGAAAAAACCAGAGCAAAAAGACTTTCCCCCTTTTTACTTAATTATGAGCATTAGTTGAAGGAGCAACGGAAAATAGAGTTGTAAAGCTTCCCTTTCATGCGACTGTCTGATGCCCTAGAGATATTTTCCTTGCTCTTTTATCATTATAGCTAGGATCATCTTGTATTTTTAGTCTAATAGCTGCAGCTTAAGTAATTTGTATAATAGTTGGTAATAGCAGCTTATGCAAAGCAGGGAGCGTATACCTTGTGAAGGAAGAATGTATTGCCCGCTCTTGTGAAGACAAAATTAAGTGAATGTCTCCAAAATAACCCAAGCAGGAGAAGGGAATCCAGACAGCTGGGCAGTCTGCAGCCTGACTACAATATTCCTATACGTATGGGAAGAAGGGAAAGACTTGCTCCATGGTGGAAGAGGGCCATAACTGGGTTCTGGAAGAGGCTTCCTTTTCAAGTCTTCAAGCGTGAATGCTTCTGGTGGCAAGAACAACTCATGGTAAAGATCCAGTTGAATCCCCTCGTGCAAAAAATGTTATACAGTGCTTAAAAAAACCCCTTGAGTTATGACAGCAGTGGCATCTGCTACCACAGGATAAAGAGAGTAGGATCAGCTTTGGCGTAAAAGTCCACTACATGTAATCACAGTGTTTGATAGGAACAGGCTGCCCAGGGAAGGGTGGAGTCACCACCCCTGGAGGCATTTAAAAGACATGGAGATGTGGTGCTGAGGGATGTGGTTTAGTGGTGGAACTGGTAATGTTTGGTTTATGGTTGGACTCGATCTTAAGGGTCTTTTCCAACTGAAATGATTCTGTGATTCTAAGTTGGTTCAGATCCTGATGAAGACCTGCTCACCCTGGGCTTTGAGTGACCAGCACGTGCTCCCCCTCTTGCAGAGCAGGTTGTGCAGGTCATTGGCCTCTAGCAGATTTATTACTTTGACTGAGGTGTTTGGCCAACCCGTTTGGCTCTCAAGTGTCCTCCTGGCATCAAATCTAATCATCCTGCTCTGGGGAAGCACCAAAGAGGGATGGAGGAGTCCAGGGATTTTAGACTTGCTTGTTGATACATGTTCTTCAGGATGAAGAACTCATCATGAAGTTGTCAAAAGGAGTCGGGGTGGGGGTGAATATCCACATTGATTCACACACACACGCATGCTTTTTTTGGTCTTTCTCTTGAATTAGAGAGCAACATCAGTAACTTTTCGTGGTCCGCAGAACATCTTATTGATATGTCAGTCCTATGGCTGGATTATATCCGGGCTACAAGGTCTTTTCTTTGATGTTAATGAAGGAGAAAATCCGAGGAGGGGGGGAGTGTCTTCTGCAGCAATGGAAAAGTAATGTATTTCTTTCTCTAGGGACACAAAAGAGAGAACGCATCAGCCTCAGTATCAGATGTTAACCTTTGAACCTGAAAATGTGGAGGAAAAGTACTTTTATTCAAGCAGTTTAGAAAAAAAAATTTAAAATACACCTAACCAGAACGGTGTTCATAATGTTGGTCCTTGAAATTTAAACCATGAAAACCTGCAGAGCTGCAGATGTTTGCATTAATTCTGTGGCAGGGATCTTCATTGAAAGTCTGCGAGTGATGCGCGCGTGTGCAGGCTGGGGGTAGTATGTAAAAGCCATCAATCAAATGAGGGGAAAAAACCAATCCAATAGTAAGGTCAGGATGGAAAGAAATCTGTTCACCACTCTTTTCCTGGCTTTTATTTTTCATATAATTTTGGGGGAAGCAGCATATATGCTCTCGGTGTCCTGTGCAATCGCAGGATAGAAATTTAATTACAGGTAACTTTGATTTGGGTGTATCTGCACACAGAGCTCAAATTAGCATCCTAACAAAATCTCGGTTTTGAAATAAAATTTGTTTAAAATAAGATTTATTTAAAATAGCATTTATTTAAAATAAGATTTCTTTAAAATAAAATTTGATTAAAATAAATCTTATTTAAAATAAAATTTTCAATGAGCCTTTGACATGACCCGGAACACTGAAGTTGTCCCTAGTTTGTGTCGTGTTCATTAGGTGTTGCATGGGAATTAAAAATCACTTTTGCTGACGTAGCAGGTTTGCTGGGTGATATGCTGCAGCCAGGAGCCTTTTATTTATCCAGAGTTAATAATGATCTGCATAGAAGCAGGATGGTTAAAAAAACGGGTAGTGCATGGGGTTTGTTTTTCATTTTTAAGATGATAAACATGAAGTTTCCCTCTAAAGGAAATGAGTCTTAAAGGAAATTTACAGCACTTGCACAGGCCGTAGCTTTAGGAAGAGATTCCTGATAAATGAAGTATACACAAACCATTTTTTAATCTGTCTCTTCTGACTCAATTTGTATGCAGGAGGCGTTCGCTCTGATGCTGAAGGTTATTCTATTTTTAACACCCTGCTGCTGCGCTTTTTTATTTTTTTATTTTTTTTTTTATTTATAAGGAGAGGTAAATTCCATAAACTACAATATATTTTCTTCCAAAATATCAATTAAAAGAAAGGCTTTAAACAAAAAAACAGCCTTGCAGGAGCAATACACACCCCAGGCCAGGCTACATTTTATGACATACATTATTTTGACAGCACTTACAGCTCTTTTCTGAAAACTTACACCCTCATTGGTTTCCACAAGGGTTTTAGTTAGTGTTTCTGTCTTATTGCTTGATAACTCATCCAAGATAAACACAGTGAGGAGGAGGATGGTGGCTCTCACAGGGGTGACACGGGCAATAACCCCTTGGGTTGAGTTTCCTCTGCCCGTGGGAGTCTCAGTGTCGCTCTTGCCAAGCGGGAGCGATGCTCGGCCTCGAGCGGACGGAGTGAGGGGCTCAGCCGGGGGGTTGATGGAGAACATGACCCTGCAAAAAAAAAAACCAAAACCAACCCTTTTCATAGAATCATAGAATTTCCCAGGCCGGAAGGGACCTCCAAGGGTCATCTAGTCCGACCTCCCCACAGTCAGCAGGGACACCCCCAACTAGACCAGGTTGCCCAGGGCCTCATCAGGCCTCACCTTGAATATCTCCAGGGATGGGGCCTCAACCACCTCCCTGGGCAACCTGTTCCAGTGCTCCACCACCCTCACAGTAAAGAACCCCCTTCTAATCTCCAATCTAAATCTGTTCCCCTCCAGCTTGAAGCCAT
>NW_015090959.1:107531-120266 GCF_001431845.1 Calidris pugnax | reverse complement strand
ATACTCCAGGTGAGGTCTCACCAGAGCAGAGTAAAGTGGCAGAATCACCTCTCTGGACCTGCTGGCAACGCATCTTTTGATGCAGCCCAGGATGGGATTGGCCTTCTGGGCTGCAGCTGCCCACTGCCTGCTCATGTCCAGCTTCTCGTCCACCAGAACCCCCAAGTCCCTTTCCTCAGGGCTGCTTTCCAATACCTCACCCCCTAGTTTGTATTGGTGGCGAGGATTGTTCCGGCCCAGGTGCAGAACCTTGCATTTGCTCATTTTCACGTCGTTCCCAGCCACGGAACGTAAAGGGAATGGAAACTAGGGCAGGCACAGGGAGCACGTATCCCATCTCCTGTAAGTTCCTTGCTCAAAAAACCATGGTGTTGGCTTCTGAGCAGCTTTGAGACACTGGTGTGAGTGTGTGTGAGCAGAATCTGTATTTTCCTGGTTGGTTTTTATTATTTTTTTTTCTCTCTGTCTTACAAAGACTAGATGGTTTTGTCTAGTTAGGGAAGAGACAGCCTGGATCTTAATCTTGCTTGACAGCATAGCCCAAAGCAATGAAGTGGCCAAACCTATGTAAAACTCCTGCCAATAATCAGAAAAATTGTTTTTTGTCATCTTTGTTCACCCACCCGCTTTCACAGAATATCTTTTTACTTCAGTAGATTGCAGGGGTCTGGTGGGGTTTTTTTTGCTGAGCGCCCCTTGGATATGGAGATCTGTAAAAATGGCCTGTCCTGAGCTGACCTGCAGCAGGGAGGGGTTGAAAGAGCGAGGGTTTTTTTGGTAAATTAATCCACTTTCTCACATGCCCAGAAAAAGCCCACTCAGCACATCCTCCCAACACACCACTCCAGGGCAAAGCCCCTTTTATTGGCATTACATGAACTTAAAAGCAAGTTGGTTTCAGTAGGAACTGAAAATACAAACAAAAAAAAATCTTATTTCTTTGGTTTTTTTTTTAAAAAAAGAGACATTTCAAAGAGGCAGTCTCACAGTAATGGGGCAGCAAATGCTTATTATTTAGGTTAAAGAGATAGTTACATCAAGCAAGCATATTTATATAGATGTCCTGCTTTATTTCTGATAGCAAGATAGAGTCTCCATCCCCGGGTTTAAGTAAAGTTAAGTTTACATCTAGAATTAAAAGTGCTATTGGGAAGGGGTTTACATATCATGGTTTCTGGATATAACCAGTTTGATTATTTTAATCAGCTTTTCATGCAGAGGGTTTGACCACTTCGCTGTGGGAGACGGGAAGGGTCATCAAGTGCAGCCAAGGTCCCGCAGATAAGACCAAACTTGCTTTTGAAAACGAATACTCAACAACCCCAGGTCCTTCAGGACTCGAGGGGTGACACCTCCTGCTTTCAACAGCTACAGATTTTTACCTTATTCACTTAACTTTCATAACAGGGCCTAAAGTCATATGCTTGTACGTGTTGGGTTGATGGTTTCTCATAGTGGTCAACAGTGAAAGACCTTCAGGTGGTCCTCTGCTTCCATCCTCCAAAACAAGAGAGGTCTCTAAGGGAAGCTGATGAGGAATTTGAGTGATGTTCTTCACTTGAAGTGATTTGGGCCATTGCTGAATTTCCAAGTGGACTTTGAACTATTTGTCTCTATTGCCTCCCTTCCTCCCCCTACTGCCATCTGCAAAATACATTTTTTATTTCATTTCTGAACTTGTGCTGCCAATATTTAAAAGCTATGGGCTCTTCCTCATTAAATGGTGTTACTGACTTTTTAATTATTATTTTCTGCCAAAACACCAACAAAAGGGTTAGGTTGCTTAGATGGCAGGATCTATGATTTTGCAAGAGGTACCTGTTGAACTTTCCTGAAGGTTTTCTGTATTCCTTACATTTTCACTGTCTAAACTGGTTCCTAATTCTTCAGTATTTTATTTATATTACTACTCATCTTAACTTTGTGCTGGAGTCCATACCTGTGCATTACAAATTATTCTAAAGGCTTTGCAAAGGCTTTGACTTTGAGCAGTGCACAGTAGCTGTGAATAATTGTGTCTTTTCTCCACGTGACAGGAGTTTAATGAATTTATTTTTTTAATCAAAGCGCTTTTTTAAAAAGTAAAAACATCAAATGAACTAGTAAAAAATCTAATTAATTTTTCATCATGTATAGAGTCTCTGGCATAATTACTAGGAGTTGAGATTCCCCACAAGCCAAAAAATCAGCTGTGGCATGAATATTCAAGCCAGGTGGAAATAGCAAGAATTTAGGAGCAGGTATAAATTCTCATTGACTTTGGGAAATTATGGGAGATGCAGCAGGTTGGCTGCCTGCTGTGTGGCTACGTGGTGCTGGGGGTGGCCAGTAACATTTTTTTAACAGGAAAAATGTCACAAAACCTGATCAAAATGAGAAATTTCAAAGGGAACTTCAGCTCTGTAGGGTTGGACTTACTATAAAATGGTTTTCTGCAAATAAATGATGGATTAAAGCTCATTGGGCTGTTAATATCCCACTTTTTGCCCTTAGCTGATTTTCAACAGAATATTTGACTTCTGAGCTTTCATCTGTTTAATATTTGGTATAAATTAATTTGTTTAATATTTGGTATTGTAACGTCCTAACGAAGTGCAAATAAATGATGGATTAAAGCTCATTGGGCTGTTAATATCCCACTTTTTGCCCTTAGCTGATTTTCAACAGAATATTTGACTTCTGAGCTTTCATCTGTTTAATATTTGGTATAAATTAATTTGTTTAATATTTGGTATTGTAACGTCCTAATGAAGTTTGGATTCCTGTGCGAACAATGACCAGAAATATGTTCCTGAACAATTTTAGCCTGTTTATGGCCTAAAAGCCTTTGGTCTGTCTGCTACCTGGAAATAAGCAATTTTATAGACTGGGAAGTAAAATTATATTCTGTATGCTGTTTTGCTTCAGTTTTATTCCCAGGAAGAACGTCTACATGTGGCTGAATTAAGTCCAGGGCATTTGCAAACAGCAAACATGGAGCCGAAAATCCATATCTTCATCCCCCTAAATCAATTGTTTTCTGATTGTCATGGTATTAAAAGGAAACAAATTTCCAAATCAGCTGTAAAACATGGATATGGGTATTTCTTTCTTACTCAAAAGCTCTTACCAAGGAGGTTATGGTGGTTTGTTGCTTAAATAGCTTAATACAGAAACTGCTAAAGGCAACAGGCACCTGATATGATAAAGAGAAGTGTTTTAAGGATGTACTTCAAGCCTGAACCACTAGTTCCAGAGGAGTTTGACACGTTTTGTCCTGTACATTATGCTGTGTTTAGGCATCTGTAAAATATTCATGGTGTAAATGGGAATTGGCTGCTGTGTCTCGAGTTGGAGAGTGAATGTGAATTCATGTCCATTTCCAAGTTTGTGTTAAAGTCTGATTGTTTGTTGATAACTTTAATGGGATTTAATTAAGTGTACTTACAGGACAAGGAAAGACCATATGGTCCCACTTATTGTAAGCTGATTTAACTTTTCCCAAGGATAATTAAAACCAACTGATGTATCTGCCATATTAACAACTGCAAAAATCAAGAGTTCTTCCTCCGTGCTTACTTACCACTAACCTCATGAGCAAAATTCTCCTTTGGGATTGAAAAGTAGGTAATAACCATGTTACTGCCTGCGGTCAGTCTTCCAGACCCACCAGCCTGGTGTTTCAGTCCATTTTTTTTAAGGTAAAAAAAATTGTTCATAATTTGTATTGCGTGGAGTCAGTTCCCACCTGAAATATGTTTCTGGGTAAAGGCTTTGCTTCATATTAGGTGGTATTTCTTTGCATTTAAACAGCATCTCCTACGAGTGTTCTTATTAAATGGTTCCTTATAGCATGCCCGCTCTTTAAAAGCGGGGATTTACCTTTTGGCTAAGCCCACCTAAGCTTGGACTGGATCCAGTGGCAAGGGGGGGCTGCCAGGTAACAGTTTGTGTCCCCTTGATTGTTAAATGACAGCTATTTGCCTGTGCAAAAAAAAAAAATAATAAATTGGAGTAAGCACCTCTCCCAGAAATACATGGCCTGGGTATCAAGACACAAGCAACAAATCCTTTACCTCCCACGGTAGTTTTTCTGCAAATCTCAATCCTGGTTGTCGTTAAGAGTGTGAGCCTGGGTACTAATTTGAAGCACCGACTGCAGCTTCTGGCCATTGATTTGCAATACAGCTCCTTCCTCTGGTTTTCAAGATCCTTTAATACCTGGTATTTTCCCCTCTTTAAGATATGATGTGCTGTAATCAAGTCGTCTCCAGGTTGTCTGTGTGATAAACGGTGCAGGTGACATTCTTCCCTTCAGAGTGAGTGGAAAAGGCTTTTTGTAAGACTGGTGCACGCGTGTGGCTTTATTCTGCCTCTTTGACCTCTTCCTTTCTCCTTGTGCCAAAAGCAGGAGGCTGTACTTTGATGTCAGCTTCGACCACGTAGAGGTGTGTTGTAGAAGGGAACCTTGAAAAAATAATTCTGGAGCTATGATGAAGCCCTAACACTACCTACAAAGGGGGTCAGCAGGCTTATCCCAGGAGAAGCAGCATGACCTCTGACTTCTGCGAGCTGTGTGATTTCAGCCCTGAAAGCATGGATCTTCTCAGGACCAGGTGATGTGGGGGAGTGGAGGAAGCATGGCTAGAGCTGGCGCGTTCCTGCCCAACTTCAGGTGTTGGACATCTTCAGGAGCATCCTCTGCCAAGCAGCAGACACAGATGTTGGCCTGCCAAAGCCAGATGACCTCCTTGCTCCCACAGGGACATGTGGTCACGTCACTTCTAAATCTCCCTTAGCATTTGGTCCTCACCAACCGATGTGTGTGGGCAAGTGGGATGACCAAGAGTGTCTTTTAGATGTGCCAGGAGCTTGGGGACTTATCTTAATCTGCTGTGGCAGGGTAGGGATGGCTCTGCAGATGCTCCTCAAGTGGCTGAGCAACCCATCAGGGCAAGAGAGACTCTCCCGTTGGCCACCTTCTGCAGCTTCACTTGTCACCTTGGGTGTTAAAGGGAAAATTGTGACTTTTCCAGCTCCCCAAAGCCTGCTGGGAAGTCAGGACTTTGCTTCTGAAGAAGTGTGTGTCTTTTTTTTTGTTTTTTTTAATTACTTCTTATAGGGTTGTCCTGGAGGAAATTGTTGTGACAGCTGACAGTCCTTGAGGTCCGCGTCTACTGCTGCTGTAGATGCCCCGTGATGCTTTAACATAAGTTCTTCCTTGTGTAATAACATGTGGTATTTTCAGCTGTTGTCCCCTATTTTTGACTCTTGTCCCCTGTTTTCAACCATTGTCCCCTGTTTTCAACTGTTGTCCCCTATTATCAGTTGTTGCCCCCCATTTTCAACTATTGCCCCTTATTTTCAACTATTTTCAACTAGTTATGACTACAGTCATTCCTCAGGACTACATTCTTCCTCAGGAGAAACATGGGAGAAAAGCCTCTGGATAAAGGATTTTCAATGACTAAGCATGAAATAGGAACACGCAGTCTGGAATTATCAAACCATATGCCACCGTGAAGGCCAAAAAATTAAACATGTGGGACAATGTTGGGGATTTGTTTGCTTTTGTCAGGGCAGTGAGCCTGGAGGCGGCCTGAGAGTTGGAGCCCATCTGTGGGTGGACATGGAGAAGTATGTTACGGTTTGCGCTGTTTGAACAGAGATTTCAGGGTTTTGGGGTCTGTGTGTGTCCGTCAATAAATGTTTGAGAACATGAGAGGAGTTAGAAGGCAGCATGTTGGGCTTCTTATCCTCCTTGGGTTTGTTGGGGCACCAGTTTTTACTGATACTGCATTTGTAGCTCACCAAAGGATCCGGTTCTCTTAAGGAAATACTTGTATGAGCTTGGGGTGTGTGTGTCAAATTTTAAGTATTTGTGTGAGGTTTTGATTCTGCACATGGGGAAGAGCAGTAAGTCACTTTCCTCTTTGTCTCCTCGTGACATTATGGTGCCTGCCCTGGAGCAGTTGGGAACTGCATTCAAATAACACAGTGATTTGTACTTTTTCTTCTCTTGCAGTTCCAGGAAGAGGAAAAAAAAAAAAAAAAAAAAGAGGGAATAAAGGGAGTACAGCGGTGTTGCAAGTCTATAAGCTTTTCTGGGGACATGCTGGTGCAGCACAAAGCCAGCACAAAGGAGACTTGCCGTCCTTTTGTCTTGTTTATTATTTTATCTGTTGGTATGGTGGTGGGAAGAATGTCAGAGTCGTGGTGCTCTGGCTGCGCCGTGAGATGAGAGCCCCTCTCTGCCCTCTCCAGCAGGATTTAAGTTTTCGAATGCTCCTTTAAATCCCCAACAGCTGCTGCTTCTTTTATCCTTTTTTCCTCTCAGCTGGAGGGAGACGATTTATTAAACAGAAGGAACAAATTGTATTTCATTGTAAAGTCACCTGCCATTTACCAAAAAAAAAAAAAAGCAAAAGGAAGGAATCCAAGGCTGCTGGGGTGTAGATCTTTGTTAATTGAAATGTGTCAAGGTTATCCTCCAAGTTCTTTATCCCTTCCTGGTCTTCCCACCTTCCCATGAATGGATATCCTGCCCATTTAGTAGGCTTTTTTTTAAAAAAATTATATATATATATATATGTATATATGAAAGTGCAAAAGGCTATAAAATCTCTCAATAAAATACCCATATGGACTGAAAATGTAAAGAAACAGATGGCACTTTTATTTCACAGCATTTTATGGAGCCATAGAGTTTTCACTAAAATATTCTTGTGGAATGAAGAGGTTTTCTGGCTTTTCTGGGCAGCCACCCATCACGTGTTTGTTTCGAGGAGTAATTTTAATTTTAAAAAATGCCTTTTCTGTAAATAGAAGGACTTAGCACTAGACCCACGTGCTGTGTGGAACGGCCGTGGCCCTGGAGCTACCTCTTCCGAAACACTCGCTGGCTCCTGCTGTCGCTGCTCAGAGCCCCATTGCATGATTCATCTGCTCCCTGCCAGACCAAAACCAGCTTCAGGGACAATTTTCCTTGGCGACGAAAGGATTTCTCCCTCTTCTTGGAGGAGCGACTCAACAGCCAGGAGCCGTGGAGGGACGTCGCCCGGGGTGGTTTGCTGCAAGGCGATGGGCTCAGCTGCTGAACAAATGGGGATGAGGTGACCAGAAGGCCAAAGAAAAGTAAGAAAAGGGAAAATGAGCAGTGTTTGTGATTCCATGGACATATTTCAGGGCCACAGCAGCATGACGGTCCCCACATTGACACGTTAGGGGTCATAGGACCTCACTCGGTGGCTTTGTATTGAGCCAGCAACTTCTGCTCGCTGTCATCTATTTGTCAGCAACAGCCTGATTTTATTTTATTTTTTTGGTAGCAGCTAGGGACTTACTCACACTTTTAATTAAAAAATTTTAGGAGAAGGTTAGAAATATGAAACATGAGTGACGGCACAGACAAGTTGTCACCATTGCTCCTACTAATGAGCAATATGTCTCTCATTCCTGTCTCTTGGTATGTCTTGATCCCTTCTCCCCTTCCTCCATTCTTCATCTTATTTACTGGTTCCCAGCTTTCAGTTGTTCCAACCGAAATATTTTAGGTATAAACTGGAGATGGTGTCTAATCATGGAACAGTTTGGGGTGGAAGGGACTGTTAAAAGACATCTAGTCCCACCCATGGGTAGGGACATCTTCAACCAGATCAGGTTGCTCAGAGCCCTGTCTCACCTGACCTTGGATGTCTCCAGGGATGGGTTTTGGTCTTTGTACTTTAAGCGTTTTGGCCAAAGCCACGCTGTTGGTGGCAAAGCTGAAAGGAGGTAGATCACCATCTCTTCTCCTTGAGGGTCAATAGTTGCTGGGATGTGAAGGGTGCAAGTGGCATTGGGACCTTGTGGTTCTGCCTGGTGCAACACAACGATTCATCTGGGGTCACCCTTGCGTGGGATTCTTAAAAAAGATTGTTTCTGCTGGTTCTGTTTGTGGTCCTGTGTTGGAGTGGGAGACGGACCCGGAGTAACGATGTAACCTCAATATGAGTATGATCGTTTTATTAAAGTTTTTATTAAAGTTTTTACAAAGTATATATAGACAGGCATGCAGAGCACGCGCTAGCGACAGCTCTACGATTGGTTTACAATCTCTGTTCATGTGACTAGAGCCCTCACACAATTGGTGTAGACCCCTTGCCCACGCGCAGCAACATCCTCTCATCTTCTGGATGCGGTCCCGTTTCTCTTATCTACCAAGTAGCTGCTTCTTCTTACTTCTGCTTGTCCCAGGAAAGTTCATGGTCATCTCCAGGCCTTTATCTACATCAAAGACTGGGTTGCTCATCGCAATTAAATCGTGCCCCTTTTCACACAGCCATTATTCCGCAGTCCTGAGCTCGTAAAAGTGACTTGAGTGACGGAAAGTATAAATGTGTGGGTCTGGATTTTTGTTATTTTTAGTGCAAAGCAGGAATTACCTGTTTATCTTTGATGAGCGAGAGGAGAGCTGAGCTGTCAGGTCTTGTCTTTTTAAAGCTGTTGCTATCTTTGATAAACATGAGACCAAATGATCAGATGAGGGGGGAGGTTATTCAGAGCTGGGGTAGCACAGCAAGTCTAACAGATTCTATCTGTCTGTTTTCAGTGAAAAGAAACTTTTTTTTTCCTTTTCTTTTCTCTCCCAAATCCTGACTTCTTTCCAAGCCATGATCTGCTCTGTTGGTTTGTTCATGCTGTCCCTTTCCACCTGACTGGCTCTGCCTGAGGCAAGGAAAGTCTGCTTTCATCCAAAGCTTCAAGAGAAAAATCGCATTATCCTTGAAAAAAAAATGTTGGTCACGTCATGGGTACCTGGGAAATTTCTGTTCAGTCTCCCTTCAGCTGCCTCTTCCCAGATGGGACATGGCCCTGATGCTTCACCTCTCCTGCTCTGCCATTTACAACCATGGGATGTTGGCTTAAAAGGCAGCTGCCCAAAGGTAGATATTTGTCAATAAAACATCTGCCCTAAATAGATGCTGAAAATCATAGAATCACAGAACAGTTTGGATTGAAAGGGACCTTTAAGATCATCTCATTCCAACCCTCTGCCCTGGGCAGGGACACCTCCCACCAGAACAGGTTGCTCCAAGCCCCCTCCAACCTGGCCTTGAACCCCTCCAGGGATGGGGCAGCCACAGCTTCTCTGGGCAACCTGGGCCAGGCTCTCACCACCCTCACACCAAAGAAGTTCTTCCCCACATCTCAGCTCAATCTCCTAACTTTTGGTTTAAAACCCTTCCCCCTCTTCCTAGAGCTGCCCTCCCTCATCAAGAGTCCCTCCCCAACTTTCCTGGAGCCCCTTGAGGGACTGGAAGGGGCTCTAAGTTCTCCCCGGAGCCTTCTCTTCTCCAGGCTGAACCCCCCAACTCTCTCAGCCTGTCCTCCCAGCAGAGGAGCTCCAGCCCTCCCAGCATCTCCATGACCTCCTCTGCTCCTGCTCCAACAGCTCCATGTCCCTCTGATATTGGTCGCCCCAGAGCTGGAGGCAGCACTGGAGATGGGGTCTCCCTAGAGCGGAGCAGAGGGGCAGAATTTCCCCCCTCGCCCTGCTGGCCACACTTCTTTTGATGCAGCCCAGGATGTGGGGGGCTTTCTGGGCTGCCAGTGCACGTTGCCAGCTCATGTGGAGCTTCTCATCCACCAACACCCCCAAGTCCTTCTCCTCAAGGCAGCTCTCAGCTATCAAGTCCCAGTGTGCTGCTTCTCATGACATAAAGTATATGGGGGTGACCAAGATAGCAATAATCTCAAGTACTTCAACAGAGGCTGAAATGATCTTCCCATGGCTATGTGATGATACCATGATTTCTTAGCGTACCAACAGAAATTTTATCAATGGGGTGTCCAGGCTTCTGCCTTTTTTGCTTTCCAGGGATTTTACTTGTCCAGCAGCTCACCCAAAGTTTATCCTTAGCCACACTCTCCAAGAGGGTCCACCTGGGTCCACCTGAGTCCACCTGAGCTGTATCTGTGCAAGAAGCTTGTGTTGATCAGAGGTGGGGGGAAGCAAAGAAAGTGTCCCCCATTAGGTGGTGGGGTAGGGAGAACATTGGGTCATAATGGATACGCTCATTGGAGCATGCTCTGCTGTTGGATGCTCCTAGAGAGAAGTTTCCTGTAAAGGTTGTGAGGGATCTGCTGCATCATTAGGTGCACTCAGAAAATAATGCAGCGGGAGAGGGGAGCTGGAGGGGTTTGCTTGGGAGGGTGGAGCATGGGGATGCTGCAGAGCAAGGAAGAGGCAGTGGAGGGTGCAGGACAGGTCTAGGATGAGCTGGTGACATGAAGGTGGTGGTGTGACATTGGCACAGCTAGAACAGCGGAGCCAGATCAGCAAGCCTGGCTTGTAATAAACACATAAAGCAACCAGAGAAGGGTGGTGAGTATGCAGTTTTTCTGGATTTTTGGGAAGCAAGATGATACACAGGGTGTTCAGGATGGGCCTCTCATTAGTGACCAGAATGAAATTGGAATCATAAAATCGTTTTGGTTGGAAGGGACCTTTAAGATCATCAAGTCCAACCACTAATCCGTCTCCCTCAGTACCACATCTTTTAAATCTCTCCAGGGATGGCTACTCAACCACTTCCCTGGGAAGCCTGTTCCAAAACTTGACAACCCTCTTGGTGAAGAAATGTATCCCTATATCCATCCTAAACCTCCCCTGGTGCAACTTGAGACTATTTCCTGTTGTCCCATCATTTGTTACTTGAGAGAAGAGACCAAAAATTAATATAACTTGTCTCTGGTCTTCCAGCACAGGACCCATCAGCAGACCCTGACCTCAGTCCTGTTGATCTGTGCTTGCAAAGAGGTTGTGGAGTCCTTGGAGATGTTCAAAAGATGTCTGGACATGGTCCTGGGCAACTGGCTCTGGGTGGTCTTTCTTGAGCAGGGTGATTGGATCAGGTGACCTTCAGAGGTCCCTTCTAGCCTCAACCAGTCCATGACGTTGTGAACTGAAGGATGAAGAGCAGAGATTTGCAAGCCCCAAACTTCTGTTCAAACCCTGTGTGATGATCCTCATTGCCACTGGTTTGCTCTGGTGTTCATCTTGGGCTGCTGCTCTTTGGGATGCAGCCACCTGTTTGTTCCCTGTGTGTGTGTTGGTGTTTGTCAGTACTATCACTGCTTGGTGATGATGAGAAATAGCAGTTTTGCTTAATTACTGGCCTCTTAGAAGACCTGAGGTCAACATCCTTATACGTTCATTTCAACTTGACTGCTCTCATTTTTCACCTTGCTGCTTATCCAGAGAAGGGCGACAAAGATGGTGAGGGGTCTGGAGAATAAGTCTTATGAGGAGAGGCTGAGGGAGCTGGGGTTATTCAGCCTGGAGAAGAGGAGGCTGAGGGGAGACCTTATTGCTCTCTACAACTACCTGAAAGGAGGGTGTAGAGAGATGGGGGTCGGTCTCTTTTCTCAAGTCACAGGTGACAGGACAAGAGGAAAAGGCCTCAAGTTGCCCCGGGGTAGGTTCAGGCTGGATATTAGGAAAATTTTTTTCACTGAAAGGGTTATCAGGCATTGGAATGGGCTGCCCAGGGAGGTGGTTGAGGCCCCATCCCTGGAGGTGTTCAAAAGACGGGTTGATGTAGTGCTGGGAGGTATGGTTTAGTGATGATGCTCCTTGTTTGTTGTGTGGGTGTCTATTTTTGTCAAAGTTAGGTTGATGGTTGGACAAGATGATCTTTAAGGTCCCTTCCAACCTAGAAGATTCTGTGATTCTGAGATTCTGTGATCTGCAGGACCTTTCATTTTTCAGTCGGTACCTGGGGGTGAATTGGGAGATGCACTGAGACCGAGTGGTTGCTTTTTCTTCCAGCCTGAGCAGAGAAGCCTGTGCCAAGCCCATCCCACACCAGCCAGCACGGCCAGGCTATTAAACGCCTCTTGGAGCTGGCTGTCCGTCTGGCGCGTGGCTCCTGCCGTGCTGGCACAGCCCTCATGCTCACGGGCGAGTAGCCAAATTCCTGCGATGCCTCTCTTTGTTCATTCAGTCAAGGGTCCCCCTCAGCAGAGTGGCAGATGGTGATACCTCCATGCCAGGCAGTGATATTTGTGACTCGGTGGTGACTTCACAACACGGAGCAGTTTGCCCAGAAGTACGAGCTTGGCTTAAGATAATTTTTTTTTTTTTTTTTTTTTCTGGATCCTGCACTAAAATTAACACAGTGCCTTCACCACATAAGATAAAGCTCCTCACTAGGCTCTCAGCTGGGGTAAATCAAATTCTCCACATTACATTGGCTTGACTTGACCTAGGAATGGGAAGGCTCAAACACAACCCAAATTGGCATTATCTTTTGGTAACAGCTTTGAAATGAAAGCTTGGTCCTGCCCAGGCAATTGCACTCAAAGGAGAGAGGAAGAATTGAATGTGGATTCAATTGAAGCTGGATTCTGTCCTTCCTATAAAGGTCCTGTTGTCAAGTGAAATGTGTCATTTTTCTCTTCTCTTCTCTTCTCTTCTCTTCTCTTCTCTTCTCTTCTCTTCTCTTCTCTTCTCTTCTCTTCTCTTCTCTTCTCTTCTCTTCTCTTCTCTTCTCTTCTCTTCTCTTCTCTTCTCTTCTCTTCTCTTCTCTTCTCTTCTCTTCTCTTCTCTTCTCTTCTCTTCTCTTCTCTTCTCTTCTCTTCTCTTCTCTTCTCTTCTCTTCTCTTCTCTTCTCTTCTCTTCTCTTCTCTTCTCTTCTCTTCTCTTCTCTTCTCTTCTCTTCTCTTCTCTTCTCTTCTCTTCTCTTCTCTTCTCTTCTCTTCTCTTCTCTTCTC
>NW_015090959.1:95093-107276 GCF_001431845.1 Calidris pugnax | reverse complement strand
TCCCTTCCCTTCCCTTCCCTTCCCTTCCCTTCCCTTCTTTATTCTTGCTCTTTTGAGATGTCCTCCACGGATACGGACCTTCTACCACAAAACAGATTGAGGCAAACTGAAGATTCCCCCCCATCCCAAACCCTACCTTGACCCTCTGGAGTGGGAGTAGGCAGCAATGAGTGATTTCACACAGGACATCTTGACTGCCTGCACCCACTTCTGGTTATTTCTGATATTTTTTGTCCATGTTCACACCGGTTGACCCTTTCGATTTGTCCCTAAAATATCTGGGCACTTACTGGGACTTCAGCTCGGTGTTGTCCACTGCTGCAGAGATGCTTTTCCAGCTCAGCTCTCCCAATATTGGACAAGAAGATCAAGATGAGCTGGCAACTTGAGCTGGAAGCCCAGAAAGCCCCTCACATCCTGGGCTGCATCAAAAAAAGCGTGGCCAGTATGGAGAAGTGGGGGATTCTGCCCCTCTGCTCTGCTCTGGGGAGACACCCCCCCAGTGCTGCCTCCAGCTCTGGGGCCACCAACATCAGAAGGACATGGAGCTGTTGGAGTGGGGCCAGAGGAGGCCACGGAGATGCTGGGAGGGCTGGAGCCCCTCTGCTGGGAGGGGGGGCTGAGAGAGTTGGGGGTGTTCAGCCTGGAGAAGAGAAGGCTCTGGGGAGACACTAGAGCCCCTTCCAGTCCCTCAAGGGGCTCCAGGAAAGCTGGGGGGTGATTCTTGATCAGGGACAGGAGCCATAGGATGAGGGGTGAAAGTTTTACACTGAAAGAGGGGAGATTGAGGTGAGATCTGAGGAAGAAATAGTTTTCTGTGAGGGTGGTGAGAGCCTGGCCCAGGTTGCTGAGAGAAGCTGTGGCTGCCCCATCCCTGGAGGGGTTCAAGGCCAGGTTGGAGGGGGCTTGGAGCAACGTGGTCTGGTGGGAGGTGTCCCTGCCCAGGGCAGGGAGTTGAAACCAGCTGATATTCAATGTCCCTTCCAACTCTAACCATTCTATGATTCTAATTTGGGCTCAGAATGGTAGATAGTGGTCTTATGCCTCCAGGTGTTGCAACTCTTCATGACCTACGTAGGGTCCAGGGGAGCTGGTTGGATTAGGAATCGTGTGGAAAACTGATGTTCTGAGCTGGAGGCAGGATACAGAGGGGTCTGACTGTAAGTGCTCTTACACAGCGGTGCTGCTGTTTTTTTCTCTCTATGCTTAGTGCAAGAAAAAAGAGATGTTGTAGAGTTTGGGGCTTGAAATGTAGAGTTTGGGACTGGAGCCTGCCCTGCGTGGTCTGGCTGAGGGCAAGAGCATTTTTCTCTTTGGAGAGACTTAAAAAAACAGCAAGGAGTTAAAGGAAAGGGCACTGCCGTGCTCCCAGGGCTGGCTGTTGATATTTTAATTTAATGATTGTGTTGTTGGCAGCTCCCCAGCCTCTTCATGGACAATCTCCTCCTTCCCAAAGTGAAGGCTGAGGTTTTTCAGGGTGCTGTAGCCTAGAGAATAAAACAGCTGTGGTGTTCGTGTTTCTCACCCTGTCTTGTTCAGAAGCTATTGGGCAAATAGCTGGCTGCAAATAATTTTTGAGAGTCATATTCCTCCTGGATTGAGGGTTCACTGGCAGCCTCTTTTTTGTTTTGTTTTCATTTTTGGTTAGTTTTTTTTTTCATTTCACAGGCTGAGCTGAGTAGGTACTATTTTCTGGTGACTGCCTGCTGAAGGTTTGTATCATTCAAGAAGACTTTTTTGGGGGGAAAATTGCATTAGATCACGATGGTTTATTTGCATTTGGATTGCCAAATCCACACGGAGGTTATCTTCTTTTGCAAAGCTCTGCACTGCAGACCAGGTCAAAATCTGGGATTGTTTCTTGGAGATTTCCAAGTGCTTATGGTGATGTTATGGGGATCTTAATCACTCTACCTTTCTTCTGTTTGCTCAGCAAAATCATCTTTTACTCTCTTAACCTTGTGGTAAAAGAAAAAATTAAGGCTAACTTTCAGACTTTTTGAACCTGCTTTGCCAAGTGTTTTTACTTTTTCTTCCCTTTTCCAGCTGGCTGCGTCTTCTGGTCTGATAAACATGGCTATAAATTAGATCTCTTGAGTGTGTAGTTTTCAGGTGCTCTTTAACCTTTTTCTGCCTGAAAGTGCAGAGGATGCTTTTTTCCACTGTGGGCATGAGGGGTTTTGCTGGGACAAAGGCAGGAAAGGGAAAGGCACTTGGATACAGTATAAATGGGGAAAAAATTAGGAGAAAGGAGAAGGCTGGCTGCCAGAACCCTGGGAATTAGGGAATCTGCACAATAAGATCATCTTTGACCTGGACAGAGCCTGAACTGGAGTTCAAATTGCTGCTGGAAGAGCTGAAATAAACAGCCTTGAGTGCACTCTCTGCGGAGCTTCCCGATGCCGGGATATAAGGAAGATTACTCATCCGGCGATCCCAGTGCACCCTCAAACATAAGGAAGAAGCTAATTTAAAATTCAAGGCTCCTGGGCGTTGTTTGGCTGTTTATTGCTGGCTCGAAACCCTGTGCTTGTGCTGTGGTTCTTGTTGGTGTTGGCCATGGGGATAAATCAGACCTTGAGTTGACTTGCGCAGGTCAAGGACTTTGTCACGGCCAATAGGAAGCACAAAGACAGAAGCCAGCATTCACCCGGACTGATGTTATGGGAGATTTTATCACATTATTTCTATTGCTTTGGGGCACCAGAACATAGTTTATCTCCCCAGGAAACTTGGATTTCTCATGAGCTGCGCTGAGCAGCGTCAGCCTCCGACTTGCTCTGTAACGAGCAGCATCAGGCTTTAATGTTTTGGATGCATAAAAAAAAAGGAGGAATACTAACAACTCCCCACGTCTCCGCGGTCCCAAGCGATGCAGCTGGGGATGGAGCTCCGAGTGATGCTGACCTACTTTCTTCCCCTCCATTTGCAGATCTTAAATGGAGCCACATCTGCCGCAGCAGAAGCGCTCGTGGGTGAGGCGACTGATTTGGTGTTAGAGATGTAAAAAGGGGCTGCGAATCAAGCAAGTTATATCATTCCACCAGCATCCTCGCTGCCTGATGCTGATTGTGGGGTTGGGGTTGGTTTTTTTTCCCCTCCATCCTATCTTTCGGCTACTTTCTCTTAAGCTCTTGTTTTCCAACCATTTTCAGTTACACGAGCAAACGCAGTCAGAGCAGCGAGTGGCAAGCAGCATCTTCCCCTCCCTATCAAATGCATGAAAAGCAAAGCATGATCCCCAGTGCAAGACCAAGAAGCCCAAACAGAGATGCTTGAGGGAGATAGTAGCAGTATCAGCTACCACCGCTTCACCCATTTTGGGTGAAATGGACCTCCATGGTACCCGTTACTGGTCCCAGGGACAGGAGAGCAGCAGCAACGGTGTGAGCGCAGTAGGTCAGACTTTGCATCTGTTTAGGAGGAGTATGGTCCACAGATTTCCAAGGTGGCTGGAAAGGTAAGTTGGATCCTGAGGGCTGTGCAAGTTCAGGATGGGTGGTTGCAGGGCTGGCAAGTAGGTGGAGACCTTCCTAACTGGTTTGGCAGGGATCTGGAGGGTCATGGAAGGAGAGAAGGTGGCTTGGAAGTTGCCCTTAGGCTCCTCTGACCATAAAAGAGTCATCAAATGTGTCTTTAGGGAGGTCTACAAGGGATGGGTGCCCTTTCCATTTATGCCTCCTTGTAGATGTGATGCATCTTTATCTGGCAGCCAGATCCCGTAGGCTGATGTGATGTGTTCCTGTGCTGCTCTTCTTGCTGGGTTCCCTCTTTCAGGGTGGGGAGGCAAAAAGGTTGGGGTCGGTACCTTCTGCTTGTTCTTCATCTTGTTATTTGCCAGCTCTCCCTGTTATTTTCCTCTCAAGCCTATTCTTTCCCTATTAATTACACAGTCATCCTTGAGTAAATGAAATAATTAGTATTTAGTATAAACAGTGCAAGTGTGCACCTGGAATACTAATGAAGGAGGAAGTTTGCCTCTTTGACTGTGCCTTTCAGTGACCACACTCTCCGGGTTCTCTCTTGCTAATGGAGGCCAAGTGAAACACTGGCCCCTGTTCCTCATGTGACACACATTTCAGGATTTGGTTGGTGGCGAGTCTTCTGCTGGTGGATGGTAAACTTATAGAAGCGTACAATCACAGAACGGTTTGGGTTGGAAGGGACCTTAAAGATCATCTCATTCCAACCCTCTGCCCTGGGCAGGGACACCTCCCACCAGACCACGTTGCTCCAAGCCCCCTCCAACCTGGCCTTGAACCCCTCCAGGGATGGGGCAGCCACAGCTTCCCTGGGCAACCTGGGCCAGGCTCTCACCACCCTCACAGCAAAGAATTTCTTCCTCAGATCTCACCTCAATCTCCCCTCTTTCAGTATAAAACCCTTCTCCCTTGTCCTATGGCTCCTGCCCCTGCTCCAGAGTTCCTCCCCAGCTTTCCTGGAGCCCCTTGAGAGACTGGAAGGGGCTCTAGTGTCTCCCCAGAGCCTTCTCTTCTCCAGGATGAACCCCCCCCAACTCTCTCAGCCTGTCCTCAAAGCAGCCTGGAGCCCCTTGAGGGACTGGAAGGGGCTCTAAGTTCTCCATGTCCTTCTGATTTTGGTCGCCCCAGAGCTGGAGGCAGCACTGGGGGGCAGGATCTCCCCAGAGTGGAGCAGAGGGGCAGAATTTCCCACCCCTCACCCTGCTGGCCACACTTCTTTTGATGCAGCTCAGGATGTGGGGGGCTTTCTGGGCTGCCAGCACACTTTGCCAGCTCATGTGAAGCTTCTCATCCACCAACACCCCCAAGTCCTTCTCTTCAGGGCTTTTCTCCAGCCATTCTTTGCCCAGCCTGAATTTGTGCCTGGGATTGCTGTGTCCCAGGTGCAGGACCTTGCCCTTGGCCTGGTTGAACTTCATGAGGCTGGCATGGTCTCACCTCTCCAGCCTGTCCAGGTCCCTCTGGGTGGCAACTTCTCCGTCAGATCATGGCCTTAGTACACACCTCCAATAAAAACCTGCTTAACTTATGCCTGCTGTGGTATGGTGGTATCATATAGGAGGTATCAGAGCTGTTCCTTGGACAGGAGGAGAAACTGCTTTGGTCTGGATAGTTTTCTTATAGGATAAACACGAAGGGCTGCATTTGGGGCAGCTTTAACTGTTCTTCCATCCCGCCTGGGAGATAGTGGTCAGGACTAACTGTTCTTCAATTTTTCCCATATTGCTTGTAATAATTCTGGCATCCAGAGAGTAAATACCCATCTTTACTTTGCCTTATCTTGGAATTTTAATTTTCTTGGTGACGCAGCTTCTGACCTTAAGGTCTGATGCTACTAATTGACTGCCTACAGTTCTGCAGCTCTTTAGGTTGACTCTTGCTTTTGCCAAAACACCTGGGTTAACGACATTCCCCAGTTTCTTTAATCTGCTTCCTTCCTCTAGCAAGCAAAACTTTGTTCTAGACAAGGAGACGATGCTAATTTCCAAGTCTTGGGTGGTTGTTTTAATAATGATAATAAAAAAATTAAAATGAATCATTCTGTGTTTGAAACTACAGCATCATTTAGAGAAGAATTTGTACTGACGATGACAGGAGGCCTATTCAGTCGAATCGAGTTGCAGGTGCAGTCCCATTCATGCGCTTTAAATGAAAACTGTCATTTATCTCCATTAAGCGTGGGAGCTGGCTGTCACCGTTGGGTTGCTGTAGGACACTCACCCTTCCCAGGGAAACTGGTAGTTGCTCTAGCACTTGTGGCACATGGCATGACCCTTACAGATGCCAGCCCTCACCTTTAGAGGGGACCGTTGGCCAACAATCTGTTGTGCAAGTCTTTGTACACTGAGATCCAATGAGAAGAAGTGTTTGTGTGGACATGGTTTACAAACATCAAGAACTGGAGCTTCCCAAAACTTGTCTCTTGCTGTGGGGTGAGGGGTTCCTCTTGTGTCTTGTTCCAGCTGGACTTCAGAGCTACTGCAATTCAATCAGGTCCTTTAGTGAAGGACTCCAGGTACCTTTTCAACTTACTTTTGAATTTAGACAAATTAACAAGAGCTTGCTCAAGAACTTTTGGGGGTTGGGGGCTGGGGGAGTGGGGTGTTGGATGCCTATACGAGGTCTTGCAAAGGTGGACCCACCAACCTGCTGTGAAGCAGATGGGACAAAAGGAACTGTGAGATGGGTTTGAGGTGGAAATAAATTGGCAGAGCACAGATGGATGAGCAGGTTCAACCCAGAGGAGTGGGAGACGAGTTATATTAATTTTTGGTCTCTTCTCCCAAGTAACAAAAGACAGGACAAGAGGAAATAGCCTCAAGTTGTGCCAAGGGAGGTCTAGGATGGATAGTAGGAAAAGTTTCTTCACTGAAAGGGTTGTCAAGCCTTGGAACAGGCTGCCCAGGGAAGTGGTGGAGTCACCATTCCTGGAGGGATGTAAAAGCTGTGGAGATGTGGTGCTGGGGGACATGGTTTAGTGGTGGTTTGGGCAGTGCAAGGTTAATGGTTGGACTTGATGATTTTAAAGATCTCTTCCAACCCAAACAATTCTGTGAGCCTGATCTAATAAGAGTTCTGGGGTTTGAGGAGGACTGCTGGAAGATTATGCTGGATGTGAGTTGTGTCTCTGCCATGACTGGAATATCTGAGAGACCCTACCCTGCTGCAAAACATGCCTGGCACCTCACGCTTTCTGAAAGCCCTTGGGGAAGGGGGTTGGTTTTGCCCAATTTCAGGGCATATGTAGGTCACTGTTTCGAATGATGCGCGATAACCTCGATGAACGTGTCGATCCGCACGTGACTCATGCTGCTCCTTCACAGCACCTACATGCGTGACATCGGGGTTTTTTTGGATATTCAGTTGCCATGGCTCTGGAGCTGCTTATTATAGCTGCTACCGATAGAGCAGGTAATGGGCTTTTCGCTGTTAACAACTCCATGTGTTTGCTTATTGCCGAGGGCTGGAGGCAACAGGCTACTAGCAGAAAGGAGAGTGAGAATAATCAAAGCATGACACGTGCCTCGCTGTTTTTTTCTGCTCGTTCTATGCGTGCTGAACAGCACCCAGCACCTTTCACATGCAGGGCTTCTTTTCTAAAAGCAGGGGCTCAAATCCTTGCCCTTTCCCACCTTTCCTCTCTGGGACGTCCGAATTGCAGACCTGCCCCCAGCGCCCCAGAATTTGCATGCAAAAAAACCACAATAATTAAACCCAAACTGATCTTGCCACCCTGTGGTAGCTCATTGGCTTGCGTAACGTGCTGCCTTCCCTGCCGTAATGCATTTATTCAGGAGAGGTGAGGAGTAGATCAAAAGACAAATAACAAATACATTAAATATCTGAGCATGGCTGCCAGCGATGACAGCGAGGAGTCATAAACCAGTCGATGCTTCTGGTCTCTGGTGGGAAATGTAAGATCCAAGTGGAAGTCGAAAGAGGGTAGAGAGGCTCTGCAGAGGGATCTCGACAGGCTGGATGGATGGGCTGAGACCAACGGGATGAGGTTCAATAAGGCCAAGTGCAGGGTCACTTCGGTCACAACAACCCCAAGCAGCACTACAGGCTGGGGGCAGAGTGGCTGGAGCTGCCTGGCAGAAAAGGACCTGGGGGTGTTGGTCGACTGTCGGCTGAACATGAGCCAGCAGTGTGCCCAGGTGGCCAAGAAGACCAACAGCATCCTGGCCTGTATCAGGAACAGTGTGGCGAGTAGGGCCCGAGAAGTGATCATCCCCCTGTACTCGGCACTGGTGAGGCCTCACCTTGAGTACTGTGTCCAGTTTTGGGCCCCCCACCACAAGAGGGACATTGAGGTGCTGGAGCAGGTCCAGAGAAGGGCAACGAAGCTGGTGAGGGGTCTGGAGCACAAGTCTTACAAGAAGAGGCTGAGGGAGCTGGGGTTGTTCAGTCTGGGGAAGAGGAGACTGAGGGGCGACCTTATCGCTCTGTACAAGTACCTGAAAGGAAGCTGTGGAGAGACGGGGGTCGGTCTCTTCTTCCAAGTTACAGATGATAGGACAAGGGGTAACGGCTTCAAGTTGCGCCAGGGGAAGTTCAGGTTGGATATTAGGAAACATTTCTTTACTGAAAGGGTTATCCAGCATTGGAATGGGCTGCCCAGGGATGTGGTGGAGTCACCATCCCTGGAGGTATTTAAGAAACGTGTAGACATGGTTCTTCAGGGCATGCTCTAGTGCCCAAGATTATTGGTTTGTCGTGGGCTGCTGAGTGGGTGGGTGATGGTTTTTTTGGTTTGGTTGTTGTTGTGTGTTTAATTAGTGGACGGTGGTTTTTTGTTTTGTTTTGGGTTTTTTTTGGTGTGGTTTTTTTTTGTTTGTTTGTTTTTGTTTGGTTTTTTTGGTTGTTTTGTTTTGTTTTTTTGTGGTTGGACTCGATGATCTCTGAGGTCCCTTCCAACCACCACAATTCTGTGATTCTGTGATTCTGTGACTTTGGTTTCTCCCTCCTGGTAGGACCATCCCAGGACTTTTATTTCCTTCCCAGAGAGCTGGCAGGGTGTCTTTCACGGGCAGAGTTTTTGTTTGCTGGTATCTAAACTGCGTGAGATTTACGGAGTTGGCTGCAGGAGGGGAAAGCTGCTCACAACAATTTCTTCTGCTTTTAGTGCTAATGTATTTGGGTTAAATCTGGTTTTAAATCTTCTCTGGAGAATTCCAGCAAGTTCTGTGCATTTTTATGCAGAACTCTGATCACACTTGAAATGGTTATAGTACTAACTCCTGACAAATTAATTAAATGCATCTTTGAATTTCTGGTAGAGTTCTAACAGCCTTTTTATTGTTATTTCTAAGATTCAGATTAAAATCATCTTTAATGTAGAGAATCTATTGTAAACAATAATAAACTCCCACAGGGTTAGGGCAGGAAAAAAAAAAAGATTAAATCACCTTCTCTGTGCTTCTCAGTACGAGCTCCAGACCTGCCAGGCGTGTGGAAAAGTTGCTGTGGTGAATTCAGTTTGGGATTAGGGTCAAATATTCTGAAGATGTTCCTCCTCTTCCACCTGGGGAGGAACAACCAGGACATGCTGGGGGCCACCAGCTGAAAAGCAGCTTTGGAGGAAGGGTCCTGGTGGACACCAAGTTGATCACGAGGCACCAACATGCCCTTGCTGCAAAGGAGGACAACACTGTCCTAAGTGTTGCAACAGGTTGAGGGGGTCCTTCCCCTCCGTCCAACACTGGTAAGGCCAGTGCTGAGGTTCTGGAGTCTCCATCCTTGGAGACATTCAAAAGTGCTTGAACATGGTCCTCAGCAACTGGCTCTGGGTGGCCCTAGTTGAGCAAAGTGGGGTTGGCCCACAAGACATCCAGAGGCCCCATCCAACCATTCTCTGCAAGATTTGAGACAAGCTGCTGCATACCATTCAATGGCTGGGCTGAGAAATTCCATGGCTGTTACATACTGGGATACATCCTTGAGTCCCAAAGTTGCCTCGTTTCTACTGATACTTCTGGAATTTGGCGGTTTTGCACACAGAAAATAGTACCCATCCCATTTCAGCTTAAACGCAGGCTTTTAATCAATCCCACAAAAAAAAGCCCTGAGAACTATCTACTGCTGGCTTTTAATTGTAAATAAATATTGTCCTCAGGAGCACATTTAAGGAAGGAATGGTTCTTACAAGGCACAGCAGAGATGCTTATATAATTTTCTGGTCTTCAGTGCCTGGTTGTCACACCATATTTCTGTGTAGATTTAAAAAAAAAAAAGGAAAAAAGAACTAAAGCTAGCATTTTTACTAGCATATAAAATGCAAGAGATTAATAGGGGATTGTGTGGAAGCTGTCGGCGGCCTGTTCTGGGTGACAATCTTTGCAGACCTCACCTTGAAGGTCTCCTGGAAGGTCTGTCCACTTCCTCAACCCTCCTCTATCTACAGAAGGGCTCCGAGGGGGAGCAGTTGCTTTTTCTGGGAGGGTACCACAGCACACAGATGTTTAGAAGGAGGCTTTTTGGTGTTTTAAATGCTGTGTTTCAGGCAGTCAGCTGCAGTTGGCAGTTCAAAGGCCCAGCCTCTCCAAAATAATTCCTCTAAGCTGTTGAACGTGCTGGGGATTTAGGAGTCCTGGGTTTGCTTACTGCTCCCGCTCCCGAGCCGTAAAATAAGGTTAACAATGCATCTGTCAGCCTCACAGGGTAATTTCATGGGGGTTTTTTTGTCCAAACAGTATGTTTTGGATAACCTAATGGGGTGGTATTCATTTTTTCTAGACGTCGCACTGTGCCACTTTCGTTTCTCCTGAGGAAACATCACGACACGCTTCGAAAAAACTCTGCCGAGAGTCAGCAGAAGGTAATACCAAAAAGAGTAAACCCCTTATCATCAAAGGAAATAGCTTGGCATCGTGCATTCTCCAAATTGCTTCTTTACTCATTGTTTTACCTGGTGTTAATAGGACAATATCCACCACCCGGTTGTCCCCATCTACTATTTAAGGAGCGAAGGTCCATGCAAATGTGACGCCGTCTCCCAGCAGAGCCCGTGGACACGGGTTCCCAATGCTTTCCCTGCGTGGAGTAGAAAGGCATTTTGCATGGTCACAGCTAGATAAAATCATAACAATTTGCACAAGGGTATTTCATCTCGTGCATTTTCGTTGGCGGAGGTGGGTGCAATGGGAAGGGGATGAGGGCAGTGCTTGATTTTGCCCTTGGGAAGAGCAGCCTTTTCTTGCTGTTGCAGCCACCAAAAATAAATCAGTTTGCTGGCCTGTGGCATCACTAAGTGTGTGTCAATCAGGTAATGAAAAGATCCATTCTCACTTAACTTGCTTCGAAGCTGCAGGACTGCCTCTCGGACCTGCTGCAGCGTCTCATATTGGCCCTCATTGATTTCTCTCTTCTTCTTCTTCCCCCCCTCCCCCCCCCGCCCTCAGCAGTGTTAGCTTTCATCTTGAAATCAGCCAGAAATAGGTAAGCTGCAGCTAGAAGTGGAATCAATCCATGCTTTTTTGTAGGCATTTCAAGGCAGATGGAAAAGTGGCTGCAGGGAAAAAAAAAAAAATCCTCTTCTCATTCGTTGTCTGGTCTCATGTTCCCTCAAGGTGCTTGAGGACCTTGGATGTAGTTGTACTAAGAAGGGCTGGAATCTCTAGCACATACTTTCTCTTATTTATTCTTCTTACCTTATTCTCTTGTTCTTATCTTTTCTCTTATTCAGGCCCTCAGTGCTGGTGGACATCAAGTAGATGGACCCAACTGGGGTGGAAGTAGTGTGAAATAAACCCTGTAGCATGACTGTCTCTTCCTCTACAGACTTTTTTGGTGGTGCTGATTTTGACTGCAACAAAATGTCTGTTAGAGCATGGATTTTCAGGCTAACCTGTTTAAAGAAAATCAGCATTACTCTGCAATGCAACTCCACATTGATCAAGTCTCAGATATTGCCCCGAAAGGTCAGCTCATGTTTAATCACCTTAAAGATGGGCTGCTTCTCACAGTGGTATTTCCAGCTGTCCTATAAATGCTGCCTGTTTCTTGTTGGACCCTGACCTTGTCACCCAGACCCAGGGACTTTTCTGTGTTGAGGAACTCTACATGGGGGGTCCAGGGGAGGCCACGGAGCTGCTGGGAGGGCTGGAGCCCCTCTGCTGTGAGGACAGGCTGAGAGAGTTGGGGGGGTTCAGCCTGGAGAAGAGAAGGCTCCAGGGAGATGTTCGAGCTCCTTCCAGTCATAGAATCACAGAATGGTTTGGGTTGGAAGGGACCTCAAAGATCATTGAGTTCCAACCCCCTTGCCATGGGCAGGGACACCTCCCACTGGAGCAGGTTGCTCAAGGCCCCATCCAGCCTGGCCTTGAACACCTCCAGGGTTGGGGCATCCACAACTTCCCTGGGCAACCTGTGCCGGTGTCTCACCACCCTCAGAGTAAAAAATTTCTTCTTGAGATCTAATCTGAATCTTTTTTCTTCCAATTTAAAACTGTTTCCCCTATCATTACACCTCCTGGCAAAGAGTCCCTCCCCAGCTCTTCTATAGGCCCCCTTCAGGTATTGAAAGGCCGCTATTAGGTCTCCCCGGAGCCTTCTCTTCTCCAGGCTGAACAACCCCAGCTCTCTCAGCCTGTGTTCATAGCAGAGGTGCTCCATCCCTCTGATCATCTTCGTGGCCCTCCACTGGACCTGTTCCAGCCGGTCCATGTCCTTTCTGTGTTGAGGACTCCAAAGCTGGACACAG
>NW_015090959.1:54779-94512 GCF_001431845.1 Calidris pugnax | reverse complement strand
GCTTTGCATAAGTCCAGGTAGATGACGTCAGTTGCTCTGCCCTTGTCTACCAAGTCTGTGGCAGTATCATAAAAGGCCACCAAATTTGTCAGGCACGATTTGCCCTTGGTGAAGCCATGTTGGCTGTCTCCAATCACCTCCTTATTTTCCATGTGCCTTAGCAGAGATTTCAGGAGGATCTGCTCCATGATCTTGCCAGGCACAGAGGTGAGACTGACCGGCCTGTAGTTCCCCAGGTCTTCTTTGTTTCCTTTTTTGAATATTGGAGTTATGTTCCCTTTTTTCCAATCAGTGGGAACTTCACCAGACTGCCACGATTTCTCAAATATGATGGAGAGGGGCTTAGCAACTTCATCTGCCAACTCTCTCAGGACCCCTGGATGGATTTCATCAGGTCCCATGGACTTATGCCCCTTCAGGTTCCTTAAGAGGTCACGAACCTCATCTTCTTGTACTGTGGGTGGTTCTGCATTCCCAGAGCCCCTGTACTTGCTCTCCGTGACTTGTTCCGTGTGGCCAGGGCTCCTGCTAGTGAAGACTGAGGCAAAAAAGTCCTTCAGTAGCTCAGCCTTGTCTGCATCCTGGGTGACCAGGTCTCCCGCTTCCCTCCGGAGGGGACCCGCAGCTTCCCTCGTCTTACCCTTATCCCTGATATATCTATAGAAGTTCTTCTTGTTATCTTTCACATCCCTGGCTAGATTTAGTTCTGCCTGGGCTTTCACTTGCCTGATCTGGTTTCTGGTGACTCGGACAGTTTTTCTGGTGACTCGGACAGTCCCTCAAAGGGCTCCAGAAAAGATGGGGAGGAACTCTTGATCAGGGAGGGGAGCCACAAGATGAGAGGGAAGGGTTTGACGCTGAAAGAGGGAAGATTGTTCTTTCTCCCATCCTCTATGGACACATCTGAGTTTGGCTGAGGCCAGGGAAGTCCACCAGCCTTCAGAAAAGATGGCAAGATCTGTTCCCTGCTCTGACATAGATTTGGGATGGACTCTGCTCCCTGGATTTGGATCTGTGAACAGCTGTGCTGTAGGGCACTGATTTGGGATTTTTTTTGCCTTTTTCAAGCAGTTTCCTCCAAACTGACAAGCAGAATAAAATATTCTGCAAAGCAGAATAAACCCAAACTCTTTGGGGCACGAAGCTCAGCCGTGAGCAGAAGCATCATCTCAGTGACCTGGTGGCCGGTTTTCCCCTTGAAGTCGGATGCTTTGAGGCACAAGGTGGTGGTCACCAGTTCCACCGGAAGGGTTTGACGCTGAAAGAGGGGAGATTGTTCTTTCTCCCGTCCTCTATGGACACATCTGAGTTTGGCTGAGGCCAGGGAAGTCCACCAGCCTTCAGAAAAGATGGCAAGATCTGTTCCCTGCTCTGACATAGATTTGGGATGGACTCTGCTCCCTGGATTTGGATCTGTGAACAGCTGTGCTGTAGGGCACTGATTTGGGATTTTTTTTGCCTTTTTCAAGCAGTTTCCTCCAAACTGACAAGCAGAATAAAATATTCTGCAAAGCAGAATAAACCCAAACTCTTTGGGGCACGAAGCTCAGCCGTGAGCAGAAGCATCATCTCAGTGACCTGGTGGCCGGTTTTCCCCTTGAAGTCGGATGCTTTGAGGCACAAGGTGGTGGTCACCAGTTCCACCGCAGAGCTTTTTCTCCTCGCTGCTGCTGCTGCTCTGCCTCTGCTGGGTCGCGAGCAGTGTTGAGCCTCCTCTCCCCTGGGAGAGTGAGAGGTGGAGGCTGCCTCCGTGTTTGTTCTTGGCAGGCAAAGCTTCTCTCCATGAACACTCTCAGGGGTAACGCGCTGGTAACCTCAAACTCATTCAAATGCGCCCGGCGCCTTCCCATCCCAGCTCCTTTCTGTTTGATCTCAAAGCAATTAATTTTGTCCTTCAGCATCTCATCCTCCCAACTGAACTTCTTCCAAGTGGGCTAATTATGTGCCCTCTCGTTATAGTTCTGGTGGCAACCTCGGGAGCACTAGCTTCTGTCCCCATTGCTACCATGTCCCAGGACTCAGCCGTTTTAAGCCACCCACCCCTTTCCCCCCGTTCCCCCAAGCCAGAAGGGTTGTGAAGATGTGGCCACTAGTGCCACACTAATATCAGACCTCCAGGATGGATGTTGCAAAACCACAGGGCCCCAAGCTTGGGGGGCACCCCAAGGAGGGGACAACAGATAGGTAAGGGCGAGGACCCACCATCTTTGATTGAGGATTCACCATCTTTGGGCAAGGACTCACCGTCTTTGGGCGAGGACCCCCTGGTTTTGGGCAGCAAACATCTTGCTGCCATAAATATCAAGCAGCAGCCATCTTGCTGTGGTCCTGACTGAGTTTGACAGACGTAGCAGCGATGCCTTTGCCACCCCAAGAGCTGCTTCTGCAACAACAGACCCATCACTTAGTCCTTCTGGTCCTGTTTTAAGAGTGAATAGGGGAAGTCTAAGAAATCAGAGCTGTCTTGGGTTTGTGTGCTTTCCTAGTGCAGAAGAGAGGGTCCTTCAAGATGAGACTACACCAGAAGGGATCTTTAAGGTCCCTTCCAACTTGAATCATTCTATGATTGTGTGGTTTTATGATTCTAAGATGTGCACCTCAGTGCTGATGGACATCAAGGTCACGGACCCACCTAGAGTAGCGTGAAATAAACCATGTAGGATGGGAATCTCTTGCTCCCATTGACTGCCATCCCTTGCCTTAGATGGGCTCAGAAGGGGAAAATTCTTAGTTTGACTTTGAAATCAAGCCTGGCTGACAGTGCCAGGGAAGTCAACTGAATTAGCAGCCTCTGCACATCCACAATTACAAGCACTTACCAAAATATCCCGTTGTCACAGGGCGGAGAGGCTGCCTCCCAGTAACTTAGAGCAGTGAACACAATGGGACTTGGAGCATCATAGGATAATTTTGGTGTATTCAGTCTTTTGGGGGCTATTAGTCTTGTTGGACTATTTTAGTTTGCAAAATGTGTTTGAGTAGGTATTTCACTGTTTCCTCTTTTGATTACATTAATGAGACACTGCATATGTGTCTCTTGTGCAATAAACCCCCCGTTGCTGTTGTTTCATCTGCAAATTTTTGGCAAAGGACAAAAAAAATTGTCTGTAGGCTGTGTTAATATAGAAAAAGCATTTTTTTTCCTCCTTCTTTTAGAGGCCTGTAGGTTATATCTGGCAATAGTGGAGCCATATCAAAATAACAAAGTTTTGGGGGCTTTGATAAAGGATGATTTTAATAGGAAGAGGTAAGTATCTTGCCTTCCTTGTAAATCCTATCTCCTTTGGCTAAATCGCACAGTGAGTTAACAGAAAATGTCTGTAGATATTTGAACGTAATTAAGTAATAATGTATGACTCTGTTTCCTGGTCCTGGCTTGCACTAAGGTAGAGATAGTATTTGAAGTAGTGCTGATTTCGATTCAAAAAAAATTGTCTGTAGGCTGTGTTAATATAGAAAAAGCATTTTTTTTCCTCCTTCTTTTAGAGGCCTGTAGGTTATATCTGGCAATAGTGGAGCCATATCAAAATAACAAAGTTTTGGGGGCTTTGCTAAAGGATGATTTTAATAGGAAGAGGTAAGTATCTTGCCTTCCTTGTAAATCCTATCTCCTTTGGCTAAATCGCACAGTGAGTTAATAGAAAATGTCTATAGATATTTGAACGTAATTAAGTAATAATGTATGACTCTGTTTCCTGGTCCTGGCTTGTGCTAAGGTAGAGATAGTATTTAAAGTAGTGCTGATTTCGACCGAAAACAGCTTTTTTCTAGACGGACTTTCTCCTGTCTCCTTAAGCACTGGAGAAAGGGCAGTGGATTAGTTAAAATTCTCAGAAACCAGAATAAAAAGCACAGCTCTTGGCCATGATGGGCAGAAGCGGACAAGAAGCGGAAGATAGATCTACCCCCTGAGCACTGAATGCTGCATTTGAGATAAGTGGCATTTTTAGAAAGATACTAAAAAAATTGGAAGCGGTGCAAGCAAGAAACACCTTCATGACATGGTAGCTCACAGAAATGGCTGGAGAAGTGGATGAAAATGCCATCTGTTTAATCAACAAAAAACAAACAAACAAACAAACCCCCCCCCCAAAACCCCAAACAAAACCCAGCCAGAATGGCTTGAAGTTGGGGGGGAAATATTGTGTAAAAAGCCCTCTGACCCACTAGAGGAAAGCACAGCAGGATCTGACAGTTCAGAAGATAAAGCAAGACAAACTTGAAAGGTGAAAAGGGTGTTTTTTAATGGAGCTGGGGCTGCCCACAGGGACAGCCAACTTGGTTTGAAAAGCTCAGGAGCGCAAGAGATCAAATAAAGCATCTTCCAGAAGACATCCGAGTGCGTGCTTTTGGGCACAGTGCTGAGAAAATGAAAAATTCATTGGATTAATTAATCTAACAGCTGCAGTGCTGCCTTCTATTGGTGCCAGATGTGGCTCGGTGAGTGCTGGGTGTCCAAGCCCAACGTTGGACCCATCGCCCCACGGCTACAGATGTGGGACCTGAAGCACCGAGTCTCTCTGAGCCACTTGGTCACCTCCCCTTCCTCTGAAATCTCACTTTCGCAGTGTGAAAGGTCATGGTTTGGCCTCCAAGGTGACATTTTATTGGTGCTTTTTTAGCACAGGAACTTCTGTGACCCAGTGCTTGGCGTAGGATGGTGGCACAGCGCAAGCCCGTGCGCAGAGAGTTGAGTTGGTGTCTGCATTAAAAGCTGTCTCTGAACTCTACAGCAGTTTCTGGGGTGTTTTTTGATGATGTCTCGTGTGATGCGTCTGCCTCCTACCAGGTGCTAACATAATGCAAGTAGAAACTCTTGATAACCAAAGGACCCACAAATGCCTGTTCAAAAAGCTAGAAATTCTTCCTTTTCTGTATTCAACTAGTGATTTTTTTTCCTACTATTATTTTTTTAATCAGTTTTGCAGTGGGCTGGAGGGGAGCATCCATGGGCCTGTGCTATTGCACTACCCGCATTTGATGTGATTGCTTTCAAGGCAGAATACTTTGACAATATTATTTTTTCTCCCTCGGAGTCAGAGGGAGGAAAAATTATGGCTGGTTGAGCCCTCGACACTCAGTCACTGAAGTGTTTGTGCTGTTTACATAGTGGCTAGCTCCAGATATTTTTCAAAGTTAAGGACTAATTAATTCTAGCTCTTGAATGTAAGAGTAAACACAAAGGGAGCACATATTTAATGCATTATTCCACAGCTGTAATTAAATTAAATGAAAGCAATTTTCCATCAGCTCAGGTTACAGAAAAAGGGAAAAAATTCTTGGCTGGATTGCTGCAGCAATTATTATAAGAAATTAAAACCCTTTTAGTGAAATAATGAAATGTTATTTTGTACTGGAGAAAAAAAAAAAAATTCCAGGATTTCCTTCTGAAAGCTGACAGGTTATTACAGATTCGAGGGTTGGCCTTGCAGGAGGAACAGGAGCTCTAATTGCAGTTTCACTTGCATTTAGCGGAGCACCTGGGCAATTAGCAGCTGCTGTACGCAAGTGTGCGAAGGCTCCCATGCTCTCCTCCCCATTTTCATGGCCTGGGAGGGACTGTCGATGTTCAAAGCTGTGCTAAGGGTGATGATGGTCCAGGAGATAGTGTAGGCATCTTCCGGGGGAGGTCTCTTTCTTAAAAACTGTGGATTTGGGGTTCTCTTGAGCTGTTAGTGCCTGAGGGTGGCTTCGAAAAGGATTAGACACTTGCAGGCATGGCACAAAATTGGGATGGAAAGTACTTTTTCATAAGTCTGTTGGTTTTGCCTTAAAAGACCTGTGCTGTAGGAGACTTCTGTTTTGGGGCAAGAGGTGGGTTGGGGTCCTGGGCAGAGGCTTTGGTTGCCATTTTTGTTCTTATTGCCATCCCTTCAGTATCCTGGGACATCTCTGGGTCCAGCAAGGGGCTGGAGACCTCACACTGGGCTTTCAGCTCAGCCAGGAGGAGAGGGATGGAGAGATCCTTCTCTCATGCCTGGAGATGCCGCATGGACTTCACTCCAAACATGTCCTTTTCCAATATATATAAGTACAGTTTCAGGGTTTTCATTGAGATGTATTTCAAAATGACAAGCCTTCTGTTCAGTGCCAAGACAAACGTCTCGGGCTTTGATGGTGTTGCTCTCACAAATAAATCCTTGTTGTTCCCGTACAACACACGCATTAACATCAATAATCTGCCATTTGTTCCCATTCCATTGGGCCCACACTCTGTGGTCCCATGGATGTAGTTCCATTATGATTTAATCCTAGTGCAATGATTGGGTATATGGTGTATATTGAAGCATTACGTATTGTTAGGACAAAAGCTGTAGCCTTATTTTTGATGGGGTCATAAGTAAAATTGACTAAGTACCACCAGAACTGGAATTCCCTTTCAAAATCAGTTGCATTGTCCCGGATTACTTTTCAAATTTCAGCGGGTAAGGTACTTTCTTCACCTTCTTGTATAATTGCTGCTGCTGTAGATTACATCCACAGTTGAGTTTGGATACAACTAAGAGCCAGAGAAACACTGGTTTGGGCTACACTAAGTGCATCCACAGTCAATTAGTGATCCTTCTTATTAATTCTTTCCCACTGAGGCAATGCTTGGGGACAAGGAGAAGAAGAATTTTATCTTTAGGCTTGCTGATATAGACTACATAAGTTGAATAAAACTTGTCTTACAGATGAGACAGACAGTTTTGGTTGCAGTCTACCCTTTGAAGGATTTTAAAAAGTGCGTGCCACGCTGTCTGCTGACGTCATGTGTCTCCATCAGTACTAAAACCCAACCTGGCTGGGCTGAGCATAGTCCCAGGCTACCGAGTGGCAACTGCAATGTGGTCTAGTTAATAATTAAATGGTAATTAAGCCGGCTTAATTACACACTGAATACTAATTTTCAGTGAGCATGTGGAGCTCATTTCTGACCACGTTTGCCTGGCAATCCTGAATTAAGTGAGTTTTTAGGCCTCAGACTGTTGGCTGTGGCAGTGATCTCAGTGGGGTGGGGTTGCACAATATACCTGTCAGAGGAATGAATCTACTGTTATATATTAAAATTTCACCACTGCCCCCCTAAATATGCAAAGGGGACTCAGGTGCAGCCAGGCCTTAGACAGAGAAATATCCTGAAAAAATCATCCCTTTTAGCAGGATATTTAGGGAAGAAATCAGGCTACAATTTGTTGCTATAAGCAAATTTTCCATCAGGGCAACTAATTTGCTGCTTCCGTGTACAAGGAACGAATTAAATCCTAAATTGAAAATTTAAATGGAAGCATTGCCCTGTGAATTTTCCATTCCCTAAGTGCGCTGGACTCATTTCTTCTCTATTTGTGTTCTTTTTATCAAGGTGCTTGTGACTAATAACTCATCCTTCTTTCTTGACTGAACCTGGATCCCTTGCCCTCCTCGTTGACGTCTGCGGTGCTCCATGTCAGGCTGAGAAATGCAGCTCCTCCGGAGTTGGGAGATGGTATTAATTTGGGCATTAATGGTATTAAAATGGTCTGTGTGGGAAATGGTCCCATGGGAGCTTGGTGGTTCTGTGCTTCCTCAAAATTTTAAATAGAGAATCACAGAATGGTTTGGGTTGGAAGGGACCTTAAAGACCATCGAGTCCTACCCCCTGCCCTGGGCAGGGACACCTCCCACCAGAACAGGTTGCTCCAAGCCCCCTCCAACCTGGCCTTGAACCCCTCCAGGGATGGGGCAGCCACAGCTTCTCTGGGCAACCTGGGCCAGGCTCTCACCACCCTCACACCAAAGAAGTTCTTCCTAATATCTCATCTCAATCTCCCCCCTTTCAGTATAAAACCCTTCCCCCTCATCCTATGGCTCCTGTCCCTGATCCAGAGTCCCTCCCCAGCTTTCCTGGAGCCCCTTGAGGGACTGGAAGGGGCTCTAAGTTCTCCTTGGAGCCTTCTCTTCTCCAGGCTGAACCCCCCCAACTCTCTCAGCCCCCCCTCCCAGCAGAGGGGCTCCAGCCCTCCCAGCATCTCCGTGACCTCCTCTGGCCTCACTCCAACAGCTTCCCACCCCTCATCCTGCTGGCCACACTTCTTTTGATGCAGCCCAGGGTGTGGGGGGCTTTCTGGGCTGCCAGAGCATGTTGCCAGCTCATGTGGAGCTTCTCATCCACCAACACCCCCAAGTCCTTCTCTTCAGGGCTGTTCTCCAGCCATTCTCTGCCCAGCCTGCATTTGTGCCTGGGATTGCCCTGATCCAGGTGCAGAACCCTGCACTTGGCCTGGTTGAAAGTCTTGGCACGAGCCCACCTCTCCAGCCTCTTCAGGTCCCATTGTGTCCATCTTCACAGAATCACAGAATCACCATGGTTGTAAGGGACCTCTGAGATCATTGAGTCCAACCATAAAAAAAAACACAAACAAAAACACCCAAACACACCAACAACAAAACAAAAAACACAACACCCCACCACATCAAACCCACCCACAAACCAATAATCTCGGGCACTAGAGCATGCCCTGAAGAGCCTTGTCCACATGTTTCTTAAATCCCTCCAGGGATGGTGACTCCACCACCTCCCTGGGCAGGCTGTTCCAGGGCCTGACCACCCTCTCGGTAAAGTAATTCTTCCTAATATCTAATCTAAACCTCCCCTGCCCCAACTTCAGACCATTTCCTCTCCTCCTGTCATTATTCACTTGGGAGAAGAGGCCAACCCCCACCTCTCTACGGCCTCCTTTCAGGGAGTTGTAGAGGGCAATGAGGTCTCCCCTCAGCCTCCTCTTCTCCAAACTAAACATGCCCAGTTCCCTCAGCCTCTCCTCCTATGACTTGTTCTCCAGGCCCCTCACCTCATTCTCATCTTGAATCAGGATGTGACACTGGTCTGTGTTTAGCGGTGGCAGCCCTGCCAAGAGGTGACTATCAAGTCCCAGTTGTAGTTGTTGGGGTTTTGAAACTGTAAGTAATTAGTGCTGGAGGTGGGAATGCTGCTTATGGGGAACAAACTGGCCAAGCAGAAGTGGACACTCAAGCTCAGGGAGATGCAAGAGTAGTGAAAGCCATAACTAATGTTTCTACCCTGACATTTTGTTTATTCCTTGATTTGTAAATGGTTTGACCTTTCTTTCCCATTCCCATGTTCATTCCTTGTCTGCTGATGATTGCGGAAGAAATCAACAATTTCCATGATGAAAGAGGGAAGAGCAATGCCTGGAGAACCTCTACTAGTGGTGAGAAGAAGGTCCTGCCAGGTCTAAGATGCCGCAGCTCTGGCTAGACTGGGGATTGTGTTTTCAAGGTAATTTGGCTTAAAAAAAAAATTGTATTTTTGTTGGCAAGCCTCTGGCTGGTCTAGGAGAGGACAAACACACTGGTGCTGGACGTGAACCGCAAGCAAAGCTGCTCTGGTCCCTGGGGCTTTGTGCAGATGGGAGCAGGGAGGTGGATCAGCCGATGCAAATCCGCAATCGCAGGCTTCTGCAGCACGGTGCCAACCTGGCCAAAAACCATCTGGCAGCGGGGAGGGAAAGATGCTGGATGGTGTTTCGGTGCGGAGGAGTTGGCATCTTGTTCGAGTTTTTCCTCTTCCCCCTCGCTGGAAGCCTTTCTCTTTGCTTGACAGTCAATCCCCGTCGCTGGTTTGTGCTTCCGCAGGTTTGTCCTGTCTGGAGGAGGTGACAGGAGCTGTGAGGAGTACATAAGATCCAAATCCCTGGAGATAACAACAGCCTTCCCTAATTCAGCAGCATCCCTTAACTGTTCACTGAAGAGAAGAAGAAAATGCCAGAATTTTGGTCTGAAGTGTTTTAAGTCTTGGATTAAAACCTAGGTGTTGTGCTCAGCCTTCCATATCCTGTACCACCCTGGGGCTCGAGGAGTTTTCATAAGTTTTTAAGTCTTATGAGGAGAGGCTGAGGGAGCTGGGGTTATTCAGCCTGGAGAAGAGGAGGCTGAGGGAAGACCTTCTTGCTCTCTACAACTACCTGAAAGGAGAATGTAGAGAGGTGGGGGTCGGTCTCTTTTCTCAAGTCACAGGCGACAGGACGAGAGGAAATGGCCTCAAGTTGTGCCAGGGGAGGTTCAGGCTGGATATTAGGAAAAATTTTTTCACTGAAAGGGTTCTCAGGCATTGGACTGGGCTGCCCAGGGAGGGGGTTGAGGCCCCATCCCTGGAGGTGTTCAAAAGACGGGTTGATGTAGTGCTGGGAGGTCTGGTTTAGTGATGATGCTCCTTGTTTGTTGTGTGGGTGTCTATTTTTGTCAGTTCGGATGACGGTTGGACAAGATGATCTTGAAGGTCCCTTCCAACCTAGAAGATTCTGTGATTCTCTGATTCTGTGGTGGGAGATGTTTCTTGTTCAATGCTAGGGGAGGCTGAGAGGTGCAAGACTCATCGTCTCCCCAGTTTAACTGCCCCAGGAGAAGCCAAGTACAAACCTCAGCATGGACCTCAGGGGTGGACACAACATCTACTGTCGAGATGTCACCCAGTCCCTGCCTATTGAGGGATGGTGAGCTTGGGCAGCCTTGATGGAAGAGGAGCCCAAGGCCTTAAAATTTGTTGCAGCACCTCTGCATAAAGAGCACCAGAACTGGATTTTGGAGGTGCCACCAGCACTGTGGGCTGCCACTGGTCTATGTCCTCAGATTTAGCATGGAAATGGAAAAACCGCTTCCAGTGACTCCATGGTTATGCTTTCCAGCTACAGAAGAGTGAGGCAACACATTCTCCCCGCTGCTTGGTCCCTTCTCTGGCCACCATCTGCCTGCTGTATTGAGCTTTTAAATACAGACTGCACTTCCTTTTGCCAGAAGTGAGTTTATGAAGGAGAGGGATTGAAGGCAGGTCCTGCTGACCTGTGCTGCTCAGTTTACCCATTTGCATCCATTTCACCTTCTACCAGAAAACCAGGGCAGGGGGTGTCCACACATGGATGCTGAGCCCAGAATCTCCTGGAGGGTATGGCATGGCCAAAAGAAATGCTGAGCAAGCAGAAAATGCCCAGGCTTGGCCACAGCCCAGGTGTGTTTACCTTCCGTCTCTTCCAGAAATAAAGATTTCAGCGATTTGAGGAGCTTTCTGCTGCACTGAGCGAACGTGGGGCTGCTTGGCTGGAAGCATCACCCAGGCTTTTTTTTTTTTCATTTCTACAGGTAGAGCGTGAAATATCTCGCTGCATCAAAGGCAAATGCTGCTCCGAATGTTTGGAGGTGGGTAATAAGCCCAGGAACGAGGAAGCAATAATTGCAGGCGCTGATACGGTATCCAGAGCTGCAACAGCCACTCCCACGGGGGGTTCCCTGAAGCTTTGGTGAGAATCAGGGGGGAAAATCCCTGGATTTCTGTACCATAAGGTGTTAGCGCTTCTCTCCTCTCCTACCTGCAAGGGGAAGCGCTCATGCGTGCTGGGAATCTGGGGCAGCATTTTGTTATAAAGGTTCATGGGTTGGGACAGAAATGCAGCTAAGAATAAAGAAGAAAAAAAAAAAAAAAAAGAAAAAGGATATTCCTGGCTTTGCAGCACCGCTTCTTTTTGGTTTTCAGCTCTGCCTGAGCCCCTTCCCACAACTCAGCAATGAGAAACCAGCTGCAGGGTGTTTTCTCTCTCCCCCAAGACGTTTTGCTTTTTGAATACATGGCTTTTTATTATTATTATTATTAATAATAATAATAATTCCTTCTGTTGGAGCAGAAAATATTAAGATTCACAGCCCAAAAAATGGGAGTTTTGTTGATGCTGGAAAACCCAGCCCTAGGGCGATTTGGCTTTCATGGGGGGCAGCCTCACGGGTTTTTGTCCCAGCCAGCTGCCTCCACGTCCCTGACGATGTTTTGTGGCATGACACCCCTTCCAGAGGCTGAAATAAAGATGATTTGGGGGATGGCAGGAGGTAAGAATCCAGCCTGAAGGGATTGCTGTCGGTCCCACAGGGCATCTCCCGGGGAGGCAGCCTTGGAGCCCACAGTCTCTACCTGGGAACAGATGCTATTTTTGGGATCTCAGCAGCTAAACATAGCCCAGCTCCTGCCTCAAACAAGCTGCCAGCTCCTTGGTTTATGGGAGCAGTCGCTTCTTGCTTTAATGAGAGCAGTTGGGCGGCTGCCAGCCCGCAGCATATGTGGAAGAGGTTCCTTTCAGGGGGGAGAGAAAGCTCGAAATGAGGGATGCTGAGAGCTTGCAAGGGAGGTTTCGCTCGCTTGCTGGTTTTGCCAATTCCCCCCCCTGCCCTATAAAAAACTGCTCCGTTTTGCTCGACAAATCTCCTGGGTGCCTTGGGCAAGCTGATGGGCGAGCAGGAATAGAAGGGGAGATGGGAATTTTTATCTTTCCCAGGGGATGCTCCTGCTCTTCCAGGCATGGAGAAGAGGTTCAGCCACTTATAGAATCGTCAGGCATGGAGAAGAGGTTCAGCCACTTATCATAGAATCGTAGAATGTTTTGGGTGGGAAGGGACCTTAAAGACCACCCAGTCCCACTCCCCTGCCCTGGGCAGGGACACCTCCCACCAGAACAGGTTGCTCCAAGCCCCCTCCAACCTGGCCTTGAACCTCTCCAGGGATGGGGCAGCCACAGCTTCTCTGGGAAATCCATTCCGGTGTCTCTCCATAGATGTTCTCCCCACTTAAACCAGGACTTAATGCCCTCAAGATGCTGGGATCCATGGCCATGTTCTGCTCCCCCATGTCTAGAGGCAGCAGCATGGATGGGAATTAATTTTCATCCCTTTGCACCTCATCCTAATTGACTTTTGCACAAAGTGATGGTCTAGATGGTGGAGCTGGGCGTGAGAGGTGTCTCTACCATCTCCAGCATCATCCTAAGGAATGACCTCAGACACGCGATGAGCTGCATTCCCCACGGCATTATGTTCCCAGACTGCTCACATTCCAATTATTGCAGATATCCCAGGAGCAAACAAAAGATGCTCGCTCTCTCTGAAGGATTTGGGTGTGTTGAACAATGATCTTCATTGTCATTTTGGCTCTTCTGTAAATACCGTCACTAATGATGCATAATGAAAAATAATCCGTCGGATGCAGGCGGCTCTTATGAACATGGGAATTAAGGGGGATGAGTTGGATGCTTTGGATCGTGGATGATGAGTAACGAGATCCAAGTACTGCAGGCAACATCCAGACAAAGCTTTTTCCTTTATAGGTTTTTATTAAAGGACATATTTACTCTGTGTAGGCCCAGGGCTACTTGCGGCTGTCAAGCGAAGGAGCAGGGAATGGACTAATGTCTCTGTAACAGCTTCCCATTTCTGGTGGGTTCTGTTCCAAGACTCATCTATGTGCTTCATCGGTCCAAGGAAGTCTCTCCTGGAGAAGCTTTTAGGACCAGGGTATGAAGTTATCGTAGCATCATTCTAGACTCTTACGGAACAGGACATAGAGCAACCTCTGGAGCCAGCCCTGCTTTGGGCAGCAGGTTGAGTTGGGCACATCCAGATGTTCCTTGCAGCCTAAAATGCCAAGTGATCCCACAACTTTCATACTTTTTTGGTTACTTTTTTTTGCCCAGGGTTTGGAAGATTTCTGTTGAAGGCCAGCTCTGTGTTTCTGAGAAGAATCTGACCAGCTTCGGGTGCCTTCTGCAGTTTTGATCCTACTGATTCTTCTGCAAAACTCCCTTGTTTTTCCAAAACTAATTGTTTCATCCCCCCTGGGCTCAAGCTGTAGCTCAGGTCTGCATGAGAATCTAACTGCAAGAAAAGTCTCAGTGTGAAACTTGAGAACATTATATTGTGGTTTTCGATTTGCATGTGCCCTGCTACGAAATCACACCTGCTGAGACAGTAATTGCTCGCGGTGTTTTAACGAGCTAGAACAATATTTCTGTTTTCTTGGGCAGCTATTGTTGATCCTCCCCCAACCCCCAGAAGTGACACATAAATAGGATTTTCCCTTGCTGCTGCTTTCTTGGGGAAGAGGAGGAACAAATCCTTTTGAGAACCTTTGGCTGGTATGCAACCTACAGCTTGAGTTTACTTCAGAGCTTCACCATTGGCCATAATTGCCTGTGGGTGGTTTTTCCCTTAACAAGCCATGCTGGAAACACTGTACAAATATTCCTCTTGCTGCAAAGGGTGGACTAACATTTTACATCACACAGGTGGGATCCCTGAAATGAGAAGACTTGAACAGTCACCCCTTGACCAAGCTGTGGGGAAGGTGGTCATCTCAGGAGGTCTCCTTCTCTCCCACTCTTGCACCAAGACTTGAGCTCTCCTGTCCTGTTGTCTCAGATGTTTGGTGCTGACTTTCCATGCGAGTCCTTCAGGTAGTCTCTAGTCTTGAGTTTTGTAGTGGGTAATTACATTTCTTTGCCTTAGCAAGGTTTCTGGCAGGTGTTCCCTCTACTGGTGTCCTGTCTGCTCTTAATGGTGCTTCTCTTTACCTGCAAACCACTAGTGCCACCACAATCCAAACAATAATAAAGAGGATGTTCCTCCCTGCTAAATTGCAGTTTGTGACTTTCTGTCGCACAATTATGGCTGTATCCTTAAGATACCAGGATGCAGATCAGGATGATCTCACCTGGAGCCCCTCTGCTGTGAGGACAGGCTGAGAGAGTTGGGGGGGTTCAGCCTGGAGAAGAGAAGGCTCCGAGGAGACCTTGGAGCCCCTTCCAGTCCCTCAAGAGGCTCCAGGAGAGATGGGGAGAGACTCTTGATGAGGGAGGGGAGCCATAGGAGGAGGGGGAAGGGTTTTACACTGAAAGAGGGGCGATTTAGGTGAGATACTGGGAAGAACTTCTTTGCTGTGAGGGTGGTAAGACCCTGGCTTAGGTCACCCAGAGCAGCTGTGGCTGCCCCATCCCTGGAAGGGTTCAAGGTCAGGTTGGATGGGGCTTGAAGCAACCTGATCTGGTGTGTGGTGTCCCTGCCCTGGGTTGGAACCAGATGATCTTTATGGCCCCTTCCAACCCAAAGCATTCTATGGTTTTATGATATTGGGTACCAGTCACAGATGCCCCATGACACAGGAGGATGCTGGGCTGCGTCGGTGTATTTGGGAATGGGATGTACTGGTGGGAGTGAGGGTGACTGATGAGCACAGTGTCACTGGCTGCTTGGTGATGGGATTGAGAAATCAGCCTCTCCTCTTCCATGGTTCCATGTGTGAGCACGGCTTGGTGGCTTGAAGAGAAGAAAAAAAACCCAACCTGATTCTGTGCAATTTCAAGGGAATTGCTGTTATCCCTGCTCTTACGCAGTCTGGGATGCTGGGGTTGCTGAGCCTGCATTGCTGCTGCAGACAGGTTGGTTGTAGGCTCATGTTGGTGATTTCCCAGCCTCGTTTACTTTTCTCTTCCAAAAAACCTGCAAAAACAACCCATAAATCTGCTCTGGTTTGGGGTTGGTTTTTGGGTTGTTTTTTTTTTTGGAAGGGAAGCCTGAATTAATTGTGTGACTCATGTTCTTCCCAGAGGGCAAATAAAGGGGTGATGCAAGAAAAGTCACGAAAGGATAGGGCATTTGTCCACTTAAAAGCAAACCTGTGCTTATTAAAGGTAGTGTTAGCCCCCAAACTTGCTTCAAATGCATAATTATGCAAAGCAGCAGTAGGACATGGTGTAGAGCTACAAACCTTAAAATACTCCTGGGAATATGGCTTTGATTTGTAATAGCCTTCATGTGAGAAGAGGGAACTGTCTGTCCCTAAACTAATTGACAGAGGTTCCTTTTTTACAGACCAACTGGTACAAAAATGGCTCTAGTCCTCTCACTGTCTCCTCCACCTTCTCCTTTGGAGGCATCACTCCATCGTCACCCTGTTCCTTGCTTGGAATTTTGGTGGTTATTCCAGGCTGCAGCAGAGACAAAACTGAAACATCTGTCTGGTGCTTTTTATTTACCTTCTGCAGATGAATTGGCCAAAATCATTCCAGCTGCAGAATAATGGTGGAGAGCATGGTAACAGCCCTGGAAGTGATGAGAAATCATTCCTGGGTTGACTTCGTGGTAGAGGATGGAGGCTGACCCTCCATGAAGGATGCTGGAGAGTTGTGTGACGCCACTGTGCTCCAAGCCACAGCACGAAACACCTGAAATCCCCCAAATTACATTTTTAATGTTGAGAAGACATGCTCAAACCTGTTCCCCAAGCCATGGCTCTCACACCGTGGGCTGAGCTTCCCCTTCCACTGCCCACCACAGCATCTGGCTCTTGCTGGGAAACCTGGAATTTGAACCATACCCATCAATTGTTAAATTAAAAGTGTTGGTTTATTCAGGAGGAGCTCTGGATCAAAGAAAAGATGGGAAAAATCAATTTAGTTCTTAATTCAGTCAAAGGGGATTGAATTTGCACACACTCTTCACGCTCACCCAATTTTACTCCTCGAACTAAGGTGACATACCAGGAAGAGCTCCTGCAAATGCTTAAAAAGGTTTTCAGCCCAGCCAAGCCAATTAGATGGAAAAATGACACTTTTCCCCTCATCTCCATGCTGGGAGCATATTTTGAATTGTTTGGGTTGCTCTCCCGTCCCCCCCTTTTTTCTAATTTAAGTTATTTTTTTTTTAATTAGGAAATGAGTCATTTTCAGCAGCCTACATTTTTCCCATGCTTTAGTAATTTTCAAGGATTTACTTAAAAGTGAAGATGACTCAGGAACTTTTATGGTGCAAGGGCCAAACTAGGTTGGGAACAAGGATTGTTTTTTTTTAAAATTCTCTTAATGTTTTCTTGAAATTTCTTTGGAAATGGGAGGGCTTCTTTTTGAAAGCACCTTGATGTGCTCGCTGCCATCTGTATGGGTTCAGAGTCTGGTTTTATTGTGCTCATTGATTTGTCACCTCCTGTGTGGCTGCATCTGCTTTATACCTCCAAGAAATGGGTCTTGTTCCACTTCTATCCACTCAACCCTGAGATATCTGCTCTGTCTTGGATGCATGAATATCCCTCAAATTCTCTTTTTTTTTTTTTTTTTTTTTAATCTGCATTGATAAATGCACTAGTAAACCTGCAGCATCTATTTCATGGCTTGTTCCTGTGAAATCAGAGATAATGATTGGAACAATATGGCAAATGGCCGATTTTGCACAGGTTTAAAACTGTAATTAAGCCATTTTTTGAGTCGTCCATCAAGAGCTGTCTGAATGCAAAAGGAAATTTTAATAGACTTTGTGTAATCTTATTAGTGACTCCCCTTCCCCTTGCTGTAGCCTTAATTTAATTGCATCTGCTGCACACCTCAAAATTCTGCATCACTGTCAGAAATGCATTCTGAGGAGAAAAACAGGAGAAAAAGAGTACGAGCAGACTCAGGATCAGGTTTGGGTTTGGTTTGTGTATTTTGGTTTGCTCACTTCTTTTTTGAGAGTTGTGGGTTTAGCAAGAAGGGAATTGCCTTTAAAAATCTCCTCACCTGGTGCTACTGCTCCCCATGCACATGAATTTCCATTTTTATTCAGTGTTACAGCCAAGCCTTATGTTTTCTGGGTCATTTGGTTTAGAAAACAAGTTTTTCTTACCTGGTCGTAAGAAGTTGGTTTATAACTTTGCAGCATTGTGACTGGTGCTAGACTTCAAAGAGAGAATTTTAAAAAAAAAACAACCAACCCAACAAAACCAGGGAGAATTGCCCAGGGTGGTGCAGATGGGAGAAGAGGGGAGAAATGTTGATGAAAGAAGACTTTCTGCAAAAAATAAAAATATTAAAAAAAACCCCAAAGAAACAAAAAAACCCACACAACCACCCACCCAAAAAAGGAGGGGGGTGGGGAAGAGAAAAAAAAAGCCAGTATCTGAAGGGTACTGCCAGTAAGATGTTAAGAATTACAGCTGGATAAGTGTTTAAAAGTGGAAAATCAGAGTTTCCGTCCAGCAGCTGATTCCGTATGGACTTGAAGCCCATTTTTTCCTTCCTCACCCTGCACGATGTGCTTTGTGCATCCTTAATTTGCTTTAATTTTTCATCCGAGGCTGGGCTTTAAAAACCCGCTCAAAACAATTACCAACTCAGGACACTTATTTCAGGCAAACTAGCACCATGAATCACCTGGTTTTTGGGGAGTTTTCTTTTATTCAGCATATTCTCCTCTCTCCTGGATACGCTCTTCTGTTACAGATTATGGTGCTCCCAAAATAATAGATTTCTCCCGCTGATGAAATTAGAGTTACAGGAAAGTTCAGATTTCTAATATTTCTGTAGCAGGGTTTTTCCTGTGCCATTGCCTATTTGAGAACCTCCTCAATATATCCTATTTCTTCAGTTGCGATACCAGCAAAAATTCACCTCCAGCGATCTCTCATATATATTTTTTTTATTTTTTTCCCCCAGAAATTTCCCTCGCTGGTCTGCTCCTTGCGCTACATCTAACATCTCTATCAATCAGATCATCTACAATCTCTAACATCAGATTTATGCCTTTTGTGTCTGCCTAAGGCCAAGCCCAGCATCTGGGAGGCAGTTCTCAGGTGCCGAGTCCAGGCTGACCTCGAAAAAGCTCTCAAATCCCTGAGAAATTAGTTTTTAATGAATTGGAGGAGTGGTGAAGAGGGCTTGAGCTTAGGCTTTGCAGTCGGAAAAGAAGGGGCTTCTTCAGCTTAAGCCTCACTTCTCGTATTTTAGGCTGATTTTATAGCTTGTTCTCCACTGAAATAGTAAATATTATATTAAAATGCAGGTAGAAGATGAGGCAGAAGTTGCCTCTTCTTCACTCACCACACTGATGTAGTGTCTCCTGCCTGGCCTTACCCTGAGTCAACATTACCAAAAAAATAAGGGAAAAAAAAAAAAAACAAACATGAATGTATCCTTTCTGAAGAGCTTTTCTTGCCAAAATATCTGATGTAAAACATGCCTGAAAATCAGTTTTCATGGAGGATATCGGTTTGCAAGGGGAATATTGGTTTGCAAGAGGAATATTGCTCTGCACGTGGATATTCCGCGTCCAAGGGCATCTCAAGGTGGGAGGCAGCTTTCCAGGGATGAAGAGGACCATGGCTCTTCCACCCCACCCCTGTCTCTCGGCCATTTCTGGTCTGGTTGCAAATATTCATCTGAAGCTGGATATGTATTTCTCTTCCCCGGAGCCAGGGCAGCTGCAGAGGGATGTTTGTCGGCTGGAATTAGCATGAGGCAGGGGCAGCAGAGGTCATCAATGTTTCTTGGAGCGTTTTCGGAGCATTATGGACCTTGCAAAAAAAAAAAAAAAAGGCATAAAGGACACTCAGCCACAAAAGTGGGACACAAGAGCAGAAGGTGTGTTGTCCTTCATGTCATAACTGTGACCAAATAAAGTTTTAAAATATTGCCCAAACACCTAAAAAATTCACAATTTGGAGCCATTTCAACTCCAAAATGCAAGTTTCCCTCCTCTGAAGCACAGAGCAAGATGCGGATTAAAAAGCCTGCCTTCCTTCCTCCTTTTTTTGCCCATTTCCAGGGGATTTGTGGGTGACATTCTCCATCCCCATCTCATCAGTGTCTCATGCCTTCCTGGGTGACTTCAGCCAAACCAGGTTGGTGACACCAGGGCCGTGAATGATGACGGAACAGCTCTAATTAAGTGTCCACAGTTTGAACTCCCCACAGTGCACGTGGACGACTCGCAAACACAAACGACATGGAGGAGAGTTTTATCTCTCTCTCGTACCAGCTTTTATTATTTCTGCCTTAATTATGTGCAGGGCTCTCCTGTGCTTAGCAAAGAGCCACAGTTTCTAGCGTTAATGACCTCGACTCCACGGTGCCTGTGGGTTGTGCTTCCAAAAGACCTCCTGCAATGCTGCAAACAAACAAAAAGAAACCCCTCAAAACCCTTGAATAATGAAAAGGTGTCCCTGCCCAGGACAGGGGGGTGGAACTGACTGATATTCAATGTCCCTTCCAGCCCAAACCACTCTGTGAGTCTATGATTCTATAATTCTGCTTCAGAGAAAGAGATTTTTTTACAGCTCAGCAAAAACCCCTGGTGGTGGTGTTGGGTGCTCAGAGGTTCCTCCTGGCTTTTGCAAAGCTCCCATTGCTGCCACGCTACCTGATTTTCTATATGGAAGAAGAAGTAGCACCCCAAAACCAACAGGCAGCAGAAAGAAAAATCCCATTTTTCAGGCTATTTAGCAGAAAGGTGCCATGTCAGCCTTCTTCCCTCTCATCAGACCTGGGCTACTTCATCCTTAGCAGGTACTAGGAGGTTTTCTGCAGCATGAGCTGTGCTGGGGAAGGTATGAAGAAAAATGTTTCTCTGGGCAGCTGTAACTCAGCTGATTTATCATGTCTTTGAAATGAAAAAGCGCAATTAACAGCTACAGCGAAGGAAAAATGTCATGCATTTCTAGCCCTTGATCTCCAGAGGTAAAAGCTTCTTTATCATCTGGTGAAAATATCAGCTGTGTATAAGCTAAAGGGGTCATTAAATGTGCTGTGAAGTATTTAAAAGAGCATTAAAGAAGAAAAGGGGGTTATGTAGAGAGGGAGGGAAGAAAAATAGTATTGGAGAAGAAAGAAAAAAAATGTAAATGGGAGCATCCGTCAGACTCTGCATCTCCTGATGATGGGATCTGGCCAAACGTACATGATGCTCTACTTCTTCCAGCCCAACACGTGGGCTGTCTCCTTGATGAGACAAGAGCTGGGGTGATGGTGGAGGCCCTGTGCCCTTGGAGGTCAGCTCCACTGCCCATCCCGTCTGCAGGGCATCTCTGTCCCCACCCCTCAAAGGTGAAGAATCATAGAATGGTTTAGGTTGGAAGGACCTTAAAGACCATCTAGTTCCACCCCCTGGGCAGGGACAACTCTCACCAGACCAAGTTGCTCAAAGCCTCATCCAACTTGTCCTGTGCCCAGAGTTTCGGCTTTTTCCCCCTTTGATTTTCATAAATCTTTGAAGAAAAAGGACTAAAACATCCTTTTGAGGAACCTTTTATCCCAAACAGCCCCCACAGTGGGTTTTTACTCACACCTTGAGTAAAACCTTGAGTTTACCTTCACTCCCATTCCCATGGCACATGGGCATCAACGTCCTGCTCCTCACGTAGTCACTACATCAGGGCAAAGCAAGATGGGATCTTCCCAGTTCCATAAAATAGCTAAAAAGGTCTTTTTCTCTGATGTAAACGAGCATTCTGTGTTCATAACAATAAAAAATATCATACCCATCTGTGCAACACATTCACCTCTGTGAGGGGCAAGGTGGGCTTTGTTTCCATTGGCCACCTTGATTTCTCCACTTCAGAGGAGGTCTTTGAGTAGCTCCTAAAAAATTGTGACTCTGCAGCACAGGTGAAGCTTAATAATTGGTGGATTTTCAGGTGGAATTCAGCCAAACTACTCCACATTCCTGCTCTGCACCAGCTGAGTGTCTGAACAAGAAGAAGAATCAGAATAACTGCAATTATAATGTGGTTGCAGGGTGTGTTGTTCAACTGAGGCTGCCTGGTCCTAAGCCAGGAGCTCTGGGTGGAAACATTGATGCCCAGGTCTCAGGAGGGACAATAAAGGCTGGAAAAAATCTTCAAGGAAAGAGTGAGGATGCTGAGAGTTCAAGGGCCAGAGCCAATTTTTCAGAACCTGTACAAGGATGTTCTTGTTAGAGTAGATTTCTCACCACTCTGTGTTGACAGCAGACAGGTGGTGGCTACGAGGACTCCTGTGGGCTCCTGTAGTTGGTTTTCTCTCTCTCATTCTTGCCAGAGACAGGGAAAAGTGGACCCAGATGCTGAAAAATTAAATTCACCTCTTTTTTTTTTTGACATATGTGCATCCCCTTCTGCAGCAGTGTGTGCAAGTTCCTCTTGGCCTTTCGAGATGAGGCTTTCGTAACCTTTCGAAATAAAAAGATGTTTTTCGCAAAGAGCTACTGGAAAGATGACAAAAATATTGAGCCGTTCGTTCTGGTTTCAACCAGCTTTCATGTTGCATTGCAGTATATTCAGTTAATATGCTTTTCTTGAGAAATCATCGATATCTGTGCAAAAGTGCTCCGTGCAAAGGCTGCGAAGGTAGAAGGTGTGTCCAACTGGAGTGGTGGGATCAGCACCTGAAAGCCAATGTGCATGAAGTCCACCAGAGAGATCACCAGTCCTGGTGCGAAGATGATGAGCCTGTGGTTGGTCCTCCACCTGAAATGATGCCTCATGTGTGGTGCTGCCCGACATGGTCTTTTCCACTGCAAAAAAACCCAAAGGGCATAAAGAGCAGATCTGGGCAATGTCCCACCTGCTTTTTACCTGCCCATACCAGCAGAAGGCAAAGTCACGAGGTGCTGTGGTGAAGACCTGCTTTGTCTCATTGCAAACACTGGGCTGTAAGACCTCACCCAGCGTTTACCACTGTGCGGGTAATTATATGGTGTTTTTCTCTGATGACTTTTAATAAAAGGTTTGCAGCTAAACCATGGCCTTTCTTCCCATAGAGTTAATTCCTCTCCTTTAAGAGGACACCGGTCTGTCATTCATCTGTTTCCAGGGCTTTGGCTGAACCATGGATCGCTTGAGAAGCACCTAAGAAGACTGGAAAACAAAAAAAAAACTTAATTTCAAGAGCAAATCGTTCTCGTCAAAGTTCCAGGATCTGATTTTTCAGATCTGCTAGGCCGGTCCCTAGGTCAGAACAGCACACGTTGGTCCTCCCTGAGGCTCGGTTGGTCTCACCTGTGACATCAAGGGAGGGTTGCCAATCACCCTGACCACCACCTCCTCAGTAGGTCTTTAAAGACATGAAAGTTTGGGTGCCAGATGCCCCATTTACCTCCTCCTCATCTTGACCCTTCGGATGTTGGGTTCAACCTCTCCAGGAGGAGCTTCGTGGCTTCTTAGGAGAACTGAGGACGGATGAGAAGAATTGATTAATTAACTAACTGTCAGATAATAGCAGCTGCCCCCAAAGATCTAAATCTTCCCTTTAGTTAAGCTCATAACAAAACTTACCTTAAGTTTAGTCTGAGCTCGTAAGTCTCGGGTGAGATGGGTGAGACCCTTGGCTCTGCAATACCCAGGAGGTGAAGTGAGATGATCCCGACAAGCTGGATGTCAATCAGTGGTGAGGTTTTATGTCGCTGCCCATCTCCATGGCAGCCAAAGCCCATTCCACACAAAAATCAATACTAATTGCAAAATCCCTGGTGGCTCTGGGCACCTTGACATGTGTTTAGCATCTTCATGCTACATGTGTCTCTCCTTAGGTTCATGGAGACGTTGGTATTGATGGTGGGTTTTGTATGTGATTTGTTATTATTATTTATTTTTATTTTTTCTTATTTTTTTTTTTCCAGCAGGCTCCGCTCACTGCCCACAGAATCTTCCCTGTTTTGCATTTGCAGCTTATATCATGACACCGAGATGATCCCACAGGTGGTTGTGGCCACATCCTCCGTGGGTGGACGGGGGCTCTTTGCTCCATGGTAAGAGACTCCCAGCAGTTGCCACCTCCGTGCTGCCACCGTGGTTTTAGCATTTACCTCTGACACCTCAAAATTACTCTCCCACGACCCTCATTTTTCTGCAGCAGTGGCAGAAAAATGGTGGGTGGTGAGGCTGGGCTGGTGGTGATGGATTCGCAGTGCTTGAAGGAGGAAATCAGGACAGCTATAGGTGTGTATATATAAATATATATAATTTTTTTTATTATTTTTATAAATTTAAAAATATTTATATATATATACATGAAAGTGCTGCAAGTAGCTCACAAGAAGCAGAAGGAGAAGAAGCCACCCTCAGGCTTTGCAGGAGTTTTAAATCAGCATGTTTGAAAAAGCCCTGGAGGAGAGGAAGACACGATTTGCAGCTTCCCTGGAGCGCGATCTGCTGCTGTTTGGAGGCTCAACCTCAATGAAAAACGCTTTTTGGCACCACCCCTCTAAGTGCCGTTGGGTTCTACCAAGGGGTGCAAGGCAGGGCTTACAGCTCTATCATCACAGGTTCTGGAGATGTCCATCAGGAGCAGCACAGGATGGTCCAAGTAGGAGCTCTGGTAGTTACTCAGGGTTTTTTTTTTTTCCAGGGCATTTTTTTCCTGAATAATCCCATTTTTAGACACTGCTTAGAAACAGTAAAGTTCCTTAAATTCGCCTCTTAATTCAAATTAATCTGTCAGTGTAGACGAGTCCTCGGGCTGCAGCCCTTCCCTTCCTCTCACGCTTCGTAACCATCTGGGCAAAGCTAATGAAACCGGACATCCCTGGTTTTTAAAGCACTGTTCTCAGGACAATACTCTCTTATTGTCAAGTTAATAAAATGTTCTGCTTTTGATGTCCTCCCCTTGCTAAATAGTTTATGGGGGGCTGTAAAAGCCTGTGCCTCCACCCCCTTCCCCCCTCCCCCAAATTTCTCTTCGTTCCCCTCCCTTTCTCATCTCCTCTTACGAGGTGACAGATGCGGAGCATCCACGCCGTGGAGCTGCTTAAAAAGATAATGGCTTTGGCAGAAACGGGCAGAGCTGGGGCTTTTTAACGTGTCATTTTATGGCCGCCAGTGTGAAAAAGCTCCGGTAATTACTTTTTTTTTTATGCTTGGGTTAATGAGCGGCCCTGCTGAGACTGGAGGCACTGGGTAAAGTGTAAAGGGTGAGGCTGTTGGAAGAGAGAAAAAGGGCTTTGGGGCCAAACTGAGATTTTATGATTATTATTATTATTATTATTATTATTATTATTATTATTATTATTATTATTATTATTATTATTATTATTATTATTATTATTATTATTATTATATTCTAAAATTATTTTATTACATGTATATACATGACATGCTTTGGCAGGGGGGTTGGACTAGATGATCTTGGAAGGCCTCTTCCAACCCCTACAATTCCATGATTCTGTGATATATTTTATTTTAAATCTTTATAATATTTTTTAAGGCTCGTTTTGTGTTTGTTCTGTACCCAGAAACACTTGACACCAGCAAATACCCCCAAACCCCAAAGCCACTTAAGTCTCCTGTTGAATTCACCATTACTGGACTTTCAGACCAAAGATGCTGTCGGAGCAGTAGGAAATAAAAAAAGCTGATTTATCCGTGCAGTGACCCTCAAAAGGCCCCACCTCCCCCATTCCTTTTATTTTTTGATGCTCTGCTCACTGCTGCCTGCCCTGACTGAGCTGGAGGGGAGCGATGCTGTGTTTTTATGGTGTTTCCTCCTCCCCCTCATTCCCTGCCCCGCCGTTTCACTGGGGTGGGGAGGGCAGATTTTACTACTGGAAGGATTTAGAGGCTGCTCATGGGGTGTCAGATAACTAATTCCCAGGCAATTTGCACCAGGGAGCTTTGCTGAAAAGGCTGATATTCGTGGGAAAAAACAGGGAATGATTTTTTTCTTTTTTTCACCTTTTTTGGGAAGGGAAGGGAAGGGAAGGAAAGGGGAAAAAACACAGTTCTATTTTTCCTTGGTCTTTAACTCCAAGCGGATTTCCACTTTGCCTTCTGAACATATGAATTAAACACTAGTGGAGAAGCTGTGGATGGTTCAGGCAAGAAGCTATAAATTACTGTGGGGCAGAGGGACCAGTCTCGTGTTTCACATGAAGAGATGATGGGGCTGGATTTTGTGTTTGTGGGCAGCTTTTCATTAAAGATATAAACATAGTGAGATATTCACCTTCAGGACAGGGTACAGAATATCTAATTACAGTTTTTTTGAAGCAGTATCTCTGCACTGTGCCCAGAAAGCCACATGGATAGAGGTCCCGTGAGCTCAGAATTCTCAAAAAAACACATCTCAGAAATATTTGGTCCCAAGCCTCCAGCACCTCAGCATATAGCAGAAGGCTTGACTCCCAGTTATTTCTCCATTGAAGGAGCAGGTGAAGCCCGGTGATTGGAGCAGAGAGCTGAGCAGAGTCTCCATCCTTGGAGACATCCAAAAGCCATCAAGACATGGTCCTGGGCAACCAGCCCTAGGTGGCCCTGGTTGGACCAGATGACCTCCAGAGGTCCTTCCCACCTCAACTATGACTCACCTCCAGAGGTCCCTTCCCACCTCAACTATGACTGATTGTCCTTTGAGATCTCTGATCTGTCTTCCCATCACAGTTAGATCTCTTGTGTTTCGGGGTCTACACCACCACAAGCTGTCTTATCAGGTGTCACCCTTGTGTTGGTATTAGAAAGCACTTTGGGCTTCTCAGAAAGAGCAAGTTAGGGAAGAGACAAGTATTTCCTTTCTGTACCGGCCAGTGATGCTTCTGTGGTGCCCAAGCCCTCGAGAAGTGGCTGTAGGTGACCACCTGGAGAACCAAAGGTGGGCAGATGGAATGCCAGTCGCATTGCTCCTTCGTCTGCTTTTGCCCAATTAAAACCAGTCATTTTCAAAACTCTGAGCTGACCAGCACAAAACTCATTGTATTTCCTAAACTGGGGAATTTCATTCCATCTCTGAAACCTCCAGTAGGTTTTAGGACCCAATTCCATGGAAGGGAAGCCTGATCTTGCAAGCTACAGGCTCTGATGACAACAGCTTTGTGTGTCTTGATGGCAATTTGCTTTTTTAGGATGCCATTTGCATTCTTCTTTAATATGATGTGATGTTTTTGAGGGGCAAAACTGGTTTGAGGTCCACCTGTGGCTTAGCTTTTACCCAGTACACGCTCAGGGATTTGTTCTCCTTCCTTAGGAAGGAGAGTATCTGAGAACAGAAGGACTCATCTCCCCTCTTCCTGCATTTTAAATATCCTCATTAAGGACAAGAACTCTGTTAATAGGTAATTAACTCAGAATACTTGCATTAAAAAAATAAAATAAAATAAAAATTGCATAATCTCTCAGAGCAAGTTGGTGAAAATCTGTTCTAATTGTGCATATCCACTGTAGGGATGGGCTTTTTGTTGTTTATTTCCTTGTATTCTTCACCCGTCTGCTGGATTTGCTGTTTCTTTTGCTTGGTCGACAAAGGCACAATGCTTTTTTGAAAGATAACTGGTGGGATTGTCTCCTCTCGGACATGTTGCCTCAGCTTTCATGTGTATCAGATCAATAACGATGTTAGATCCCTACAAGCTTTTGAACAAGGGCTAAATTTGGAAGCTTTAGATGTTGGCTGGAAAAGCAGCTGCTGCACTAAGTCATTACGCCCAAGCATCCGCATGCGGTTTGTCATCCTGTGTGTGCTGCCTCCATCAAATTTTGGTGCCTTACCCAGGGGAGAGGAAGATTGGGCAAGGAGGTATTTAGAGTAGGAATAGCCAGCTGCCTATCCTTTTTTTTTCTTAATCATTATTTAATATTTTTTCCCATGACAGTAGAATCATAGAATCATGGAATAGTTTGGGTTGGAAGGAACCTTAAAGATCATACAGTTCCAACACCCTGTCCTGAGCAGGGACACCTCCCACCAGAACAGGTTGCTCCAAGCCCCATCCAACCTGGCCTTGATCCCCTCCAGGGATGGGGCAGCCACAGTTTCTCTGGGCAACCTGGGCCAGGCTCTCACCACCCTCACACCAAAGTATTTCTTCCCAATATCTCATCTCAATCAATTAAAACCATCACCCCTCATCCCGTGGCTCCTCTCCCTGATCAGGTGTCCCCCCTCATCTCTCCTGGAGCCCCTTGAGAGACTGGAAGGGGCTCCAAGGTCTCCCCGGAGCCTTCCCTTCTCCAGGCTGGAGCTCCCCCAACTCTTTCAGCTGGTCGTCACAGCAGAGGGGCTCCAGCCCTCCCACCATCTCCGTGCCCTCCTCTGGACCTGTTCAAAGGGGTTCACGTCCTTCTTGTGCTGAGGACACCAAAGTTGAACACACCACTGCAGGGGAGGGGTATCACCAGAACTGAGTAGTGCCCTGGCAAAGAGGGATTGAAGCTGGAGACAATCAAATTGGTGGCAGAAAGCAACGGTGCTGGAAAAATATCCCCTTCTCCATGGATTGTGGAAGACTGTAGGGTCAGGGGATGGCTGCTCTTAGCTAAAAACCTACAATATCATGTAGTTGTTCATGAAAATCTATGTCCCCTGGTATTCTTTATGTGTTCTCAGCATCTCTCCCTTTCCTTCTGCTTTCTCCATTTCCAGAGGAGCTGCATTTCCCCTCCACAGAGTGCTTGGGTCTAACAGGAAACAGCCAATGTTCTACAGAGCTTTGCAGAAGGATGAAGGTTTCCCCTCCACAGAGTGCTTGGGTCTAACACAGAAACAGCCAATGTTCTGCAGAGCTTTGCAGAAGGATGAAGACCCCCAGGGATGCGCATTGGCGCTTTATGGCCTGTCTGTTCTGGGATTTCTCTCCCTTTGAGACCTCCCATCTTCAGCAAATACCCGCAGAATCATGTCTGTGAGGAGGAATCTGGCCCATCTATCCCCACCCATGCTTATCCCATTGGTGCTGCCGTCATGGGTGCTCATCCCAATTTGGTTTCTAATTGGATTTTTTCAGCATTTGGAAAGTAGCTGGGATCTAATGAAGGGTTTTTTCTCTATGAACGTGTTGCATTTCATTTGTCTTCTACACTGCAGGGAGATTGTCCCACTGGGACAGTGGCTTCGCAAGTAGAAATTGCAAGCTTCTCACTTCTGAGCTTGGAAAGCCCAGGGGGGAACTTGGCCTCTCCAACAATGAGCTTCATTTCCATCATTTTGCTTTGAGATCCATGGCCTTCCTCTCTCCTGAAACATCCACCAAGGAGAAGTAAACAAGGGAGAAAAGTTATGATGTGAAATTCCAGTGTTGTTCCCTGCCTTGGTGGGTCTCTGTTGGGACCTTCCTACAAGGCTGCAGTGTGAGTTAGATGGAGATCTCAACTCCATTTGTGACCCTGAAGTTGTGATCCTGCGGAAAACACGGCACAATGCTGCAAAACCATATGGGCTGTTGAGGGGAGTGAAGCTGGAGGCTTCCAAAGCCATATCAAGGTTGCAGGGGTGTCAGCAATCTGCAGGTCTGCACCCGTGAACATCTAAGAGGCATTAAAGCAAAGCGAACGGCAGAATTTTAGCCCCGAATCCAGGAAGACAGGAAGGTAAAAAACCTAATTAATAACTGAAATTTTTCCCAAGCCCATCCTGATCAACTTCAAAGTATAGGGAGGGAGAGAATCTGTTGCTGGAAGGATAGGTGAAGTTCAACAAGGGAAAGTGTACGGTCCTGCACCTGGGTAGGAATCACCCCACAAACCAGCATAGGTTGGGGGCTGAGCTGCTGGACAGCAGCTTGGTGAAAAAAGACCTGGGAGTCCTGGTGGACAACAGGATGCCCATGAGCCAGCAACGGGCCCTTGTGGCCAAGAAGGCCAATGAAATCCTGGGGGGCATCAGGAAGAGGGTGACCAGCAGGTCCAGGGAGGTCACCCTGCCCCTCTGCTCTGCCCTGGGGAGGCCCCATCTGGAGCACTGGGTCCAGTTCTGGGCTCCCCAGTTTAAGAAGGAGAGGGAGCTACTGGAGAGAGTCCAGCAGAGACTATGAAGATGGTCAAGGACAGGAGCATGTCTCTCCTGAGGAAAGGCTGAGAGCCCTGGGGATGTTTAGCCTGGAGAAGAGAAGAGTGAGAGGAGACCTCATCAATGCTCATCAATACCTAAAGGGCGGTTGGCAAGCGGATGGGGCCAGACTCTTCTCAGTGGTGAGCAGTGACAGGGCACCACTAGTCCCCTAATCATCTTCGTAGTCCTCTGCTGGCCCCTCTCCAGCAGTTCCCGGTTCCCTAAGTCCAGCAGACTCCAGATGTGGCCTCACCAGGGCAGAGCAGAGGGGGAGGATGACCTCCCTGGACCTGTTGGCCACCCTGTTTCTGATGCCCTCCAGGATGCCATTGGTCACAAGGGCACATTGCTGGCTCATGGTCATCCTGATGCCCTGTCTCTTCCTCCTGAACAAAGCAGTTCACAAACCGTGAGCTACAGTCCACGTGGTGTTGCTTACAATGACCTTGGGTGGTTGGGTTTTTTTAGGTTGGACTTCTAGGGAGCTTGGGTTTTATTATGAGGAGCTTTTGAGGCAAGGTTGGTGCCGTGCAGATCTAAGAGGAGTGGTCTGGAATAGGGGGACGTGAATGTCCCTTGGTCCTCTGAAAAAAATCTGATCTATCCAGAACTAGAGCGTGGTTGAGGCAGGAAGGGACCTCTGGAGGTCACCTGGTCCAACCTAGATCTTGTTGCCCAAGACCACATCCAGATGGTTTTTGAATATTTCCCAGGATAGAGACTCTACTCCCTTGACCTCCTGGCAATACTTGCTGGCTCGTGGTCAACTTGATGTCTACCAGCACCCCGCCAAGCTGCTTTCCTACTGGGTGACCTCCCAGCATAGACTGGTTCCTCCCCAGGGAACTTTGCACTTCTTCTTGTTGAACTTCATGAGGTTCCTCTCCAGTTTCCAATTCAACCACCCTCATTGACCTCAGCAGACCGTGCATTGCTGCCGTATTGCCCTTCTCTTGCAGCGGCACCGAGGAGAAGGAAATGGGGAGGAGGTTCTCCCAAAGAAACAGGACATAGAAGGACCTGAAGAACTGAGTCTTGTGGTTTTTAGTGGAAAACACTGTAGGATTTTAATCAGCGACTTGGTATTTGCCCTTTTGCCGGAGCAGGAAGATGCTTGATCCTGTCATGCAAACTGATAAATGCCAGAGACAGGTATTAGTTTTCCTGGGACATGCCCATAAATTGGGTGGGTTTGAGATGTGAAAGCACTGGAAGGAAAGGAGTACAAATGCCATATAGCTCACAGGGGAGGCCCACGACCCTCACTTTGTATGCGAGGCAGGGAAATCCAGGGAGCTGATAGGAGCCTTGCGCCATCGCGGTGCTCGGCTGCAGAACTTACATGACCTTTTGTAGGAAAACGTGCTTTTGTTAAGCTGAAAAAAAAATTTAGGAGAGTGTTGATGAAAGGCAGGGAAAAGTCTGGAGGCTGCTGCATGTGAGCTTTCCTGGTTTCACCTCAAAAACAACCCGGGGAGAATATGTAATTGTTCTTGCATTATCCTTCAAGCCCAGGCCCCTCGTTAGCCTCCTAATGAGCTTTCTGCAAGACTGTGAGGAGCGTTACCGGTGGACTCATTTGTACGCCTGAAGGTGTGTTCAGAAAAGGCACCGAGGAGCAATGTCTCGCTCAACTCGTCAGTCCCGCTCACTACTTACCATAATTCTATTATTTTCCTTGTTTTCTGCTATGCAAACTTTTCTCCCCGCAAGTGTTTGTTGAGCTGCAGCATTAATTTGGCATGTCAGGGCAATGAAAAATGTATGTCTCCTCTTGGCGGCTCTGAGCCCAGACGTGTTTCCTCCTCTTACCTTATTTCTGCTGTGATTATTATTCAGGAGAGCAGTCAGGCTCCACAGGACTATCAGGAGGAGAATAAAAACCAATATATGAGGCATGAGGGATATGCAGAATAGCCTCACCTCGGGGTTTGTGTGCTGGGTGAGCTGGGCTCATTGTACACGGACGGAGCAGAGGAGAAGGTGGGTGGGCTCATCCTCCACGGATGGAGCTGAGGAGAAGATGGGGGACTGGGCTCATCCTACGTGGAGGGAGCAGAGGAAAGAGGACATCAGAAAGTGACGATGACTTGGTGAGATCAGTGACTGGCACATCTTGTAAGAAAAGTCCAGAAATGTCCTTGCATCGAAGAGATAACAACTTCTAGTGCTTTCCTTCTGGGCTCTTGAGGTGATCAGATAGTCCTTCACCCACAGACCCAGCATGATCTTGAGAACAATCTCCTCATCTCTCCATCTTCCCCCTCCTTTGGTCACCAGGGAAGCAGTTGGATGCTGCCAAGAGCCTGTAAACACCTTGTTTGTTCCTGGGTGAGGATGATGGAGGGGGGGAGTGCTGCGAGTCGTGTCCTCCAGAAGTTGCCTTGACACCTCAGAGTAGAAAATAACCCTGTAATTGAAATCAGGGGAGGGGAAGGGATGGGTTTCCCTCTGTTTTGCCTCACAAGGACAGATCAGCCAGCTCTGGCCGGTCAATCACGTCCTCCTGTGGAAATAAATCCCCGAGGCAGGCGGTGGGATCAATAGCAGCAGCGCATTTCGGAGCCGGGACAAGGAGGAGGAAAACGTCACCAAGAGCTTGCCAAGAGGGGGTTGGAGCAGGTCAATTCTTGGGCAAAGCGTTGGTCTCCTCCGAGAGTAATTTTGAGTGACCAAGGCCAAGAGAGGAGGAAATTATTCATTCCGCAACATCAGGAAAAAAAATAATATAGAAATTCAGGCTGCCCGGACTTGTTTTGCACCCAGTTGGAGCGTCTTTTGCTTGTCAAAGGGGACAGTAAAGGCCATTTGTGTCTGCAAGAGCCAAAGCAAGGTGTAGAAAAAGGGTTGCTGTACAAAAGCAAAGGGGGGGGACACCATCCCCTGCCTGAGGGGCTGCAGAAAGAGGAGCGGAGGTGGCAGCAGGCCCTGAGGCATCTCCAAAAAAACCACATTTCCCAGGTGAGCATCCCCCCACGCCAGGTCTCCAAGCTCCACCAGTTTGGGTGGGATTTGCCCAAGGAAATGTCTCCTTCCCCCACGTTGCCTTTGCAAGCCTGAGAGTTCATGTGTTCAACACACTGAGCAGATAGATTATAAGAAGGAAAGGGAAAAAAAAAACCCTTAAAACCTGCAACAATTTGCTGCCTCTCCATCACCTACAGAAAGTCAATTATTTTTCCATAGCATAATTTTGAGCAATCTCATATCAAGCCGGCTGCTCAGCCATGAGAGGTGGGTTTTTTTCAGGAAGTTCAACCTTTCCCAAGCGTTTTTCTTCCAGGGTGACCATCTGGGGTCCATCAGTTGGTCGCTGCTGGTAGGAGCCTCCATTTCTCATGGGCTAACCCCAACCACTGCTCAGCTGAAAGAGTAATTTTAAAAAATACCAACCTGTTCCATCGTCTCCCATGATCAGCATGAAAAATGCATGTGACGTTAGGCTTGCTTCATTATTCATCAGCAGCATTAATTATGCAGCCCGGACAGCTGAGTTGTCGGTGGCTTAGGGTACTTGCAGTGGGAGGAACTTTGTCAGAAAAGCCAGCTGAGGGTGATTTACCCTTGAAGAATCACAGGACCATAGAATGATGTGGGGTAGGAAGAGACCCCTGGAGATCATCCAGTCCAACCCCCGGCCAGAGCAGGGCCACCCAGAAGAGGTCCCACAGGAATGTGTGCAGGAGGGGTTGAATGTCTCCAGAGAAGGAGACTCCACCACCTCCCTGGGCAGCCTCTGCCAGGGCTCTGCCACCCTCACAGCAAAGAAGTTCCTCCTCATGTTTAGATGGAACTTCTTATCTTCAAATACGTGCCCGTTACTTCTTGTCCTGTCACTGGGCACCACTGGAAAAAGACTGACCCCATCCTCCTGACACCCACCATTGATGAGATCCCCCCCTCAGCCTTCTCTAGATTAAAAAGACTCAAGTCCCTCAGCCTCTCCTCATAAGAGAGATGCTCCAGACCCCTCATCATCTTTGTAGTCCTTTGCTGGACCCTCTCCAGCAGTTCCCTGTCCTTTTTGAACTGGGGAGCCCAGAACTGGACCCAGTGCTCCAGCTGGGGCCTCCCCAGGGCAGAGCAGAGGGGCAGGATGACCTCCCTGGACCTGCTGGCCGCCCTCTTCCTGATGCCCCCCAGGATGTCATTGGCCTTCTTGGCCACAAGGGCCCATTGCTGGTTCATGGGCATCTTGGTGTCTACCAGAACTCCCAGGTCTTTCTCCAGCAGGTCAGCCCCAATCTGTACTGGTTTGTGGGGTGATGCCTCCCCAGGTGCAGGACCCTACACTTGCCCATGTTGAACTTCATCAGGTTCCTCCATGCCCAACTCTCCAGCCTATCTGGGTCTCACTGTATGTGGCTCACTTTGGTGTCATTAAAAGGACTAGGAGATACTCAGGAGGGGAGAAACCGAACGCAAAGTTCTCACAACAGCCAATGCAATGTGGGAGAACGGCCTCACCCTTAAGGCTGCAACAATTTGGGGGCCACATTTTAATTTCTGGATCCTCCGTGACCTTCCCAAGTGTTTCATGTGCCTCTTCCTCCTTCACCTGCGGCGGAGCCAAGAGATGCTCAATCAATTTGGCGCCTGCAGAGCTTCAGGAGGCGTTAAGATTGACCCTCAGAGGTGAAGCAGAGTCTCCCTCCTGCAGAGGTGTTGATTTCATGCCTGGGCAATAACCAGAAATCAAGAGAAGGAACCCGAAGACTAATGAAGCTTAATGATCGCTCAGTGCAGAGCCAGGAATTGATTCTCCCAGTGAGTTGTGGGGTGACTGGCACAAAGCAGGGGAAATCACGTCCCACAGGAAGCGAAGAGAGCAGGATTGAGCCCTCCAAATAAAAGCTTCTTTTCTTGAAGCTTCGGGTTTGGGTGGCGGGTGAGTGATGAAGGGTCTTGGAAAAACAAGAAAACTTGGGTTTAGTAGCATTTTGGAGATTGCAAGTCTGATTTTTGGACAAATCCTGGCTCTCTGAATAGGAAAAGCTCCTCTCCGGAGCTGGAAGTTGGCATGACCTTGTGAGGCCTCATTGAAGGGCCAGGACATCTCATGGGGGACCCCCAGGTCCCTTCCAGGACATGGTCTGCAAAGGAACCGGGGTGTCCTTGCTCAGGGGGGGTCCTGCAGCTGCAGAGCCCTGTGCTGGGATGAAACACAGGCTGGAGCATCCCTGTCCCCTCTGGTCACCATCCCTGTCACCAGCCTGTCCAGAGGAATTAATTGCTTGGTGATGCCACCTCCTCTGTGACAGAACAGAAGGATGGTTCAATGGGTTGACTTTTTGCCCCAATTCCACTTTTTCTGGGGGGTGTTCAGCTCCCAAAGTCTTTCCTGAGCTCCTTTTTAGCACCAAAAGCCCCTCTGAGAAATGCCGGACCCAGATGAAGTGGGGTGATGACAAGGCATCCGTGCCTGACCTCCTCCCCATCCCGGTGGGACAGGGACCTCTTGGATGGCAACATCTCATGTTAAGGTTTTCTCTCCACCCTGTGCATTTTCACCTGTGCAAGGCAGGGACATCATCCAGCTGCTTTCAAAGCTCCAGCCCACCCAGTGAATGAGTAATTAGTCATTAATTTGAAGGTGGAATTTTTCCATTTGGGTCCAAGGCATTTTGGCAAATTTTTTTTTGGAGGAATAAGGCAGATTTTTCACCACAAAGTTGATGCTGGGAGCTGGTGAAACCCTTCGGAAGATGCAACAGGGAAAAGTGAGATCATGTCTCAAAGACATGGGCGAGTTATAAAATTTGGCTTGTTCTGGCTCCTCCTTCGCTGTCGGCGGGAGCTGCTCCCCCGTATTCTCAACTTCTCCAGTTGCAGAAAGAGGCACTTTGGAGACAGACGAGTTGTCAAACAGGCAGAGAGTCCGTGTCAAGCAAGAAAATGGGACGAAAATTCCTACCAGAGAGGCTGACAGTGCCTTGAGGGGCCAGCACTGTGCACATGGGACCAGGTGGAATCACACCTGAGCAGGGACACACAGGGGCATGGGGACCCCGACCCCTCCAAAATTTCATCACCTGGGACGCGAGTGGAACAGCCACATGTTGAAGTATGGTGTTCTTCAACCACGTTCCTTTAGATCCTCTGCACGTGGAGGGTTTGATGTTTTAATGCCAAAATTTAGTTATTTGAAGATGTTATGGGGGAGGTTGGTTTAGAAAAATGACAGCACAAATAAAATATCACAATTGCAAGATGTGGCTGAGTGGCAATTCCAGCACAATTCCCGTTACTGGTCTCTAAATATTCACCAGCATGACACTGGGTGTCCCAAGTCAAAAGGAAGGAAGATGCAGAGCTTTCTTGGAGCTTTCTTCACCAATTTACTTATTTGCGGATATTTGATATTACGGGGGGGTTGGGCTAGAAAAACAGGCCAGTGGCCTACTGAAAAATCACAACACAACACAACTGAATCACAATAAAAGCATCATTCCTGTTACTGGTCCCTAAATATTCACCAGTATGACGTTGGGCGTCCCAAGTCAATGGGAAGGAAGATGTGGGTCGTAGCTCTCTTCAAAGCTCATTTTGCTGGTTGATTAATTTTTCTCCTCTGCGTTGGGTGCCCCACAACCTCGCCCCACATCAGTCTGGTTTGCTCTGGATTATTTTAGGGAATCCAGTTGGCCAACTCAACCGATAGAGCCAATTATGGACAATGAAGGACACCCCTGGTCCTCCTAGTGCTGAGTTCAGCTCCCTTTGAGGGGGCTGTGGTCACCTCCTCCTTTTTTCCTAACCTTCACGAGCTCATCATTCTCATCTGTCTCCTCTGAGCCTTCTTCCATTGCAGGGGGTTGTTGCTTTGGTGCCACATCAGCTGCCAGTCAAGTAGGACGTTGGCGATGGTTGAGGACACAGCATGGCCTATGGGGTAGGAGGGACTCCAGCAGCAGATGGTGGCCCTGAAAGGTTGCCCCGGCAGCAGCACGAGGAACGGCTCACCAATACGTAGCATAAATAGCCCAAACTACCATATTTCATGTGATTTTGGGCTCATTCACGTGAGTTCTGTGAGCAGATCATGAGCAGAGCCCAAGTCTCGTCATTTTGTATAGGTCTCGGGATGGTTTATAAAGTCCCAAGTTCCAGACTCACAGGATAATGTCGTCATCTTTCCTCGAAAACCACAAATTTTTATCCCCACCCCACCACCACGAAGCACGAACCCTAAAGGCTCAAGAAAGAGAAAAAGATATTCTCCATCTCCCGCTTGAGAAGACAATTTGGGGACCTTTGGGGAGCCTTCATCCCTCCACGGTGGGTTGCAGCCTAAGGGAAGGAGTGGGATGCTTGGACTTTGCCCGATTCTCTGCATTTTAATGAAAAGCAGAGGAAAGCTGGAAGTTTTCAATTGAGGAGGGAAAGGCTGCTCCCTGCAGGTTGAGGAACAGCAGAGACACCCGGGCTGGGTCAAAAGACACAACCCAGGAGCTCCCTCAAGGAGATACCTTACCCAATAATTTAATTCTTTGATTACTATCATATATATTTTTATTAACAACCAAAAAACAAAAACCCCTTCAGAAATTCTCTTGGGAAGGACAAATCAAGGAGCAGGTTTGAGAATGGAAGAGGTTGGGTGTGGGCTTTGACCCCCCCTTTGCCACGGCGGTCCCGGGATCAACAAGGCATTTATTTGCTCCCTTCTAATTGCATTTCACACCTTAAAATTGTAAAATATCACATAAGAGCATGGAAGGAGCTGAGAAGTTTCTTCTTGAGGTCATCTTCCACGGGCAGGTGACTTAGATCCCTTTTCTCTTTGAAGAAGAGGGAAAAAATTTTAAAAATAAATATACGTTCCTGCTTCCAAGTTTATCACCGGCACAAAATTGGCAGAATTCAGCTGGGAGAGATGGGGTTTTTTCCATCTTCAGATCACTCTTTCACCTGAGCACGATGCAAATTGTATCCAGGGGTAGAAATCCCACACAGAGGGGGGCAACCCTAAATCCCACACGGGCGCTGGGTCAGCATTTCCACCCATCAGTTATTAATGATACGATTATTAATGACATAATTATTAATTCATTAAAAAACCTAAAGGGCAGCGGCGGTGAATTTCTGCTTGCAAATCCCAGGATTTTAAGGCTCAGAGAAGATGGGGAAATCCAGCTGCCAGCTCTGAATTTGGAGGCTGAAGAAGAGAAGATCCCCCAGATAAACTGGATTTTTTCAGGAGCCCCAAAAAGGTGCCGAGGGAGGAAAGGGAGGGGATTTTAATAATTTTTTAGAAAACCACTCTCTGCTTCCCAGTGCTGGGAAGATGCCTCTGTTTGCAAAGGAAACAGCTCATCTGCTTGTTAACTTTTTTTTTTTTTTTCCATTTAAGCTTTCCTTGGGAGCATGATTATATTTTTTTCTGGCTCATTAGGCTTCATCCAGCGCTAATTAAAGAAGAGATGGTTTGACGTGGAGTTGGTGGCTCCCAGAGAAATGGCCATTCCCATTTCCAGCTCCTTTTTATCCAGTAAAGTCAATGCACAAGGGTCAGTTGGTGGGAATCGAAGCTCAGAAATTCAGCCTAGAAAGAAAAAGAGGCAGGTAATTAGCTGGCAAGTTAATTAGCTGTTGGAAGGGGCTGCCACAAGATGTGGTAACATGCGATGATGGGACTTCTTGAGGAGCTTGGGTTGAGGTGAATGCTCAGAAACAACCTTCAAAGGAGCTTTGTGGGGAGGACGGGGATGTCTCGGGTGGGGGCAAAGAGAAAAAAATCACAGAAAATGCCTCTGCCCGGCGCAACTGAGCCCCGAAAACACATTTATCCAGAAGGAAAAAGTCTTTCAATCATTAAAAGGCAAAAAAAAATATAGGGGAGAAAGGAGTTTTGGTGGGATCGCAGCATTATTGGCAGTTACAGACTCTGTGGGTGCCATATGGTGAAATGACAAGGATTCGTGCCTTGCCCTTGGTCTGCATTTCTCTGGAAAGATGAAAAATCAGGTTTTCCCCCAAAAAAATCCTTCCAAAATCCAATTCTCAGCCTTCCCCCATGAAGGGCAGTGGATGGGGACTCCCAGGCACCCTCTAAGAAGATTAGCATGGCCCACGGTGCCCCAGCCCCCACCTCGATCCACCCACCTAATTGGCCCAATTGCTAATTGAAGCTCACCCAGCCCTCCACCCACCTAATTGGCCCAATTGCTAATTAAAGCTCACCCAGGCATGGCGGTAACATTAATTAATATTAACAAGTAACAGGCAGGTCCAGAAGGCTGTTCTCAACCCACTACAGGAGCCATTCACCCATGTCCCACTTATGGGCAGAGACAAGGTGAAGAGCAGCATCTCCAGCAGCTTATTTTTTTTAAGACAGAAATGATGTTTTTAACTTTTTGGCAGAGACAAGGTGAAGAGCAGCATCTCCACCAGCTTATTTTTTTAATACAGAAATGATGTTTTTAACTTTTAAACAACTTTTAAGAAGTTTAAAGTTGAGGTTTTAAGGCAGTTCTGTGATGTGGTCGGGCCACCTTTGCGGAGAGGAGACATTGATGATGCTCAACCTGGTGGCCACCAGGAGCCCTTGCTGAGGTTGCCCCGTCAGCCAGGTCATTAATGAAGGTGGCCACCAGGAGCAGACCCAGGCTTGTCCCCACCCCGAGGTGACACCAGCACCCACCTGATGGCTTTAGACCACCCCAGGGATTGAAATTCAGAGAACTTCATTAAAAACCTGGCATTTTTCTCACCTAAGACTTGAATTTGTGGCTTTCATTAGTAAAGTAAATTAATCCCAGTTCTTTATGGCCACGGCGGCCTTATTTAATTTTCTGTTCTGTTAACGACCCGCTTGAAGCTTCATTTAAAAGCAATGAGGCTTCGTTGTTGCATTAAAAGGGAGAGAGATATTGTGTTTTCTTCAGGTCAGGAGGCAGACCTGCTTTATGCCTTATGAGCCCTAACGATTATTGCCGAGGGCTGTTGGGTTCTTCTCATTAAAGGTGGGAACATTCAGTTTGACCAACTGAAACCCAAGGAGTGGGGCCGGGCTGGTCGTGGGTGGCATTTAGTGGCCCGGAGAGAAACTGGAGTCACCCCCGTGGCAGAGGAAGCGGGGGCTGGTTGTTTTGGGGGGGAAAAAAAGAGGTTTTCAGAGCACGTGGAGCCAGAGCAGCATCAGACCGACCCGTCAGTCTCACCTCTGTGCCTGGGAAGATCATGGAACAGATCCTCCTAGATGCCATGCTTGGGCACATGAAGGACAGGGAGGTGATCCAGGACACCCAACATGGCTTTACTAGGGGCAGGTCCTGCCTGACTAACCTAGTGGCCTTCTATGATAAAGTGACTTGGTCAGTAGACAAGGGGCGACCTATGGATGTGATCTATCTGGATTTCTGTAAGGCCTTGGACACGGTCCCACAAACCATCCCGATTGCCAA
>NW_015090959.1:50778-54359 GCF_001431845.1 Calidris pugnax | reverse complement strand
CGGGCTGAGGGAGCTGGGGTTGTTCAGCCTGGAGAAGAGGAGGCTCTGGGGAGACCTAATAGCGGCCTTCCGGGACCTGAGGGGGCCTACAGGAAGGCTGGGGAGAGCCTGTTTGCAAAGGCCTGTAGTGACAGGACGAGGGGCAATGGCTTTAAGCGGGAGGGGAACAGATTTAGATTGGAGATGAGGAGAGGGTTCTTCACTGTGAGGGTGGTGGAGCACTGGAACAGGTTGCCCAGGGAGGTGGTTGAGGCCCCATCCCTGGAGATATTAAAGGGGAGGCTCAATGAGGCCCTCGGCAACCTGGTCTAGTTGGGGGTGTCCCTGCTGAGTGTGGGGAGGTCGGACTGGATGACCTTTGGAGGTGCCTTCCGGCCTGGGAAATTCTATGATTCTATTCTATGATCAACATTTGGCTTCCAGAAACATCAGCCAGGGCTTGAATTATCCCTTTGTCACTCAATGTCCTGGGAGTGGGGGGGGCAAAAAATTGGGGCCGAAACCAGCAAAGCCCAACCCATCTGATGCCCGTTGCCATGGCAGGAGCATCTCCCATCCCTCCTCGTTGCCATGGCAACAGGGAGTCGTGGGGAGCACCATCTCCCCCCCACCCCACATTGCTAAACCAGGGGGCAACGGCGCTCCCCGCACCCCAAAAATGGGGGGGGATTGCACCAGGCAAAGGGATGGGCTCAAATTAACATCCCTCCCCCCGCTCCCAAGCAAATAATCTGCTCAGCAAATTGCCCACTTAATTAATTAGTGAAGCACCGTGATGCCACCAGCCGGGAATTACCTTGTGCCCGAGCCATAATTAATTGCAGATAAACCCAATCAAAAAGTGGAGGCCGGGGCTGGGAGGACACACGGATGGATGGATGGATGGACAGAGGGAAAAGGGAATTCAAAAAGGGAGGAAAATCAAGTTAAAAGAAGAAAAAAGTGGAGGAGGAAGCGCTCTTTTCCCCTCTCCCACCTCTTTTATGGGCGGCAGCGTGTGCCGAGCCCCGGCACAATTCATTAGTAAATATAAATAATGTAGAATCCCAGGAAATTCTGCTCTCGGAGCAGCTCCTTGTCCTGAAATGTCACAAGCCGGGCTCAACCACGCTTATTTATTATTTTCTTCACCTGGCAAACAAAACACAACAGGTCACAGAGCTAAAAATACCCTCAAATAGCTTTAATTTGAAGGGACCTGGCTAATAACACCGCTTGAGCCTAATGAACTGCACAGGCTGATAATTAATGCATTTTAAATAGGTTTAGACAGCTGAGAAGTTCCTGTTGTCACGGTATTTGCCTCCGCGGGGCGCAGGGGGGATGCAAGCCGCTCCACATTTTCCTTTTTCTGAGTGTTTTCAGCCCAAAAAAGGGCCGGAGCCAGCCATGATGCACAAGGCAACGTCTCAACGTCTTCGCGCTGCGCTGGGAGCGAGCGGCCCCCCAAGTCTCAACGTCTTCGCGCTGCGCTGGGAGCGAGCGGCCCCCCAAAAGGACACTCAGGTCACTTAGTTTAAATTTCGGGGGGGTGGGGGGTCTTGGGGGGCGTTTTGTGAATCCTGGGGGTGGGAAAGCCCCGGCACGGCCCCCTCCCGTGCTTTTCCTACAGAATCCAGCAGGAAAAGCTGCGGCGGGGACAACGCTGGGAGAGGAGTGCCACACGCTGGCCGTGCTGCACCAGGCAGGAAACCTCCAAGAGACCCTCCCCAAAAACACCCTCCACATCTGGGTTGCTGACCCCCAACCGAGACACACACCCCCATGGGGCAGGGGAACCCCCCAACCTCCAGTGACACATTCTGGGCCAGGGCCGCTTTGCCCCAAAAGTCTTATTTATTCCAAATTTTTAAAAAGGCCTGAAATTTGGTTGCCCCCCCCCCCTTCCGGGGATGACAGATGAGCTGCTGGTGGCCCCCAAAACATCAAATCCCTTGTGGGATCCAGCCAGACTCACCCAAGAGCAATGGAGGTAGCAGTTTAGGGGGGGTTTCTCCCTGTTCCGGGGGTCCCTGAGGGATGGGGGAGGATGCCAGCATCCCACCAAGAGTCCCAGCAAGCTCCAGTTACTGGTGCTGCTTCTTGTGGCGGAGGATTTCGGTGGGAGTGAAGGTGAAATCCTGCTGGCAGATGTCGCAGTGGTAGGATCGGTGCAGGGCAGAGGTTTTGGAGGAGTTTTCTGAGGGTTCTTCCAGGGGGGCTGCAGGGAAAAAAGCAGAAAAACCGGGATCAGAAGGAAACCAAAGACCCTTTTCCTACCCCCTCTGCTATCGCACCCCCAAAATACGGCGCTGGGTGGCATCCCCAGGGAAAATCCAGGCTGGTTCTCCCCTATTGTCCCCTGTCCCAGCCCTAAGGAAGGGACACACACACATGACACATGGATTCGATGGATGGACCACTCGGTGGATAAGGAACTGGCTGGATGGACACACACAAGGGGTTGCAGTCAACGGCTCCATGTCCAAGTGGTGGCCAGTAACGAGTGGTGTTCCTCAGGGGTCTGTACTGGGACCAGTATTATTTAACATCTTTGTTGGTGACATGGACAGTGGGATGGAGTGCACCCTCAGCAAGTTTGCTGATGACACCAAGCTCGGTGGCGCAGTTGACACGCTGGAGGGAAGGGGTGCCATCCAGAGGGACCTGGACAGGCTGGAGAGGTGGGCTCGTGCAAATTGCATGAAGTTCAACCAAGCCAAGTGCAAGGTCCTGCACCTGGGACGTGGCAATCCCAGGCACAACTACAGGTTGGGTGGAGATTGGCTGGAGAGCAGCCCTGAGGAGAAGGACTTGGGGGTGTTGGTAGCCCAGAGAGCCAACTGTGTCCTGGGCTGCATCAAGAGAAGCGTGGCCAGCAGGTCCCAGGAGGTGATTCTACCCCTCTACTCTGCACTCGTGAGACCCCACTTGGAGTACTGTGTCCAGCTTTGGAGTCCTCAACACAGAAAGGACATGGATCTGTTGGAATGGGTCCAGCGGAGGGCCATGAGGATGATCAGAGGGATGGAGCACCTCTGCTATGAAGACAGGCTGAGGGAGCTGGGATTGTTCAGCCTGGAGAAGAGAAGGCTCCGGGGAGACCTTATAACGGCCTTTCAGTACCTGAAAGGAGCCTATAGAAGAGCTGGGGAGGGACTCTTTACAAAGAAGAGTAGCGACAGGACAAGGGGCAATGGTTTTAAGCTGGTGGAGGGGAGATTTAGGTTAGATACTAGGAAGAAATTCTTTACAGTGAGGGTGGTGAGGCACTGGAACAGGTTGCCCAGGGAAGTTGTGGATGCCCCATCACGGGAGGTGTTCAAGGCCAGGCTGGATAGGGCTTTGAGCAACCTGGTCTGGTGGGAGGTGTCCCTGCCCATGGCAGGGGGGGTGGAACTAGATGATCTTTGAGGTCCCTTCCAACCCAAACCATTTTATGATTTTATGATTCTATGACTCACCCTCAGGGGGCCGGCAAGCGCTTTGGTGGCACATGCGCTCCAGGGGAGTGAAGGGCATGTGGAGGTCGCAGTGGGGACAGGTCCAGAAGCTCCTCAGACAGTCGCTGTAGAGATCCGTGTCCGTCTGCAGGAATGGGA
>NW_015090959.1:39875-50768 GCF_001431845.1 Calidris pugnax | reverse complement strand
CAGGCAGCCGGGGGTGGGGGTGGGCAGGCAGGGAGGGCAGGGTGGGAGAGGGCTGTACTCACGGCCAGACAGTTGTAGGTGAGAAAATCCGTCACCCTGTGGCCTCCTTTCACCTCGTCAGGCTTCATCTCTGCCCCCTGGAAGAGCCCTGGGAGCCGGGGAGCAGCCGCCACCGTTTGGGGACCCACATAGAGGTTCTGTTTCTCCAGCCCCGTGAGCTGGCGCAGACGATATGGCACCTACAAGGGGACGTAGGTTGGGACATGGGGGTTGCGGGGCCGTGCCAGCTCCTCTCCTCCTTTCCCAGCTCCTCTCCTCCTTTCCCAGCTCCTCTCCTCCTCCTTTCCCAGCCTCCAACCCCGCACAAGGCACCAGAGACAGATTAAAGCCCCGCCGAGGTGTCACCTCCATCTGCAGGAAGTCCAGTAGCCCCCGGCTGAGCAGGGACACGTCACGGGGGCTGGGATGGTGGCCCAGTTCCTCTCCTCGACCTTCCAGCAGCTGATGAAGGAGTTTTTCCCAGGAGGAACGGAGCTGCAGGGCCGTGGAGAGCAGGCGCAGGGCAGAGTCCGCGTCGGGGATGGTGACCTCCAGCCACCCATCGGCCACCAGCCGGGCGCAGTCCCCACTGGTGTCCAGCGAGCGGGAGAAGAGGAGGAGAGCCTGGAGGAGCCAAAACACAACCACCGTGGGGTGACGAAGGCTCTTTCTTGGAGAGGAAGAGGAGGGGAGCAAAGAGCTCACCTGGAGGGCCGGCACCCGGACACAGTTCACCAGGTAGGGCTTGTTGGTCTCCAGCAGCGAGACAAAGGCCAGGAGCTGGTGGTGGCAGCTCAGCCCCTCTGTGGGCTCTACAGGGGCAAAAGGGGGTGTCTCAGCTGGACCCCAAACCTCTCCCCCAGCCCCGGCGGCGCTTTCACCCGGCAGGTGAAAAGCCAGGGAGAAGCTGAGCCAAATCCTGCAGGATCGGGGTTATCCCAACCTCCAGTCCCACCACGGTCCCGTCTCTCCTTGGCATGGAGCAGCTCTGGGCTGGTGGCGAAGACACAGGTGGGATGAAGGACGACCCCTTGCTTGTTTTTGGTGTGAAAAATCTGCGGCCAGAGCAAAACAGAGCGTTTGAGGGAAAGCGAGGGGCTGGTGGGACCCCCCACCCCGGGGTGCGGGATGGGGAGGACTCAGACCTGGTCGGAGTCTTTGCGGCCACTGTTGAACTGGTCAGGGACGGCCAGTTGGGGGTAAAGCCCCCGGCACAGCACCAGTTTGAGCAGGGCGAGCTGCGAGGAGGAGAGGGCCGAGCTGGAGACGGCCTGGAGCTCCTCCACGTTGTGGCGGAGCTTGAACTTGACATCCTGCAGGGACGAGACGTGGCGTCAGGGCTCCCCAATGGCCAAATCCTGCCCCTCCAGGGAGAGGAAAGGGATGCGAGGGGTCACCTGGATATCGATGCTGCGCTCCCCTTTGCCACGGGTACCACCATCATCCTCCTCCTCGCCGGAGGAGGCATCGGCTCCGTCCTGCAGCCGCAGCACCTTGCGCTTCCGGCCTTCGGTCTCGGTGTGGGATCGCCAGAGCCGGTGCAGTTCCCGGCGTTCCCGGTGCCGGCTCTGCCGGCTGTAGCTGTCGCTGGGGCGACCAGAATCTTCCTCCAGTAGCTGGTGGTCTCGAAGAAGCTCCTGGGGGAGTGGAACAGGGTTGTTGAACCCAGTGTGGGGAGAGATGGGCAGGTCGTGGGCGCGTGGACAATTTTCAGCTCTTCTCCCCACCAGCAAACCCCACCAAAGCCAGATCCTGTGGCACCAGGACACGCTGGAGGGAAGGGATGTGTCATCCAGAGGGACCTGGAGAGGTGGGACCATGCCAACCTCATGAAGTTCAACCAGGATGGGGTCTTGGGTCAGCATGGCCATCCCCAACCAGGCCAAGTGCAAGGTCAGAGCAATCCCAGGCACAAATCCAGGTTGGGGGGAGAATGGCTGGAGAACAGCCCTGAGGAGAAGGACTTGGGGCTGTTGGTGGGTGAGAAGCTCCACACAAGGTGGCAACATGGGCTGGCAGCCCAGAAAGCCCTCTGCACCCTGAGCTGTGTCCCCAGCAGCGTGGCCACCAGGGCGAGGGGGGTGGGATTCTGCCCCTCTGCTCTACTCTGGGGAAACCCCACCTGGAGCATCGTGTCCAGCTCTGGGGCCACCAACATCAGAAGGACATGGAGCTGTTGGAATGGGGCCAGAGGAGGTCATGGAGATGCTGGGAAGGCCAGAGCCCCTCTGCTGGGAGGGGGGGCTGAGAGAGTTGGGGGGGTTCAGCCTGGAGAAGAGAAGGCTCCGGGGAGACCTTGGAGCCTCTTCCAGTCCCTCAAGGGGCTCCAGGAAAGCTGGGGAGGGACTCTGGATCAGGGAGGGGAGCCATAGGAGGAGGGGGAAGGGTTTGACATGGAAAGAGGGGAGATTGAGCTGAGATGTGGGGAAGAACTTTGGTGTGAGGGTGTTGAGAGCCTGGCCCAGGTTGCCCAGAGAAGCTGTGGCTCTTCTCCCCACCAGGAAACCCCACCAAAGCCAGATCCTGCGTCCCCCCCTCCCCTCACCTGGAACTGGCGCCGAAGGTTGGCAGCTTCATAGAGACGATGCTCCTCCAAACCTCGCCTCCGGCACCACTTCCGAGAGCTGCCGCTCCGCTCCGATTTCACCTGCTCCCAAGAAAAAAAAACCAAAAAACAAACAACAGGGCTTGACCCTGGAGAGTTGGGCAGAGAGGAACCTGATGAAGTTCAACACGGGCAAGTGTAGGGTCCTGCACCTGGGGAGGAATCACCCCACAAACCAGTACACGTTGGGGCTGACCTGCTGGAGAAAGACCTGGGAGTCTTGGTAGACACCAAGATGCCCATGAGCCAATGCCCTTGTGGGGTCTTGTGGCCAAGAAGGCCAATGACATCCTGGGGGGCATCAGGAAGAGGGCGGCCAGCAGGTCCAGGGAGGTCATCCTCCCCCTCTGGTCTGCCCTGGGGAGGCTCCAGCTGGAGCACTGGGTCCAGTTCTGGGCTCCCCGGTTCAAAAAGGACAGGGAACTGCTGGAGAGGGTCCAGCAAAGGGCTATGAAGATGTTGAGGGGACTAGAATATCTGTCTGCTGAAGAAAGGTTGAGGGACTTGGGTCTGAAGAAGAGAGTGTTGAGGGGGGGAATCTCATCAATGGTGGGTGTCAGGAAGATGGGGTCAGTCTTTTCTCAGTGGTGCCCAGTGACAGGACAAGAGGTGATGGGCACAAACTTGAACATAAGAAGTTCCACCTAAACATGAGGAGGAACTTCTTTCCTGTGAGGGTGGCAGAGCCCTGGAAGAGGCTGCCCAGAGAGATGGTGGAGTCTCCTTCTCTGGAGACATTCCAAACCCTCCTGGATGTGATCCTCTCTAGCCTGCTCCAGGTGACCCTGCTCTGGCAGGGGGTTGGACTGGGTGGTCTCCAGAGAACCCTCCAACCCCTACCATTCTGTGACGCCCCAGAAGGGACCGCTTGTCTCTCTTACTGCTCCCCACACCCCAAAACCAGCCCCTGCAGCCCCCCGCGGGGACTCACGCACCCCTCACCCCAAAACAGAGACCCCCCAAACGTGTCTCTCATCCACCTCTTAGAGAGGAATCCCACCTGGACCCACTCGTTGAAGAGGTTGAGCAGAGTCAGGGGGTCACCGTGGGGGCTCTCCAGGGGCCGCCGGGCCGTGGCGCACTCGGGGTTGGGGTGAGAGGGTCTCAGGAAGGGGGATGGGACGCTCAGCGCCGCTGCCACCGTCAGGGTGGGCTCAGCCAGGCCAAAGAGGGTGCCCAGGACCAGCATCTTGCCTGCAGGAGGGGAGGGCAGGGCAGGCAGTGATGGCAAAGGAGGAGGGGGGGACACCCCCAAATCCTCCTGCCATCAAAGGGGGGGTGGCCCAAATTACTCACCGACCACCACATCTACCGGCAGCTGGGCCAGCAGGTTCCCGATGGGCGTCAGGTCTTCGGCCTCATCCAGGGCTCCTTGGTCCTGCAGGTACCTCAGGGCTGTCTCCAGGCTGGACAAGGGTGGGGGCTCCAGAAAAGGGAAGGTCCGGGGGTCGCCCAGCCCCATACTCTTTAACTGAGAGGAAAAAAAAAAAAAAAAAAAGAATCAGACATGGAACCCACCCCAACAACAAGAGGAAGAGCCCAGAGGTCTCTGAAGACCCATCCCACCCCGACACTTGAGCAGCAGCCTGGTCTCTCACTTGGCTGGCTGAGATCGGACTGAGGAGTGTTGATCTGCTTGAAGGTCAGAAGGCTCTACAGAGGGACCTGGACAGGCTGGATCGATGGGCCAAGGCCAACGGGATGAGGTTCACCAAGGCCAAGTGCCGGGTCCTCCATTTCAGTCACAACAACCCCAGGCAACGCTACAGGCTCAGGGAAGAGTGGCTGGAGCTGCCCAGCAGAAAAGGCCCTGGGGGTGTTGGTGGACAACTGGCTGAACATGAGCCAGCAGTGTGCCCAGGTGGCCAAGGAGGCCAACAGCATCCTGGCCTGTATCAGGACCAGCGTGGCCAGCAGGAGCAGGGCAGTGATGGTGCCTCTGGACTGGGCACTGGTGAGGCCTCACCTCAAGTGGTGTGTTCAGTTTTGGGCCCCTCACTACGGGAAGGACACTGAGGTGCTGGAGCTGGTGAGGGGTCTGGAGAACAAGTCCTACGAGGAGAGGCTGAGGGAACTGGGCATGTTTAGTTTGGAGAAGAGGAGGCTGAGGGGAGACCTCATTGCCCTCTACAACTCCCCGAAAGGAGGGTGGAGAGAGGTGGGGGTTGGCCTCCTCTCCCAAGGGAATAATGAGAGGAGCAGAGGAAATGGTTTGAAGTTGGGGCAGGGGAGGTTTAGATGAGATATTGGGAAGAATGACTTCACTGACGGGGTGGTCAGGCACTGGAACAGCCTGCCCAGGGAGGTGGTGGGGAGGGATTTAAGAAACGTGTAGACGTGGCACTTCAGGACATGCTCTAGTGCCCAAGATTGTTGGTTTGTGTCTGTCTGTGGGTGGGTGTTGGGGGGTGTGTGTGTTGGTTTGTTGGGTTTTGGGTGGGTGTGGGGGTTGTGTGTGTTGGTTTGTTGGGTTTTGGGTTTGTTGGGTTTTTTTGTGGTTGGACTCGATGATCTCAAAGGTCACTTCCAACCATGAATATTTTGTGATCCTCCCCAGAATCTTCCCCCCAACCCCAAGGCGAGCAGAAGGATCTCCCCGATTTTACCTGGAGCACCAGCGAATCGAGCGCTACCCGCTGGATCTCCGGCACGGGGTAAGGGGCGAAGGCGTCGTAGTCGGATTCGGCGTAGAGGCGGTAGCAGACGCCGGGGCCGGTCCTGCCGGCGCGTCCCTTGCGCTGCTCGGCGCTGGCGCGGCTGATCCAGAACTCCTGCAGCCGCTGGAGTTTGCCCTGAGGGTCGTAACTCATCTCCTTCACCTTCCCTGGAGGCAGCAGGATGGGGGGGAAGGAGAAGCTCAGGGCAGGGCAGGAAGGGAGGGAGAAGTTCTCCCACCCGGTGGTGGTAGGAATCGGGTTCCTTACCCGAATCCAGGACAAAGCGGACGCCGTCGATGGTCACCGAGGTCTCGGCGATGTTGGTGGAGAGGATGCACTTACGGACGCCGGGAGGGGGGACGTCAAACACCTGAAGGAGGAAAAACGATGGGGTCTTGGGTCAGCATGGCCATCCCCGAGGTCCACACAGGCTGCACCCACTGGTTGCACCCTGGAAGCACCCAAAACTGGGGTGCTGAGCTCTAGGAATTCTCTGTTGGGTGCCACCCAACTGGGACCCCTCAGGTGCCAGCCCACCTTGTCCTGCTCGGCCACCGAGAGGGTGCTGTGCAGGGGGAGGACAATCCAGCGCTGGGTGTGGGTGGCATAAGCCTGGGCCGCCTCCTGCACCGCCCCGATCTCGGCCACCCCGCTGAGGAACACCAGTAGGTCCCCCCGCTCCTCCGGGGGGTACTTGTGGTCGATGGCCTGAAGCACCCGCAGGTAGGGCAGAGGGTCCAGGCGCTCCGCTTTCCCCCATTTCCCACCCGCCGGGGCCTCTTCCTTAGGGATGGGCTGGTAGATGACCTGCAGAAGAAGACACAGCAGTGTTGAGTCCATCGAGGGCACCCTCAGTGAGTTGGGCGATGACGCCAGATCAGTGGTGCCCCGTGACGAGAGGCAACGGGCACAAACTTGACCATAAGAAGTTCCACCTAAACATGAGGAGGAACTTCTTCACTTTGAGGGTGGCAGAGCCCTGGAAGAGGCTGCCCACACTTTGGTGTGGCACCAGGACACGCTGGAGGGAAGGGATGTGTCATCCAGAGGGACCTGGAGAGACTGGAGAGGTGGGACCATGCCAACCTCATGAAGTTCAACCAGGCCAAGTGCAAGGTCAGAGCAATCCCAGGCACAAACCCAGGTTGGGTGGAGAATGGCTGGAGAACAGCCCTGAGGAAAAGGACTTGGGGGTGTTGGTGGGTGAGAAGCTCCACACAAGGTGGCAACATGGGCTGGCAGCCCAGAAAGCCCCCTACACCCTGGGCTGTGTCCCCAGCCCAGTGGCTGGAGCTGCCCAGCAGAAAAGGCCCTGGGGGTGTTGGTGGACAACTGGCTGAACATGAGCCAGCAGTGTGCCCAGGTGGCCAAGGAGGCCAACAGCATCCTGGCCTGTATCAGGACCAGCGTGGCCAGCAGGAGCAGGGCAGTGATGGTGCCTCTGGACTGGGCACTGGTGAGGCCTCACCTCAAGTGGTGTGTTCAGTTTTGGGCCCCTCACTACGGGAAGGACACTGAGGTGCTGGAGCTGGTGAGGGGTCTGGAGAACAAGTCCTACGAGGAGAGGCTGAGGGAACTGGGCATGTTTAGTTTGGAGAAGAGGAGGCTGAAGGGAGACCTCATTGCCCTCTACAACTCCCTGAAAGGAGGGTGGAGAGAGGTGGGGGTTGGCCTCCTCTCCCAAGGGAATAATGAGAGGAGCAGAGGAAATGGTCTGAAGTTGGGGCAGGGGAGGTTTAGATGAGATATTGGGAAGAATGACTTCACTGACGGGGTGGTCAGGCACTGGAACAGCCTGCCCAGGGAGGTGGTGGGGAGGGATTTAAGAAACGTGTAGACGTGGCACTTCAGGACATGCTCTAGTGCCCAAGATTGTTGGTTTGTGTCTGTCTGTGGGTGGGTGTTGGGGGGTGTGTGTGTTGGTTTGTTGGGTTTTGGTTTTTTGGTTGGTTTGTTTGGGTTTTTTTGTGGTTGGACTCAATGATCTCAAAGGTCACTTCCAACCATGAATATTTTGTGATCCTCCCCAGAATCTTCCCCCCAACCCCAAGGCGAGCAGAAGGATCTCCCCGATTTTACCTGGAGCACCAGCGAATCGAGCGCTACCCGCTGGATCTCCGGCACGGGGTAAGGGGCGAAGGCGTCGTAGTCGGATTCGGCGTAGAGGCGGTAGCAGACGCCGGGGCCGGTCCTGCCGGCGCGTCCCTTGCGCTGCTCGGCGCTGGCGCGGCTGATCCAGAACTCCTGCAGCCGCTGGAGTTTGCCCTGAGGGTCGTAACTCATCTCCTTCACCTTCCCTGGAGGCAGCAGGATGGGGGGGAAGGAGAAGCTCAGGGCAGGGCAGGAAGGGAGGGAGAAGTTCTCCCACCCGGTGGTGGTAGGAATCGGGTTCCTTACCCGAATCCAGGACAAAGCGGACGCCGTCGATGGTCACCGAGGTCTCGGCGATGTTGGTGGAGAGGATGCACTTACGGACGCCGGGAGGGGGGACGTCAAACACCTGAAGGAGGAAAAACGATGGGGTCTTGGGTCAGCATGGCCATCCCCGAGGTCCACACAGGCTGCACCCACTGGTTGCACCCTGGAAGCACCCAAAACTGGGGTGCTGAGCTCTAGGAATTCTCTGTTGGGTGCCACCCAACTGGGACCCCTCAGGTGCCAGCCCACCTTGTCCTGCTCGGCCACCGAGAGGGTGCTGTGCAGGGGGAGGACAATCCAGCGCTGGGTGTGGGTGGCATAAGCCTGGGCCGCCTCCTGCACCGCCCCGATCTCGGCCACCCCGCTGAGGAACACCAGTAGGTCCCCCCGCTCCTCCGGGGGGTACTTGTGGTCGATGGCCTGAAGCACCCGCAGGTAGGGCAGAGGGTCCAGGCGCTCCGCTTTCCCCCATTTCCCACCCGCCGGGGCCTCTTCCTTAGGGATGGGCTGGTAGATGACCTGCAGAAGAAGACACAGCAGTGTTGAGTCCATCGAGGGCACCCTCAGTGAGCTGGGCGATGACACCAGATCAATGGTGCCCCGTGACGAGAGGCAACGGGCACAAACTTGACCATAAGAAGTTCCACCTAAACATGAGGAGGAACTTTTTCACTTTGAGGGTGGCAGAGCCCTGGAAGAGGCTGCCCACACTTTGGTGTGGCACCAGGACATGCTGGAGGGAAGGGATGTGTCATCCAGAGGGACCTGGAGAGGCTGGAGAGGTGGGACCATGCCAACCTCATGAAGTTCAACCAGGCCAAGTGCAAGGTCAGAGCAATCCCAGGCACAAACCCAGGTTGGGGGGAGAATGGCTGGAGAACAGCCCTGAGGAGAAGGACTTGGGGGTGTTGGTGGGTGAGAAGCTCCACACAAGGTGGCAACATGGGCTGGCAGCCCAGAAAGCCCTCTGCACCCTGAGCTGTGTCCCCAGCAGCGTGGCCACCAGGGCGAGGGGGGTGGGATTCTGCCCCTCTGCTCTACTCTGGGGAAACCCCACCTGGAGCATCGTGTCCAGCTCTGGGGCCACCAACATCAGAAGGACATGGAGCTGTTGGAATGGGGCCAGAGGAGGTCATGGAGATGCTGGGAAGGCCAGAGCCCCTCTGCTGGGAGGGGGGGCTGAGAGAGTTGGGGGAGTTCAGCCTGGAGAAGAGAAGGCTCCGGGGAGACCTTGGAGCCTCTTCCAGTCCCTCAAGGGGCTCCAGGAAAGCTGGGGAGGGACTCTGGATCAGGGATGGGAGGCCTAGGAGGAGGGGGAAGGGTTTGACATGGAAAGAGGGGAGATGGAGCTGAGATGTGGGGAAGAACTTCTTTGCTGTGAGGGTGTTGAGAGCCTGGCCCAGGTTGCCCAGAGAAGCTGTGGCTGCCCCATCCCTGGAGGGGTTCAAGGTTGGAGGGGGCTTGGAGCAACCTGCTCTGATGGGAGGTGTCCCTGCCCAGGGACCCAGGAACCGGATGGTCTTTAAGGTCCCTCCCTTCCAACCCAAACCATTCCATGATTCAATGATTCCCACCCGGCTTCAACCCCAAACCTCCTCCGTCCTCACCGAGATGGGGAAGATCCTCCCCGGGACCTGCAGCACCGGGGCCCCCCCGAAGTAGCCGGAGAAGAGGGGGATGTTGATGGTGGCCGACATGAGGACCAGGCGGAGGTCGGGGCGGGCGGAGAGGAGGCGGCGCAGGACGCCCAGCAGGACGTCCCCCTGCAGGTGCCGCTCGTGGACCTCGTCGGCCACCAGGACGCGGTACTCGGGCAGCGCGGGCGCCCGCTGGGCCTGACGCAGGAGCAGCCCCTCCGTCAGGAAGAGCAGGCGGGTGGCCGGGGAGCGCGTGCTCTCGAAGCGGATCTGGTAGCCCACCTTGGGGGAGGGGAGGGGAAAAAACGGGGGGAAAAAATTAAATATCATTAAAAATAGACACACCGCCAAAAAAATCTTAGAAAAGGAAATGAAATCGAAAAAAAAAAAATTAATAAAATTGAAAAGGATAAACACCCCACCTCAAATAAAATACGGAAATAAAGTCGAAAAAATAAAATAAGAACCAAGAAAAAATAAATAAAATCGAGCGAAACAAATGAAATTAAAAAAAAACCAAATAAGAGCAGAAAAAAGAAGTAAAAGAAAATAATCAAGTAAAACTGGAAAATCAAATAAAATTGAAAAAGATAAACACCCCACCTCAAATAAAATATGGAAGTAAAGTCGAAAAAAATAAAATAAGAACCAAGCAAAAATAATTAAATAAAATCGAGCGAAACAGATGAAATTAAAAAAACCCAAATAAGAGCAGAAAAAAAGAAGTAAAAGAAAAGAATCGAGTAAAATTGGAAAATCAAATAAAACGGAAAAAGTAAAATGAAGCAAAACCGAGATTTAAAAAAAAAATGTAAATGGAAAAATGAAAAATCCCAAAAGTCGAATAAAAGAATGAAAAGTCAGAGTCAAATAAAAGAAGGTAAAATAAAATAAAAAATGCAAAAGTAAATGAATAAAAATAAAATAAATTAAAACAAAATAAAATTAAAAAATTTAAACGGAAAAATGAAAAATCCCAAAAGTCGAATAAAAGAATGAAAAATCAGAGTCAAATAAAATAAGGTAAAATAAAATAAAAAATACAAAAGTAAATGAATAAAGATAAAATAAAGTAAAACAAAATAAAATGTAAAATAAAATAAAATTTAGAAAAGAAAAAAGAAAAAATTACATCAAAAATAAGAAATAAAATAATAAAGTAAAATAAAACAAAGTAAAAAATATGAAGATAATTAAAAAAAAATAAAAATATAATAAAATAGAATAGAATAAAATAAAATAAAATAAAATAAAATAAAATAAAATAACATAAAATAGAATAGAATAAAATAAAATAAAATAAAACAAACAAACAGAAAAAGAAAAGGAACAAAATACAGCAGTATAAACTAAACTAAACCAAACCAAACCAAAATAGCATAAAATAGAATAAAATTTTCAAAACCCTAAAATATAAAATAAACCCCTAGCTGCCTGAGTAAGCCAGACACGGGACCCGGAGGCAGCATGGCTCTCCAAGGGCTCCATTTCTCATTTCCCAAGCTGGCCAGTGGCTCTGTGGACACTCTCACCGCCG
>NW_015090959.1:29577-33425 GCF_001431845.1 Calidris pugnax | reverse complement strand
GAGGCTGAAGGGAGACCTCATTGCCCTCTACAACTCCCTGAAAGGAGGGTGGAGAGAGGTGGGGGTTGGCCTCCTCTCCCAAGGGAATAATGAGAGGAGCAGAGGAAATGGTTTGAAGTTGGGGCAGGGGAGGTTTAGATGAGATATTGGGAAGAATGACTTCACTGACGGGGTGGTCAGGCACTGGAACAGCCTGCCCAGGGAGGTGGTGGGGAGGGATTTAAGAAACGTGTAGACGTGGCACTTCAGGACATGCTCTAGTGCCCAAGATTGTTGGTTTGTGTCTGTCTGTGGGTGGGTGTGGGGGTTGTGTGTGTTGGTTTGTTGGGTTTTGGGTTTGTTGGGTTTTTTTGTGGTTGGACTCAATGATCTCAAAGGTCACTTCCAACCATGAATATTTTGTGATCCTCCCCAGAATCTTCCCCCCAACCCCAAGGCGAGCAGAAGGATCTCCCCGATTTTACCTGGAGCACCAGCGAATCGAGCGCTACCCGCTGGATCTCCGGCACGGGGTAAGGGGCGAAGGCGTCGTAGTCGGATTCGGCGTAGAGGCGGTAGCAGACGCCGGGGCCGGTCCTGCCGGCGCGTCCCTTGCGCTGCTCGGCGCTGGCGCGGCTGATCCAGAACTCCTGCAGCCGCTGGAGTTTGCCCTGAGGGTCGTAACTCATCTCCTTCACCTTCCCTGGAGGCAGCAGGATGGGGGGGAAGGAGAAGCTCAGGGCAGGGCAGGAAGGGAGGGAGAAGTTCTCCCACCCGGTGGTGGTAGGAATCGGGTTCCTTACCCGAATCCAGGACAAAGCGGACGCCGTCGATGGTCACCGAGGTCTCGGCGATGTTGGTGGAGAGGATGCACTTACGGACGCCGGGAGGGGGGACGTCAAACACCTGAAGGAGGAAAAACGATGGGGTCTTGGGTCAGCATGGCCATCCCCGAGGTCCACACAGGCTGCACCCACTGGTTGCACCCTGGAAGCACCCAAAACTGGGGTGCTGAGCTCTAGGAATTCTCTGTTGGGTGCCACCCAACTGGGACCCCTCAGGTGCTGGCCCACCTTGTCCTGCTCAGCCACCGAGAGGGTGCTGTGCAGGGGGAGGACAATCCAGCGCTGGGTGTGGGTGGCATAAGCCTGGGCCGCCTCCTGCACCGCCCCGATCTCGGCCACCCCGCTGAGGAACACCAGTAGGTCCCCCCGCTCCTCCGGGGGGTACTTGTGGTCGATGGCCTGAAGCACCCGCAGGTAGGGCAGAGGGTCCAGGCGCTCCGCTTTCCCCCATTTCCCACCCGCCGGGGCCTCTTCCTTAGGGATGGGCTGGTAGATGACCTGCAGAAGAAGACACAGCAGTGTTGAGTCCATCGAGGGCACCCTCAGTGAGCTGGGCGATGACACCAGATCAATGGTGCCCCGTGACGAGAGGCAACGGGCACAAACTTGACCATAAGAAGTTCCACCTAAACATGAGGAGGAACTTTTTCACTTTGAGGGTGGCAGAGCCCTGGAAGAGGCTGCCCACACTTTGGTGTGGCACCAGGACATGCTGGAGGGAAGGGATGTGTCATCCAGAGGGACCTGGAGAGGCTGGAGAGGTGGGACCATGCCAACCTCATGAAGTTCAACCAGGCCAAGTGCAAGGTCAGAGCAATCCCAGGCACAAACCCAGGTTGGGGGGAGAATGGCTGGAGAACAGCCCTGAGGAGAAGGACTTGGGGGTGTTGGTGGGTGAGAAGCTCCACACAAGGTGGCAACATGGGCTGGCAGCCCAGAAAGCCCTCTGCACCCTGAGCTGTGTCCCCAGCAGCGTGGCCACCAGGGCGAGGGGGGTGGGATTCTGCCCCTCTGCTCTACTCTGGGGAAACCCCACCTGGAGCATCGTGTCCAGCTCTGGGGCCACCAACATCAGAAGGACATGGAGCTGTTGGAATGGGGCCAGAGGAGGTCATGGAGATGCTGGGAAGGCCAGAGCCCCTCTGCTGGGAGGGGGGGCTGAGAGAGTTGGGGGAGTTCAGCCTGGAGAAGAGAAGGCTCCGGGGAGACCTTGGAGCCTCTTCCAGTCCCTCAAGGGGCTCCAGGAAAGCTGGGGAGGGACTCTGGATCAGGGATGGGAGGCCTAGGAGGAGGGGGAAGGGTTTGACATGGAAAGAGGGGAGATGGAGCTGAGATGTGGGGAAGAACTTCTTTGCTGTGAGGGTGTTGAGAGCCTGGCCCAGGTTGCCCAGAGAAGCTGTGGCTGCCCCATCCCTGGAGGGGTTCAAGGTTGGAGGGGGCTTGGAGCAACCTGCTCTGATGGGAGGTGTCCCTGCCCAGGGACCCAGGAACCGGATGGTCTTTAAGGTCCCTCCCTTCCAACCCAAACCATTCCATGATTCAATGATTCCCACCCGGCTTCAACCCCAAACCTCCTCCGTCCTCACCGAGATGGGGAAGATCCTCCCCGGGACCTGCAGCACCGGGGCCCCCCCGAAGTAGCCGGAGAAGAGGGGGATGTTGATGGTGGCCGACATGAGGACCAGGCGGAGGTCGGGGCGGGCGGAGAGGAGGCGGCGCAGGACGCCCAGCAGGACGTCCCCCTGCAGGTGCCGCTCGTGGACCTCGTCGGCCACCAGGACGCGGTACTCGGGCAGCGCGGGCGCCCGCTGGGCCTGACGCAGGAGCAGCCCCTCCGTCAGGAAGAGCAGGCGGGTGGCCGGGGAGCGCGTGCTCTCGAAGCGGATCTGGTAGCCCACCTTGGGGGAGGGGAGGGGAAAAAACGGGGGGAAAAAATTAAATATCATTAAAAATAGACACACCGCCAAAAAAATCTTAGAAAAGGAAATGAAATCGAAAAAAAAAAAATTAATAAAATTGAAAAGGATAAACACCCCACCTCAAATAAAATACGGAAATAAAGTCGAAAAAATAAAATAAGAACCAAGAAAAAATAAATAAAATCGAGCGAAACAAATGAAATTAAAAAAAAACCAAATAAGAGCAGAAAAAAGAAGTAAAAGAAAATAATCAAGTAAAACTGGAAAATCAAATAAAATTGAAAAAGATAAACACCCCACCTCAAATAAAATATGGAAGTAAAGTCGAAAAAAATAAAATAAGAACCAAGCAAAAATAATTAAATAAAATCGAGCGAAACAGATGAAATTAAAAAAACCCAAATAAGAGCAGAAAAAAAGAAGTAAAAGAAAAGAATCGAGTAAAATTGGAAAATCAAATAAAACGGAAAAAGTAAAATGAAGCAAAACCGAGATTTAAAAAAAAAATGTAAATGGAAAAATGAAAAATCCCAAAAGTCGAATAAAAGAATGAAAAGTCAGAGTCAAATAAAAGAAGGTAAAATAAAATAAAAAATGCAAAAGTAAATGAATAAAAATAAAATAAATTAAAACAAAATAAAATTAAAAAATTTAAACGGAAAAATGAAAAATCCCAAAAGTCGAATAAAAGAATGAAAAATCAGAGTCAAATAAAATAAGGTAAAATAAAATAAAAAATACAAAAGTAAATGAATAAAGATAAAATAAAGTAAAACAAAATAAAATGTAAAATAAAATAAAATTTAGAAAAGAAAAAAGAAAAAATTACATCAAAAATAAGAAATAAAATAATAAAGTAAAATAAAACAAAGTAAAAAATATGAAGATAATTAAAAAAAAATAAAAATATAAAGGGCTCACCTGGCTGCCGTACTGGTGCAGGCTCTCCAGGGCCACCCTCTTGGCCAGCGCCACGCAGGCGATGCGGCGGGGCTGGCTACAGGCCACGTGGCTGTAACCGGCCGCCAGCAGGAACTGGGGCACCTGGGTGGATTTGCCGCAGCCGGTGTCTCCGGCCACCACCACCACCCGGTGCTGGGCCACC
>NW_015090959.1:28814-29567 GCF_001431845.1 Calidris pugnax | reverse complement strand
CCAGTTAGCACACCCCGCTCTTCACCAGTATCACCCAGTTAGAAGGTGGGGGTGGTGGCCGGTGCCCAGTGGCTCCCAGTTGCTGGCGCAGGGCTCACCTGGCTGCCGTACTGGTGCAGGCTCTCCAGGGCCACCCTCTTGGCCAGCGCCACGCAGGCGATGCGGCGGGGCTGGCTACAGGCCACGTGGCTGTAACCGGCCGCCAGCAGGAACTGGGGCACCTGGGTGGATTTGCCGCAGCCGGTGTCTCCGGCCACCACCACCACCCGGTGCTGGGCCACCAGCTCCACCAGCTTCTCCCGGTACCGGGCGATGGGCAGCGCGGCTCGTTCCCGTTGGAGTTTGGCCAGTTTGGCGAAGCTTTGTTTTTGGGGGAAATCCAGGTAGTGGAGGAAAGCGGCGCGGAATTCCGCCAGGCGATCCCGGGGGATGCCACAATCCCCCCCCCTCCCCGGCCTGGGAAGGGAGAGGTTGATGCGGTACCGGGGGTGGTAGCCACGGGGCAAGTCCAGGGGGCCAGAGGTGGCCACCTCAGGGCAAGGCTCAGGGGGGTGGGGGTTCCGGCTCTGGAAACGTCGGAGGCGCTGGAAAAAAGCCCAGAAATTGGGAATATCCTGGGAAGAGGCGGGATCCTGCCGGGGGAAATAGAGCTCTTCCAGGGGGCGGCGCGTGGCCGGGTGGTCCCAGTCCCACTGGGGGGGCGACCGGGCTCGCTCCCCTCGGGGCCGGGAGCCGCTCTCCTCCTCCTCCTCC
>NW_015090959.1:19543-26097 GCF_001431845.1 Calidris pugnax | reverse complement strand
TCCCCCACTGTCCCCAATGTCCCCATCTGTCCCCACTAACTGTCCCCAACTGTCCCCACTAACTGTCCCTAGCCATCACCACCGTGCCCCTCTGTGCCCCACTGTCCCCTACTGTCCCCATCTGTCCCCACTAACTGTCCCCAGGCATCACTGCTGTGCCCCACTCTCCCCACTGTCCCCAACTGTCCCCCACTGTCCCCAATGTCCCTAGCCATCACCGCTTGCCCCACTGTCCCCAACTGTCCCCCACTAACCCCACTGGCCCTAACCATCCCCCATGTCCCCACTGTCCCCCACTGTCCCCAATGTCCCCAACTGTCCCCACTAACTGTCCCCACTGGCCCCACTAACTGTCCCTAGCCATCACCACCGTGCCCCACTGTCCCCTACTGTCCCCTACTGTCCCCATCTGTCCCCACTAACTGTCCCCACTGGCCCCACTAACTGTCCCTAGCCATCACCACCGTGCCCCACTGTCCCCTACTGTCCCCTACTGTCCCCATCTGTCCCCACTAACTGTCCCTAGCCATCACCACCGTGCCCCACTGTCCCCTACTGTCCCCTACTGTCCCCTACTGTCCCCTACTGTCCCCTACTGTCCCCTACTGTCCCCTACTGTCCCCTACTGTCCCCTACTGTCCCCTACTGTCCCCTACTGTCCCCTACTGTCCCCTACTGTCCCCTACTGTCCCCTACTGTCCCCTACTGTCCCCTACTGTCCCCTACTGTCCCCTACTGTCCCCTACTGTCCCCTACTGTCCCCTACTGTCCCCTACTGTCCCCTACTGTCCCCTACTGTCCCCTACTGTCCCCTACTGTCCCCTACTGTCCCCTACTGTCCCCTACTGTCCCCTACTGTCCCCTACTGTCCCCTACTGTCCCCTACTGTCCCCTACTGTCCCCTACTGTCCCCTACTGTCCCCTACTGTCCCCTACTGTCCCCTACTGTCCCCTACTGTCCCCTACTGTCCCCTACTGTCCCCTACTGTCCCCTACTGTCCCCTACTGTCCCCTACTGTCCCCTACTGTCCCCTACTGTCCCCATCTGTCCCCACTAACTGTCCCCACTGGCCCCACTAACTGTCCCTAGCCATCACCACCGTGCCCCACTGTCCCCAGTGTCCCCACTATCCCCACCGGCCCTAACCATCCCCCATGTCCCCACTGTCCCCAGCTGTCCCCCACTGTCCCCAGCTGTCCCCAACCACCACCGCTGTGCCCCACTGTCCCTACCTGTCCCCAGCCATCACCTCTGTGCCCTGCTGTCCCCAATGTCCCCAACGCCCCCACTGGTCTTATTGTCTCCACTGTCTGCACCCATCACCACTGTCCCCCAGTGTCCTAAACTGTCCCCAACTATCCCCACTGTCCCCAGTCATCACTGCTGTGCCCCACTGTCCTCACTGTCCCTGACCATCCCCATCCATCTGGGTGGTGCCCGGCCATCCCCAACTGTCCCCACTGTGTCCCACCATCCCCATTGTGCCCTACTGTCCTAACCATCCCTACTGTGCCCATCCCTGCTGTGCCCCACTGTCCCAACCATCTCCACTGTGCCCATCCCCATGGTGCCCAGCTGTCCCCAACCATCCCTGATGTCCCCAACCATCCCTGCCCCCTGGCAGAGCAGCACTGGGACAGTGAAAAAATCAGACCAACATCCACCACCATCCTCCACCAGCTCCCAAGAGGTGATGTAAGACCATGGAGAGGAGTTTACCACTCACCACAAGGACTTTCCGGGGGTGGGGACATGCTGGGGACAATTACTGCGTCAGCCACCAGATCAAAACTCACTGAGCCAGCAAAAATCTTGCCCAATAACCAACCCAAAAAAAGGACAACCAAGGACCTGAGCTCTTGCTCAAGATTTGAGGAGCTTCAATATTTATTGGCGACTGTGGACAGGGCTATGGTGAAGCCCAGGGGGAGGGTGAAGGACCCCCATCAGTGGGGTGGACTTGAGTTTTTGGGGTGATGGAGAGGGGGTTGGCTTGAACCTCACTGGGTGGTAGAAATGTAGGGCTGGGAGGTGGCTTTTATTGGGCTGAGAAAGAGGAGCTGGGAAGAGGGTCCACGTTTGGGCTGGAGAAGCAGAAGAATGTGGTACTGGGTGCAAGGAGAAAGTCTTTTCCGTGCTGAGAGGCCACCACGGGAGCCAGGAGGTCCCCAGGTTTAGGTGGAGCAATGGAGGTATCTTCTCTCTATGGAACCCAGCAGGATCCCCAGGAGAAGGTGGTGGCCCAGCAGGATCTTCAGAAGAAGAGGAGAAGGTGGTGGCCCTGAGAAAAATAAACAAGCTATGTTCCAGCCCCAGAGCTACCATGCTCCTGGTCACACAATGGTGCTGACACTTTGGTTGTCCGCAGTAGACTTGGTCTTCATCTTGCTGTCCCCCATGGTGCTGCTGGGGTCATCACTCAGCACACCCCGCAGCACAGCCTTCCAGGACTTCTGGAACTTGTCCTTGAAGTCCTGGCCCATGACAACGTAGATGATGGGGTTGATGCAGCTGTTGATGTAGGCAATGCCTGTCACGATGGGGTCAGCTTCCCGGGCACCCTTGAACACTGTGCTGTAGGGGTGGGTGGAGGCTATGACCAAGCCCACCACGTGGTAGGGCAACCAGCAGACGAAGAAGCTGATGATGACCACCAAGATGAGCTTGATGGCTTTCTGGGAGCGAGCAAAACCCCTGCTGTGGATGCGGGCCAGGAGCAGGCTGTAACAAGCCGTGATCACCACGAAGGGAATCAGGAAGCCGCAGAGGAAGCGGGTGATGAAGGTGACGAGTTCAGTGAGGTGCTGGTGGTGCCCCACGGCCTGATAGTCCATGACGCAGGTGATCTTGTCCGAGAAGCCATCAAAGCGGGTGGTACGGAAGATGAAGGAGGGAAGAGTGAGGAGCATGGCCAGGAACCAGGCGGCCACACAAGCCCCCCGGGCCAGCCCCAGGGTCCTGTGGTTTTGGCACCACACCGGCTGTGTCACCAACATGCAACGGTCAATGCTGATGGCCATCAGGAGGAGGACACTGGCAAACATGTTGAGGATCGTGAGAGAGGGCACCACCTTGCAGGCGAAGCTACCCAATGGCCAGTGGTGGTCACGGGCCAGCGGTAGGGCCAGGAAGGGCAGGGCCAGGCAACAGAGGAGGTCGGCTATGGAGAGGTTGAGGAACCAGACGCCATTGACTGTGCGCCGCAGCTCAAAGCTGGTCACCCAGATGACGGCCCCGTTGCCCAGGATGCCCAGAAGGAAGATGAGAGCGTAGAGCGCCAGGATGGCACGGTAGCTGTGGGGCACTTCGTAGCCATCAAAGTCAAAGCTGGAGTAGTCATCCCAGTTGGAGAAATTGTAGGTATAATTGGATGTCGGGTAGTCCATCCTCCACCAGCTCCCAACCTAGAAACCATACTCTGTTAGATCATCACACAATGGCTTGCGTTTAGAAACCATACTCTGTTAGATCATCACACACTGGCTTGCGTTGAGGGGACCTTCGAAGATCACCTAGTCCAACCTCCTTGAGATTCCTCAAAGCCCTGTCCCCAGACTCATGAAAGGGTTTGGGTTGGACGGGCCTTTTCAAAGACCATCCAGCCCCAGCCCCTTCCTTGGACAAGGACATTTCCACCAGATCAGGTTGCTCCTAGTCCTGTCCCCAAGTTGGGACCGGATCCCAACCTGACCTTGAAGATGGGGCATCCACAACTCCTCTAGGCAACCTCATCCAGCATCTCATCACCCTCATTGTAAAACAGCTCTTCTTTCTGGCTATCATCATCATCACCTCTCCATCCAAGGGTCATCTCCCCTTGTGGTAAAGAGCCAGCACCTCCAAGACCAAGCCAGCGAGGTGCTCCTCAAAGAGAACATGTGGTGCAAGAGCCCCAAAGCACTTGGCTTCACACTGTGTCCTCCCCACCCCATCCTGGTCACCAAGGAAATTGAGGTTTCCCCACTTCCTTGCAGCATTGCCCCCAGCCTTGTGGCGCAAGAAGTTGCATGAGGAAACACCAGAGGAGCTCCAGCTCCAGCAGCTTCTGCAACATCTACTGGGTGGGTGCCCCAGGGGAGGATTTTAGTTGGGCTCTCAAGTTCTGGGCAGGGGGGGGAAAATGACCTCTTGGTGGCCAAAGTATCACCCTTAGGGTGGGGGAGAAACCCTGAAGGAGAAGCAGAAGATATAATGGAGGTGGTCTGGGACCACCCAGTGGCTGATGGACCCACCTGGAGCACAGAAAAAAAAGGAGGAGGAGGAACCACGGTGTCCCCAACCATCACCCCCACCCTCAAGAGGAGCTGCAACGTCACCACACACCCTGGATAGGGGGGGAAAATGACCTCTTGGTGGCCAAAGCATCACCCTTAGGGTGGGGGGGAAACCCTGAAGGAGAAGATGATATAATGGAGGTGGTCTGGGACCCCCCAGTGGCTGATGGACCCACCTGGAGCACAGAAAAAAAAGGAGGAGGAGGAACCACGGTGTCCCCAACCATCACCCCCACCCTCAAGAGGAGCTGCAACGTCACCACACACCCTGGATAGGGGGGGGAAATCCATCCCCCAGCAGGATGGAGATGACCCAAAGCCCAACTTTCCAACCCACCCCACCCCACCCCACCCCCCCCATCATGGCGTTGGGTGATTTTTTTAAGTCTCCGGCACCACCGTGTCCCCCCCCCGGCCCCCTCACCTGCCTCCCCGCCGGCTGCCACCGCGCGAAGAGCCGGCGGCACCGGGGTTTTATACAGCACTGGGCAGGAAGCAACGTGGCACGAGGAAGGGGGAGGTGGGGGGCACGAAAATGGGGAAATTCATCAGTGGAGGCCAAAAAGGAAAAAAAAAAAAAAAGAGGAAGAAGTTGGGGAGAGCGGGACCGGGAAAGCTCTGTCTCCAGGTGTAACAGCTGGAAAAGGAGGGATCGACAAACCCCAAACGGTGAATTTTTTTGCTCAAAGGTGACACCGGGGAAGGGCTTGGGGGGGTTGGGGGGGTCATGTCCTGCTCTCAGGAAGGGGGGGACACTCCAATTCCCAAATCCCCGAAAGTGACGAAAGTGAGAGAAATCTCAAGGGCCACATATAAACATTTATTAGTTTCCCAAATGATTAGTCCAGGTCTTAACGAGGCCACGTTAATCGGTTGGGTATAAAAGGAATTACAGCAGGAGGTACTTAAGGTCATTACGTAATGACTCTAATTGTTACTTAACGACTCGACGAGAAACCGAGGGATGGAGAAAGGAAGAGGTGGAGAAAAAGACGGAGATAAAGAGATCACGGAGCCTGGTTCCAGCGGCTTTTTCGGGGAATCTTCCCATGTTTTCTTGGGAAAAACCTTCCCAGGCATCATCCTTTTTTGGGAAAAACCTTCCCAGGCACCATCTTTCTGGGGAAAAACCTTCCCAAGCTCCATCTTTTTTTAGGAAGAACCTTCCCTGGATCAATCTTTCTTAGGAAGAACCTTCCCTGGATCCATCTTTCTTGGGAAGAACCTTCCCTGGATCCATCTTTCTTGGGAAGAACCTTCCCTGGATCCATCTTTCTTGAGAAGAACCTTCCCTGGATCCATCTTTCTTGAGGAAGAACCTTCCCTGGATCCATCTTTCTTGAGGAAGAACCTTCCCTGGATCCATCTTTCTTGGGGAAGAACCTTCCCTGGATCCATCTTTCTTGGGGAAGAACCTTCCCTGGATCCATCTTTCTTGAGGAAAAACCTTCCCTGGATCAATCTTTCTGGGGAAAAACCTTCCCAGGCTCCATCTTTCTGGGGAAAAACCTTCCCTGGATCCATCTTTCTTGGGAAGAACCTTCCCTGGATCAATCTTTCTTGGGAAGAACCTTCCCTGGATCAATCTTTCTTGGGAAGAACCTTCCCTGGATCAATCTTTCTTGGGAAGAACCTTCCCTGGATCAATCTTTCTTGGGAAGAACCTTCCCTGGATCAATCTTTCTTGGGAAGAACCTTCCCTGGATCAATCTTTCTTGGGAAGAACCTTCCCTGGATCAATCTTTCTTGGGAAGAACCTTCCCTGGATCAATCTTTCTTGGGAAGAACCTTCCCAGGCACCATCTTTCTGGGGAAAAACCTTCCCAAGCTCCATCTTTTTTGGGAAGAACCTTCCCTGGATCAATCTTTCTTGAGGAAAAACCTTCCCAGGCACCATCTTCTTCTTTATTCTCTCCAGTGGCCCTTATTTCTCCTCATCCCAGGGTTGTCTCCCCAAATCCCAGCAGTTCTGTGAGCCCCAATGAGGACTTGGGGGGGGCCTTTTCCAACCCCCCCTCGGGGTATTTCCAGCCTGGAGCATCCCAATGTGTGTCCCACGGTGACTGCTGGGACCCCCCCGTGGTACAAGGAGCCAGGGGGCTTCTCCCCCAGCCAGGACCTGCCATGTCCTCAGTGTCCCCTCCAGCAGTCCCCGGCAGGGGGGGGGGATTAAGGCAGAGCCCCCCCTTGCTCTTAACACTCCTTGATTCACACCAAAACCTCCTCTGGAGCCCCCCACGCTCCTCCTTTCACCCAAAAATAACAGGAACCCCCCCAAA
>NW_015090959.1:17637-19312 GCF_001431845.1 Calidris pugnax | reverse complement strand
GCTGCCATGGGGCCTGATCCTGCCCCACAGATCGGCCGGGAGGGGGGAGCCTGTACTTTTCCCCCCCACCCAGTTTTCCAAGCCCAGAGCATCATCATCCCGGCCCCACATCCTTCCCCCCCCCCATCTCTACAGGGAGAGAGACCAGTCCCTGGGGATGTTTTTTGGCGGAAGGGGGTGTGAAAAAGAGTTTTAATGCAGGGCGGACGCACAGATGGACAGACAGATGGACACACGCAGCAGCCACAGCACCCGGCGCCTTTTCCAAACCATAAAAAAAACCAAAAACAAACCCAAAAAACCCACCGGAATCCCCAGAGCGACAAGCGCGGCAGCTCCAGGGGGGGGTTTCGCAGGCAGAGTCAGTCCAGCGTCAGAGGCTGAAGCAGAGATGGGAAGGACGGATGGACGGACGGACATGGCAGCCACAGCACCCACCAGGGTGGGGGCAGGCCCCCCCCCAACCAAAAAAAACCCCAAACCACCAGAATCCCAAAGCCCTGCAGCTCCGGGGGGGGTTTCGCAGGCGGAGTCAGTCCGGCAGCGTCAGAAGCGGAGACGGGAAGGACGGACGGATGGACAGACAGACATGGCAGCCACAGCACCCACCAGGGTGGGGGCAGGCCCCCCCCACACCAAAAAAAACCCCAAACCACCAAAATCCCAAAGCCCCACAGCTCCAGGGGGGGTTTCGCAGGCGGAGTCAGTCCAGCGTCAGAGGCTGAAGCAGAGATGGGAAGGACGGATGGACGGACGGACATGGCAGCCACAGCACCCACCAGGGTGGGGGCAGGCCCCCCCCCAACCAAAAAAAACCCCAAACCACCAGAATCCCAAAGCCCCGCAGCTCCTGGGGGTTGGCAGGCGGAGTCAGTCCGGCGTCAGAGGCTGAATGGGAGATGGGAAGGACAGACGGACGGACAGACAGACATGGCAGCCACAGCACCCACCAGGGAGGGGGCAGGCCCCCCCCACACCAAAAAGAACCCCAAACCACCAAAATCCCAAAGCCCGGCAGCTCCTGGGGGTTGGCAGGCGGAGTCAGTCCGGCGTCAGAGGCTGAATGGGAGATGGGAAGGACAGACGGACGGACAGACAGACATGGCAGCCACAGCACCCACCAGGGAGGGGGCAGGCCCCCCCCACACCAAAAAGAACCCCAAACCACCAAAATCCCAAAGCCCGGCAGCTCCTGGGGGTTGGCAGGCGGAGTCAGTCCGGCGTCAGAGGCTGAATGGGAGATGGGAAGGACAGACGGACGGACAGACAGACATGGCAGCCACAGCACCCACCAGGGAGGGGGCAGGCCCCCCCCACACCAAAAAGAACCCCAAACCACCAAAATCCCAAAGCCCGGCAGCTCCTGGGGGTTGGCAGGCGGAGTCAGTCCGGCGTCAGAGGCTGAATGGGAGATGGGAAGGACGGACGGACGGACAGACAGACATGGCAGCCACAGCACCCACTGCTTATCCCAGGGTGGGGGCAGGCCCCCCCCCCACCTAAAAAAAACCCCAAACCACCAAAATCCCAAAGCCCAGCAGCTCCTGGGGGGGTTTCGCAGGCGGAGTCAGTCCAGCGTCAGAGGCTGAAGCGGAGACGGGAAGGACGGACGGATGGACAGACAGGACAGACAGAGCCCCAAAGGGTGTTGGGAGGGGGGGTCAGTCCCCCCCCC
>NW_015090959.1:3941-4145 GCF_001431845.1 Calidris pugnax | reverse complement strand
TCCCCCCCCCCTCGTTAGCGATCAGCTGGAGAATGGGAATTCTTACGGAAACGCACCCGCTGGAAATCTGTGATCTCCACTGAGCCGGGGGCAACCTCCGCCACGGCCGCCGGGCCTGGAGAAGGGGGAAAACCACCCAAAATATAGAAGAAATGGGGTAAACCACCCAAAATATAGAAGAAATGGGGGTCTGAATCCCCCCCC
>NW_015090959.1:1776-2485 GCF_001431845.1 Calidris pugnax | reverse complement strand
CCGGGAAGCCACTACCAGCTCGCAGGCTGCGATTTCATGGTAGCGCTGCCAGCTTGCTCATTCCCACCCACCGTGCTGGTCGGGTTGTTAGTGCAGCCCCGTGATGAACTAGGCTGGAAACGGATCCAGCTGGGGAAAGGAAAAAAAAAAAAACAAAAAAAAACCCCAAAAAACAAAAAAAAACCCCAAAAAACAAAAAAAACCACCCCAAAAAAAACCAAAAAAAGGAGCCGGTGACACGGGGAACACCATGACCCCCCCAAATCCACCCGTGCCCCCCATCCCCAGTACACACATGCTGTCGGATTTCTCGGCGTCCCACTCCCTCCGCCACTGGCCGGTGGGTTTGCGGTGCCGGGCCAGGCGTTCCCGATCGATCTGCTCCCGTTCCTTCTTCCACCGGACGTACTCGGCTCGTTCCCTCCCCGTCATGGAGAGTGTCATGTCCAGTTGCCCCCCAGTTTTGGGACTGGAACGCCGTCCCTGCAGCCAGAGGTGGTTCAAACCTTGCCCCGACCACTCCAACCCCACCAAAAATCACAGAATCTTCTAGGTTGGAAGGGACCTTCAAGATCATCTTGGCCAACCGTCAACCCAACTGACAAAAATAGACACCCACACAACAAACAAGGAGCATCATCACTAAACCATCCCTCCCAGCACTACATCAACCCGGCTTTTGAACACCTCCAGGGATGGGGCCTCAACC
>NW_015090959.1:390-759 GCF_001431845.1 Calidris pugnax | reverse complement strand
CAGCATCCAGAAAAAAACACCTGACCCCCCTCAAAAAAGCTCCCATGGCATCAAGAAATCCTACCTGGTCCCCAAAAAACCCACCAGGCTCCCCAAAAAGCCTACCCGACACCCCCTCAAAACCCACAGAGCATCCAGAAACTCTATCTGGCCCCAAAAACTCAACCTTTCACCCCAAAAAAACCCACATGGCATCCAGAGAAAATCCACCCGGTCCCCAAAAAAACCCACAGTATCAAGAAACCCTACCTGGTCCCCCAAAATCCCACCTTGTCCCCCCCAAAAACCCCACCTGGCCTCCCAAAAGTACCCTCAAGGCATCGAAAAAAACTTATTCACCCCCCAAAAGAACCCACAGCATCCAGAAAA
>NW_015090959.1:0-289 GCF_001431845.1 Calidris pugnax | reverse complement strand
CACCACCCGCCCCCAAAGAAACCCCCAGAGCATCAAGAAACCCTACCTGGCCCCCCAAAAAACCTACCCAATCCCCAAAAAATCCCACACGGCATCCAGGAACTCTACCTGTGCCCCCAAAGCCCTACCTGTCACCCCAAAAACCCCACATGGCATCCAGAAAAAAAACAGCTGCTCCCAAAGAAACCCACATGGCATCAAGAAACCCTACCTGGTCCCCCAGAAAACCTACCCAACCCCCAAAAAATCCCACACAGCATCCAGAAACTCTACCTGTGCCCCCAAAATC
>NW_015090958.1:40383-62715 GCF_001431845.1 Calidris pugnax | reverse complement strand
CTCTGAGATCATCGAGTCCAACCTCAAAATTCCCCCCGAAAGGTTTTGGTGTTGGATATTAATTATGGCAGCTGAACATTATTATAGTGTCTGGGTTTGAATAATGGTTGTTTCAGCCCAGATCTTCAACACCTCAACTGCACGATGTCTTTCTCCCCCCATATGAGTGAGAAGGTTGTAAACAATTGAATATTTTTTTTCTGAAACCTTCAGACCTCACTTTAGTCCAGAACAATTTTTGAAGAAACCTCTCAAATGAGGGTGATTTTTTGGGGTGAATTCAGCCTGATGTGCTGATATCAGGTCATCTGATTAAGAGGGTGTACATCTGTTGGGCCTCTGCAAACCAAACCATTATCACTCTGCACAAATATAGCCCTAAATTACCCTTTTTCATCAGTGTTTGGTTTTTACTTACCAAGGACAACACAGAGGTGGACACTTGGCCATTTTGGGAGCTTTTGTGCTGGTGCCAGCAGCTTTCTGGAGGTTGCGAGCAGCGGGTTAGGAACAGAAAGATGCTTCCCATGTGTCCAGGCCATGTAATTTGGTGTAAATGTTTGCAGTTCTCAACCAGCTTCCTTCCTTTCTCTTTATTTCCTATTTTTAAGTGACCTGATATTTCAGGAATATTCATGCACATTAGTCTTTAGCGCAGATCATCCTTGGTACCCAAAACTAAGGTAGATGTTAGGAGGAAGACTTAATTTAGGAAAGTTTGGGTTCTTCCAATGATGGGCTTGGTTTATCCATTGTATTAAAAGATTTGTGAAATTTCTCCTGAAGACACGGATCACAATTACAGGCTTCTGTGGAATTCCCAAAGAGTGTATCCCTGGGTGATTCCTGGCCTTGGTCCCATAAAATTTCTTTTTCTACATGGGATATTCCTTCTTTTATGTACAACAGACATTCACCAGTGGAGGAACTTGCATGGAACTCTCATGAAACCCAAGGCACCGCCACCTCGGTGTTTGGAAGAGGAAATAGTTCTGCTCCATGGGGATGAAAATAACTCAGTTAGGACTTTTGCTAACTCTTCATCACTGCCATAATTTTCCATTTCCAGGTGTTTTCTTACACTGCTGACAAAGAGATCCGCACGGACGACCTGTGCCTGGACGTCTCGAGGCTGAACGGCCCCGTCACCATGCTCAAGTGCCACCACATGAGGGGCAACCAGCTCTGGGAGTACGATGCCGAGGTATGAGACGTGTCAGTGCCAGCCTCAGGGCTGGGAAATTATTCTTGGTAGAGTTTGGCCATAACAAAGGGGAGGCTGTGGGTGCTGGAGCTTGGGGACATGATGGGGACATCTCCTCTCACAGCGTGGACTCGGGAGTGCCAAATAATTCAGCCAGTTTTTAATTCGTGTTTCCACCAAGTTTTCTTTGTAGAGGGGTGAAAAAGTCCATTATTGTTGAAAAAAAGCTCATTTCTATTAGCTGTTGCCTTGCACTGTTACAAACGTAAAGAAATATTCTGCTTTTTTTATATAAATTAAGTAGAAAACAGGATTTATGTGATTTTTTTTTTTTTTTTTCCAATTACAGTTTTTCCAGTTTATTTATGCTGGCTCTTAAAGATCATTTCATCTGGATTTAAAGTGTGTTTAATCATTTTCTGTATCCCAGTTGCCTGATGAGTTTGACGCTGCCGTGGGGCAGGGGGTGGCTCTTCCTGGGGCTTGAGAGGGTGCAGTTTGAAGGAATCTGCTGGCTTAAGGAGAGCTTGTAAAATTAATTCAAAATACGTGCAAATATCTTATGGCCGAATAACTCTTCCTTTTACATGAGACACGAAACAGGAGATGGAAATTAGAACATCCATTTTAAGCTTTTGCTTTGAAATGTGAATGTGCAGTTTTCACGGTAAAATTCACACAAAGGTATTAGCATTTTCTTCAGGATAGGATCTTCTAACATATTATGGTAAGAAAAACCCCACACAATCCTGCCATGGCATAAAACTGAACTACCAAGTAGAAAAAACAATTATACTTACCATTGAGCTGGAATTTATTTGGTAACTTTTGATACATTCTTGAGTTTTACATTTGAATTTAAACCAATTTTCTCCTTAATAATGAAGTTTCTTTATCTTCTTACACGAAATGCATGAGTGTTTTGATAATATTTTAGATACTATAAAACTCTTCCTTTTACATGAGACACGAAACAGGAGATGGAAATTAGAACATCCATTTTAAGCTTTTGCTTTGAAATGTGAATGTGCAGTTTTCACGGTAAAATTCACACAAAGGTATTAGCATTTTCTTCAGGATAGGATCTTCTAACATATTATGGTAAGAAAAACCCCACACAATCCTGCCATGGCATAAAACTGAACTACCAAGTAGAAAAAACAATTATACTTACCATTGAGCTGGAATTTATTTGGTAACTTTTGATACATTCTTGAGTTTTACATTTGAATTTAAACCAATTTTCTCCTTAATAATGAAGTTTCTTTATCTTCTTACACGAAATGCATGAGTGTTTTGATAATATTTTAGATACTATAATTGCTCTTGCCTGCAATTAACACATGAGATTGAAGTTCTTATATCCTTTGTCGTTTCATTCCTGCAAGCAGATGATAATTGATTTTTAATCACTTTCAGATTATTTATATAGAAGCTAAGGACTCTGGTGCTGACCGGTGGCTGAGGGGAAACTCATAAATTGAAATATTCAAGCTTATCTCAGCCATACCTTAAAGGATGAATTTTGAATATTAAATGAATATTCATTCAAAAATATTTTATTAATAATAATATCACATTAAATTATTTTTAATATTCTTAATAAAATATTTAATATTATAATTAAGAGCTAAGCACAGGCAGCGCAGAGGCAAGCGTGTATTTCAGCTCTTCGCTGGAATCCACAAAGGTGGGAAAATACTGCAAAGGTAGAACTATACCAATGTAGTTAAAAAACATGTAGTCTTTTAAAAAATTACTGCCAACATTTCCTAGAACTAGTTGCTTTCCCCGTCTTGCATGGAAAGCTGAATTTCTTTTGACCAAATATGTTCTCCTTTACTTTTAGCACTGGAAATTTGCTGTTGCTTTTTTTCTCTTAAGTTTAGCAGAAGAGCTCTGCAATGGAGGATGCCTGAGGAGCTGTGTAAAAACAAAATCAACCATTAGATGGAGCTCATAAAAAAGAAATACACCCTTTTGGTTTATATAAGGGATCTCGGAGACAAGGGGTTTGCTCTCTGTTCCCCGTATAAAGCACAAACCCCTGCATTATGTGCCTTTCTCTTCATTGACAAGAATATTTATTAACAATTCTGTCAACATTCAGGCTTGTGACTTCTTAAATATTTTTTTTCCAGAAAAAAATGTTCCCCGTATAAAGCACAAACCCCTGCATTATGTGCCTTTCTCTTCATTGACAAGAATATTTATTAACAATTCTGTCAACATTCAGGCTTGTGACTTCTTTTTTTTTTTTTTCCAGAAAAAAGCATTTGCCTGAACCACTTGTATCCATTGATTTGTTTTTCCCAGCAAAATTTCTCTCAGTTTTACATTTCTTTCCTTGCTCAGCAGTGGCCTGGAGGTGATTTCTGGGTGTGTTGCTGTGGTCACAGACCACATCCCTCCTCCTGGTAAAGGTATTTTGGAATTAAAACTCGGTAAGGGCCAGCAGGGCCTTGGCCACATCTGGAGGTACAATGAGAAATGCAAATAATCATAAAAAGGGATTTGTCGATAGAGATCTTCGGATAATTTTCTGTGATTTACATTCTGTTATTAAATTTCCTATGACGTTCTAGGTTAGTTTAAATTATGGTATTTAAATATATAGTATATTAAAAAAAATCACAGAAAGCTTTTTCCAAGAACTTATACATACCTCAGTAATATTGCAGTTCTCGTAGATATTCGTAGCATTTATATTTTTTCAAAAATAAGCAAGGAGCTGAGAAATTTTGTGATGATAAGAAAGGTAAACATGGAAAGTTTTCATGCCTCTTTGTGGAAGTATCTGATTGAATTGGCTTGAAGCAGGCTATTCAAAAAAGCCCCTTTTCTCATTTTCTCCTATCAAAAGTGTCAGAATTTGTGCTGAATGCATTTAACACTCAGACTTATTAACGCTTAGACTTATTAATACATTTTAACTTGCACTTGAGGGGCAAGTGAGCTTGAAACACTGGAAGAAAACAGGGATGAAAAGGCGTCGGTTGGTTTGTCAGAGCAGAAGATCCCTCACAGGAGGAGAGGACAATATTGGCATTCCTGTTTTGGGTCAAAATTGAGCTGAATTGGTAGAGCTGGGAAAAATGGTTTTCGTTTGCAGGGAGCAGTTAGTTCCACAGGAGTTATTTTGATTATTCTGAAAGAGGAGTAGAAATAAATACACACGCTCGAAAACTCCCATGGTGGAGGCACGGGTACAGTGGAGTGGGGTCATACTGTTGTGCTGCTTTATATCTATTATGTATCTATGTAAATTATATATATACATATATATATATATATAAAATCATTATATTCCTCCTGGGCAGCTGGAAACAGGGTTTTTGCTGTTCTGTCAGAAACCCAGATTTCTGTTTCTCCCATTCAGAGGGGAGTGGGTCGGGCACATCCCTCGTGGAGGGGAGTGGGTGAGGCACAAGCCATGCACCCACGTGGATAATAAAGGTTTCCAAAGTGTCTCATTTCTTAAAAAAAACTCTGCCCCTGTGAATTCTGTCACTTAAAATTGCACCAAACCTGTTGGATTAGCAGCTGATAACTGAGAGAAATCAGATTATAACTGAGATGAATCGGTTGGCATCTGAGATAAAGTAGTTGGTAACTAAGATAAATCAGTTTATAACTGAGATAAATCCTTTGGTCACTGTGTAACTGCGAAGTCATTGCATGGGAAGAGAGTATTTTGCATTATGTCTTACAGAGTTAAAGTGATGGTGGTGGTTTTATAGGCCAGATAAATAACGCAGCACTTGCCAGGATTTTACTCCTTCTGAAAACAAAAGGAAACACCACAGAACTGAGTTTAAATACTTCTTTATTAGGCAAAAGCCATTGTGACTGAGGAGATACTAAATATTGGATTGCCAGAGGTTGTGTCCCTGAAAAACATCATTGAAGAGCAGGACATGGCTTTAAAAATGGTAGATAAATTCCATAGCATGGGAGGGAACGTCAGGGCTCCCAGATGATCAGTCTCACCTTGAATAAAGCAAACATTTAAGCTGGCATTTGCAGGGGTTATTGTCACCTCATGTAAATAGAGGAATGCTCAGAGAGTTAAATTATTCTTGCACCTTCCTGAAAAAAAAAAAAACACCTTAAAAACCAGTTTTATGAACTTTCTGCTTAGTGATAGGGGAATGGAAACACAGAAACACTCTTGTCTGGATCAAAATATTTATTTATTTTTTTTTGCAAATTAAAAGAATCAAATAAAGCATTCTCTTTTAATATCTCCATAAAATGGAAGTCCACGTTGAAAAAAAAAAATAATTTGCAATCAAGAGGTGATTTTTTGTTGTTGTTGAAATAGGCTTTTAATATCTCCATAAAATGGAAGTCCACATTGAAAAAAAAATATTTTGCAATCAAGAAGTGATTTTTTTATTGTTGTTGTTGTAGTTGAAATAGTTTTTCCCTAATTCTGTTTTATCAGTTTGACTAAAGCCTGCCAGGGGCTGGCTCTGGAGCTGCCCGCTTTATTCCATAAACCAGGCAGTTTTCACTGAGCTGCATCTTTTTCATAACTCCACGGGATAAATTAGTTTAGATATTATCTGGAGAAATTAAAAAGAGAGCCCCGTATTGATATTAGCATGTGTGTATATATTGGTATTGATATATAGTATTTATATGCTGTAAAAGAAGCGCTTCTAGCACAAAATGTTAATGGTACAGACTGGATTTAAGGGCACACTAAATAAAGGCACCTGCTGTCACCAGGAGCCGTGCCGGGGGGGCACCCCCTCTCTATTTCTAACCCAGAACAGCTTTGAATGCTCCAGGCAATAGTAATTTTACAGCATTTTAATATTTTTTTTTTCCTAAATATTTTTACATCTTGGCTGCAAATTTTTTTTAGGCAATAGTAATTTTACAGCATTTTAATATTTTTTTTTTCCTAAATATTTTTACATCTTGGCTGCAAATATTTTTTTTTTCTTTTCTATGTTTTTTTTTTTAAATCCATTGCCTGCCATTATTGAGTTTTCATGCTTTTCTTTCCTGGGTCTGGAGCAGCATGTTAAGGTTCCTGTCCCTGTCTCCAGCTGCCCGTTCCATGGCAGGGGCAGCTCTGTAAATCAGACCTAGCAACGCTCCCAGCTGGAATTTCCCAGCTTCCAAAGGCTTCCCATCGACATGTGCTTTATCACATATTTATAACTCATCAGTGCTCTTTGCTTTGGGGTGGGGGTGAGAAATGGGGCGATGGATCAGCAAAAAAAGATCTGGGAATGGGGATGGGCTGGAGCCAGCACTGCTCCCTGGGCGTGTGGCCTTCTTTGTCTAAAGAAACTAATTTTTCCCATTTTGCTAAGTAGTTATTAGGGGTTTTTTTGTCCCTGTATTGGGCACTGGTCTTGCTGGAGGTATTTTTGCAGGAGTTAAATACTGGCTGGTGTTTGGAGCCAAACAGATCCATCGGGTTGGGGTTGGAAGCCGTGTCCAGGTTCATCCTTACCTGCATGGTGGCTCTGGTTGTGTCACCCTGTGACATCCAGGCAATGATGTGTGAATATTAGATACTTATGGGGTTGGAAGCCGTGTCCAGGTTCATCCTTACCTGCATGGTGGCTCTGGTTGTGTCACCCTGTGACATCCAGGCAATGATGTGTGAATATTAGATACTTAGAGACTAGAAAGAACTTGTTTGGTGTGAGGGTGGTGAGAGCCTGGCCCAGGTTGCCCTGAGAAGCTGTGGCTGCCCCATCCCTGGAGGGGTTGAAGGGCAGGTTGGAGGGGGCTTGGAGCAACCTGGTGTGGTGGGAGGTGTCTCTGCCCAGGGCAGTTGGAACTAGATGGTCGTGTGGTGGGAGGTGTCCCTGCTCAGGGCAGTTAGAACTAGATGGTCTTTGGTGTCCCTTCCAACCCAACCCATTCCATGATTCTATGATCCTATAAATAATGACATCAGGATTTCATCTTGAGTAATCACTGTTATCTGTCACTGAGCCCAATGTGTGTCCAAAGCTGCTGGATTTGCATTCACGGAGAGATGAGGCTCTTCACAAAGATGTTTCTTGAGTCATGGTTTGACTCTCAATTTCCTTATTTTTTTTTCCCCTTTTTTCCCTCAGTATGCTGGTAAATGGGAATATAGCTTTGAGGTAAGTTCAGTAGCAACCTCAGCCCTTAGAGTAGTGCTTCTCGCTCCCTCCTCTAGCCGTGCCGTGGTGAAGAGACCTTAGTGCCTCTCCTGCTGCATCTCCTGGGGCCAACCCACCTTCAGGTGGGCTCAGGCTGCCTGTGCTACTGGCTCTGGGACCCTTTCTCACAGTTATGGGACCTGCTGGACTTGGTGTGGTCCAACTGACTTCTACCGTGAGGGAGTATGGCCAATAATTTTAATATTCCCATAAATTGCAGTTTTATTGCTAACTTTTACCATAAGGGATTATGGCCAATAATCTGAATATTTCCATAAACTGCAGGTTTATTACTAACTTCAACCACAAGAGATTATGGCCAGTAATTTGACTATTTTTGCAGTTTTGTTACTGTGTATCTGGAAGGACTTATTTTCAGTACTCTTTTTTGAAGAACTATTTCAGGTTTTTCTTTTAATTACCTTCCTAGGGAGTAATATTTAATATAATGAGTGAAGGGGACAAGTGATCTCTTGCTCCCACTGTTAGAGACTTTCTAAAGCGAGTGCAGCGTTGCTGAGATACGTGAGTTAAACTTGTCTCATGTGCCAGAGAAAAATGGTCAGATTCTCAAAATAATGCTTAGTACTGTTTATACCCATGTGAAGAATCTACTAAATTTAATTAATATAATATAAACATGTAATATGGAGAGATTGTTAAATTTTGAAGTTACTTATGTGCCTCTCTTTTCCCTTAAAGGAATAGCAGAGAGAAGTGAACACGGAGCAATAATACATAATGAAACGAAAACAAGCATTGATGTTTACGCTGGTTACTCAAAGTGACATTATAAGGACATTTGTTCTTGATATTTTTAGTGGCCTCTTTATCTGTACATTACCTTTTTCCTTCACAAAACAAAGCCAGAGCTCAGGAGCAGGCGAGGGGGCAGCAGCAGGGCCGGGATGCAGGAGGAGCATCCCCTGGGGACCACGGGCACGGGACACCGACTGCTGGGTGCTGTGTCTTTGGGCAGAATGTAGGGGAATTTAGGGCCACGGAGATGCTGGGAGGGCTGGAGCCCCTCTGCTGGGAGGGGGGGCTGAGAGAGTTGGGGGGGTTCAGCCTGGAGAAGAGAAGGCTCCAGGGAGACCTTTGAGCCCCTTCCAGTACCTCAAGGGGCTCCAGGAGAGATGGGGAGGGACTCTGGATGAGGGAGGGGAGCCCTAGGAGGAGGGGGAAGGTTTTGACCCTGCAAGAGGGGAGATGGAGCTGAGATGTGGGGAAGAAGTTCTTTGGTGTGAGGGTGGTGAGAGCCTGGCCCAGGTTGCCCCGAGAAGCTGTGGCTGCCCCATCCCTGGAGGGGTTGAAGGGCAGGTTGGAGAGGGCTTGGAGCCACCTGGTGTGGTGGGAGGTGTCCCTGCCCAGGGCAGCTGGAACTAGATGGTCTTTAATGTCCCTTGCAACCCAAACCATTCTATGATTCTATGATTCAGAGCCACACTTGGGTCTGAATTCCCAAATGAAGGGATCTCAAGTGGACGGGGCCCATCAAAGCAGAGCAGTGAGAAGGTGTTTTGGGAAACTGAAGCTCGGTTGATGAAAATACCTGTTTGTATGTGCTCTGTGTATGTCGACTCACACAATTTGCCTACAATTTGGCACCCAAGCATTCACAGGCACAATTCTCCAGTTGCAACTCCCATCAGTGTGCTCCTAGCCATCTCCGCTTCGCTCCCTAGATGTCTAGTCAAACCAGCCTGTTGCTTTTTTTCCTTTGTTTGTCTTTGCCTTTCCCGCTTTCTGTTTACGTTTTCACCATTTCTCTGTCGTGCAGACACATACATTTCTTCACGTAATCACCCAGTCGTGCCTGACACTAAGCAGGATAGAGGATGGCACCCACGGCCCCACGGTGGAGGCCTGCGATGGCAGCCCCTCGCAAACGTGGATGCTAAGGAACTACACCAGGCTTGAAGTCTTTAGAAACATTTTTTACAGCCCCACTGACTATTTCCTTTAACAGACGGTTGGAGGTTGGTATTAAAATGCAAATATAACGTGTAAGGATTTAAGCTGTTCCCGGAAAAATGCTTCTCTGCCTCTTCAACTGAATTCCTATCTTGTTTTCTCAGATAATTATATAGATACATGATAGTATATATATTTAATGTTATTTTTTTATTAGTTATTATTAATTATGAATACTTTTAGATTAATAATAATTAATACTTTTAGATTAACTACCTTGATCTATGGATGTCAGTGTGATCCTTACTGTCTGCAATAGCTGAAGGTTTGGTCCCTGTTCCAAGACACATAAATAACGCCAGTTGAGTAATGTTTTTCGGAAATATGTTGAAAATTCCCAATTTTAAGCAATTCGATCCTGGAGATATTTAGTCACAGGTGATTTCAAATGGTAAAACAGGCATTGGATGTGGAGCTGAGGGGAGATGGTTTCATGGTGAGGATGCTAAGGAACTACACCAGGCTTGAAGTCTTTAGAAACATTTTTTACAGCCCCACTGACTATTTCCTTTAACAGACGGTTGGAGGTTGGTATTAAAATGCAAATATAATGTGTAAGGATTTAAGCTGTTCCCGGAAAAATGCTTCTCTGCCTCTTCAACTGAATTCCTATCTTGTTTTCTCAGATAATTATATAGATATATGATAGTATATATATTTAAAGTTATTTTTTTCTTAGTTATTATTAATTATGACTGCTTTTAGATTAATTAATAATAATTAATACTTTTAGATTACCTACCTTGATCTATGGATGTCAGTGTGATCCTTACTGTCTGCAATAGCTGAAGGTTGGGTCCCTGTTCCAAGACACATAAATAATGCCAGTTGAGTAATGTTTTTCAGAAATATGTCGAAAATTCCCAATTTTAAGCAATTTGAACCTGGAGATATTTAGTCACAGGTGATTTCAAATGGTAAGACAGGCGTTGGATGTGGTGCTGAGGGGAGATGGTTTCATGGTGAGACTCGTGAGACCCCACCTGGAATACTGTGTCCAGCTTTGGAGTCCTCAACACAGAAAGGACATGGACCAGCTGGAACAGGTGCAGCGGAGGGCCACAAAGATGATCAGAGGGATGGAGCATCTCTCCTATGAAGACAGGCTGAGGGAGCTGGGATTGTTCAGCCTGGAGAAGAGGAGGCTCCGGGGAGACCTTATAGTGGACTTTCAATACCTGAAGGTGCCTATAGAAGAGCTGGAGAAGGACTCTTTGCCAGGGGGTGTAGTGATAGGTCAAGGGGAAACGGTTTTAAATTGGAAGAAAAAAGATTCAGATTAGATCTCAGGAAGAAATTTTTTACTATGAGGGTGGTGAGACACTGGAACAGGTTGCCCAGGGAAGTTGTGGCTGCCCCATCCCTGGAGGGGTTCAAGGCCAGGCTGGATGGGGCCTTGAGCAACCTGGTCTGGTGGAGGTGTCCCTGCCCATGGCAGGGGGGTTGGAACTGGATGATCTTTGAGGTCCCTTCCAACCCAAACCATTCTATGGTACCCTGGCAGTGCTGGGATAACGGTTGGGCTGGATGATCTTAAGGGTCTTTTCCAACCACAACGATTCTCCAGTTGCCTGTTGCCGAGATCTGTAACGACGCTGGAGTCGAGGACCTGGGCTCCCTCGTTGTGCCCTGATGTATTCAGAGCCTTCACTCATCAGAGCTGTTAATTACATCCATTTGGGAAGCGGGAAACTACAGCCCTTGTTCCTGTGCCCCGCGTCCGTGCGGGGGGTTCCCACCTCTCAGGGAAATGCAAATTTTAGGTCGGTTTGTATGAGTATCCTATTGCCTAGTAATTAATTGTTTTCAAGCAAATGAGACCTTTTTCTTTTTTTTTTTTTTTTTCTGTAATAGCATAAATAATGATAGAACAGAGAAAGAAAACGGTTGAAAATGGCAATGATATGGTAGTCTAGCATGAAATTATCCCCTGAATCAAAGGGAACAGCTGAGGAAGGCAGCGGCAGCAGCAGCGTTTTTAGACTTGTTTGCATTTCTGGGTGTAGCAGAAAATGATAGCGGCTTAATTGCACTTAAAACAATATAAGTGAAGAATCAGTGATGCTTTGAGCGGTGCGATTTAGCAAACAAGCTATTTCTGCAGAGCGCTACTAATTCTTTCCTCTTGGAACCAGAGGGGAAAAAATGCCTGGTGTTCATCACTGGGTGATATCAGAGGGCCCTTGGGTGACGTGTGACGGTATCTGCAGCCGTTTATCTGAGAACCATGCCACGGGTTGTTTTAAATGGAGGAGCACATCTCCCAGGACAAGCTGTTGGAGGAATATTCATCACACAAATGAGGGAGGAGCGTTAATGGGTGACGCGGTGATCCGGCGTGAGCAGCAGCATGAAATTGTACAGTGCAAGAATAAAACCCCGTCGCTGTTGGATGTCTGACATTTCCCAGCAGTTTAATTGAAACACCAGGCAATACTCTTTATTTATTTATTTACATTAAGGTACAGAAATGGAGTTTATTAGCTGTGAGACTGCATCAGAGACACTCGTTGCTGGAATGACTTCGTATTTACGTAACTTCAGTTACAGTAGTAATATTTGGACTTTATTATAGTAGTATTTTTACTGGAGAGGGAATGAGCAGAATCCACTGCTCCAGTGGCCACTCTCTTGGAGGACACCTCTGCCATGTGGGTTGGGCTCATCTATCCTGGGGTTGGTTCATCCTTTCTCCATCCTCCAGAAGGCTGCTGAATTTTGCCGCCCATCCTTGTGCCCCCGATTTGTTCCTTCACACGGTGTTTGCCATAAAGTTGGTTTCTGCTCCAGCAGAGGATCAGCAAGCAAGTTTTCAGTCCTGAAATCACCTGTTCCCTTGGTTGTCCTTGTTGGGGTAGGGTTATCATGGAGCGTTAATGGGTGACGCGGTGATCCGGCGTGAGCAGCAGCATGAAATTGTACAGTGCAAGAATAAAACCCCGTCGCTGTTGGATGTCTAACATTTCCCAGCAGTTTAATTGAAACACCAGGCAATACTCTTTATTTATTTATTTATTTATTTATTTACATTAAGGTACGGAAATGGAGTTTATTAGCAGTGAGACTGCATCAGAGACACTCGTTGCTGGAATGACTTCGTATTTACGTGACTTCAGTTACAGTAATAATATCCGGACTTTATTGTAGTAGTATTTATACTGGAGAGGGAACGAGCAGAATCACCACTCCAGTGGCCACTCTCTTGGCCATGTGGGTTGGGCTCATCTATCCTGGGGTTGGTTCATCCTTTCTCCATCCTCCAGAATAGTATTTTTACTGGAGAGGGAATGAGCAGAATCCACTGCTCCAGTGGCCACTCTCTTGGAGGACACCTCTGCCATGTGGGTTGGGCTCATCTATCCTGGGGTTGGTTCATCCTTTCTCCATCCTCCAGAAGGCTGCTGAATTTTGCCGCCCATCCTTGTGCCCCCGATTTGTTCCTTCACACGGTGTTTGCCATAAAGTTGGTTTCTGCTCCAGCAGAGGATCAGCAAGCAAGTTTTCAGTCCTGAAATCACCTGTTCCCTTGGTTGTCCTTGTTGGGGTAGGGTTATCATACCAGAGGAGGCCATGGAGATGCTGGGAGGGCTGGAGCCCCTCTGCTGGGAGGACAGGCTGAGAGTTGGGGGTTCAGCCTGGAGAAGAGAAAGCTCCGGGGAGACCTTGGAGCCCCTTCCAGTCCCTCAAGGGGCTCCAGAAAAGCTGGGGAGAAACTCTGGATGAGGGAGGGGAGCCCGAGGAGGAGGGGGAAGGGTTTGACCCTGAAAGAGGGGAGATGGAGCTGAGATGTGGGGAAGAAGTTCTTTGGTGTGAGAGTGGTGAGAGCCTGGCCCAGGTTGCCCCGAGAAGCTGTGGCTGCAAGGGCAGGTTGGAGGGGGCTTGGAGCAACCTGGTGTGGTGGGAGGTGTCCCTGCCCAGGGCAGGGGGTGGCACTGGGTGGGCTTTGAGGTCCCTTCCAACCCAAACCATTCTATGATTCTATGATTGAGGTGATACCAACCACTGGGCTTGGGTTCAGCTCCATCCTGGGCCATGTGGGGACTTCCCTGTAGCATTGCATCCCTGGGCCCTGTGTGTTTCAGGAAGGGTTTCGTGGGGGGTTACACAGCCCTACAGCTGCATCTATACAGGCACTTGTGCAGATTTGCCTATAATACAGGTTTAATGGGGGTTCAGCCTGGAGAAGAGAAAGCTCCGGGGAGACCTTGGAGCCCCTTCCAGTCCCTCAAGGGGCTCCAGAAAAGCTGGGGAGAAACTCTGGATGAGGGAGGGGAGCCCGAGGAGGAGGGGGAAGGGTTTGACCCTGAAAGAGGGGAGATGGAGCTGAGATGTGGGGAAGAAGTTCTTTGGTGTGAGAGTGGTGAGAGCCTGGCCCAGGTTGCCCCGAGAAGCTGTGGCTGCCCCATCCCTGGAGGGGTTGAAGGGCAGGTTGGAGGGGGCTTGGAACAACCTGGTGTGATGGGAGGTGTCAGGGGGTGGAATGAGATCAGCTTTAGGATTCCTTTCAACCCAAACCATTCTGTGATTCTATGATTAAGGTGATACCAACCTCTGGGCTTGGGTTCAGCTCCATCCTGGGCCATGTGGGGACTGCCCTGTAGCATTGCTACTACAGTTTCCATCTGCACGTTGCTGTTGTTCATAGAATACCTAGAAAATTTATCTCCCTTGCCAATTATTTCTGATCCATTCTGAAAAGCACGGTTCAGCTCCATCCTGGGCCATGTGGGGACTTCCCTGTAGCATTGCATCCCTGGGCCCTGTGTGTTTCAGGAAGGGTTTCGTGGGGGGTTACACAGCCCTACAGCTGCATCTATACAGGCACTTGTGCAGATTTGCCTATAATACAGGTTTAATTATTTTTTCCAGAACAGAAAGACCTTCTAGGAAATAGTAAATTTGTAAATGCCACACTTCCTGGCAAAGGCGAGTTCTTAATTGCTGTGATTTTGTATGTAGAACCCCCAGATCAGCCCCGGAGGAGTGATGGGGAGAAGTCCTGCTGCTCGGCTGCCAACGTGCCTGTCTTCTTTTATCTGTGTACACACCCCCACCTTTCCCTTCCCTGCAGCTCCTCAGGAGCGTGTTCTCCCAGTGCTTTCCAACAGAAGATGGTTTATTTCTTGGGAATAAGTCCTATTTCCTGTTGTCCCCTTCTGACTCTCCCGTTCCTCAGAAAAAGAGTGTCCTGTGGTAGGAGCAGAAAGGGACGAGTGTCCCAAAGAATAAGAAAAACGTATTTGAAACAAGAGTTTCCATCTGCACGTTGCTGTTCATAGAATACCTAGAAAATTTATCTGCCTTGCCAATTATTTCTGATCCGTTCTGAAATGCACACATGTTCAGGTTGTTGGAGACCGGGCTCCTTGATCCAAAATACTGTGGCTTTGAACTAATATTTCTTTGCACTTATTTTGCCCTTTTCTGTCATGTTTCTTTGCTGCTGGGTTCATCAGCAACGCTGGCTCCCCAGGTTGCCAGCCCATGCTTGAGATGTTGAGCTGGGGACGCCATGGGGTGGTGGAGGTCTGGTAGAACCCTACAAGTGATGGCCGGGGATGGGTTCTTGTCTCCTGCCTCAGGTAGGCAGTAGAATAAGACTGAAATAAGACCGAAAATGCAATTACTGGTTTTCAGCAGTAATTACCTTGCTGCAGCTCTTGCCTTTCTCTGTTGCAGAAGCTCACCCTGAGGCACGTCAACAGCAACCAGTGTCTGGACGAGCCCTCGGAGGAGGACAAGATGGTTCCCACCATGAGGGAGTGTGGTGACAGCCGTTCCCAGCAGTGGCTGCTGCGCAACATGACCCTGGGGGCCTGAAGCCGGCGTAGACCTGCTGCCTCGGCCGGGATGTCCTTCCTCCTCATCATCCTCCTCCTCATCCTTGCTGAGGCCAGCAGTGCTGAAGCCCTCTCCAAGTCCCAGCTGTCAGAGCAAAGTCACGGAGAGGTTTCCTTCACCCATCGGGTCTCCACGTGCCCCTTCACAACCCGTGAGTGTCCAAAGGAAGCTCATCTGAGCCCATAAATGTCCAAACACGTGCTGTTCTCAACACAAATGTGCTCCAAAATGGTTCCAGAGAAACTTCTGTGAACCCCTACATCAAAGAGGTTGGGGTGGAGGGTGTTTTCTGTGTGTCACACACCGCTACAGAGAAGTGACCCAGGACAAAATGCCTTAGGACACCACCTGGTGCTGGGATCCATCCTGGAAGGCATCTCCTGAGCTGGATGCGTGGGTGCTGGTCTGGCTTGGTGACGTGGTGGGAATATTTGCTGTTCTCTCGTGTCGAATGCGATTGGGTGAAGGACCACACTGAGCATCAAAGTCTCCAGACAAAGCGAAAGCTTCGTGGTTTGTGCCAGAGGGAAAAAAAAATGGGATGTGGTGTTTGGGAAAGCAGCAAAACTGAGCAAAGACTGCACTTGGAAACTGAAATTAAATCAAATGAGGCAGCGGTGAAAGATGTGGGAACAAGGTTGAGGAGTGAGACACGTGGGTAACTCAGAGCAGAGTCCTCCACAGTGGGCAGAGAAAGGGCTGGAGATGACCCCTGGGGACCTGCAGGGGGGATGCAGGTGGAGGTACCAAAACCTGAGACCACTGGGGACCAAGAGCTGGTGAGAGCTCCATCCCCAGCTGCTGTGTTAATAGACACCTGTGTCCTGAGTAAGAGAGAGCTGAGAGCTCCATCCACGTCCACGCACGGAGGAGGGAACTGCATCTACTCTGAGTTCTGGCTCCAGATGTTCCTGCTTCGGTAGCGACGACAGATGCTTATTTATATTTTTAACAATTTTGTGGCTTAATCCTTCTGTTGGCGTGGCTATTAAGCACATGCTGGTGCATCGCAGGAGCTGATGCCGTGCCGGCCCACGGCGGGGTGTGGGGAAGGGTCCCATACGTCCAGGTGACACTTCCCGTATCAACTGGTGACCTTGCCTTTGGTCACCCCAGCAGCACGCCCTCCCCAAAATCCATCCCTCGCCCCATGGGCTGGGCTGGGTTTTTGGCATTAGTCTGAATTCCCGTGGCCTAGAGGGTTCAAGAGACATAAATGGCAGGGCAGCGGCCGCAGCAGGGGTGAGTGGTGGAAGGGTTTCCCCATATTTCACTCAGAATTCCTCAAAAGGTCTGTTTATGCACTAGGTCATTAAAAAAAATGACAATATTTTCTGTATAATGCTCTGGTTGTTATGGATTAATAGTGTCATATAATATGTACGTATTATAAAATTTATAGATCATCCATATTTTCTTGGTACACATCATTAAATGAAAAAATAGAAGGCTGCTAAATTGGAAAAGCGCTTGCTGTGCGTGCCCCGGGGGCTGGAGGATCACGGATTGACTGGGGATCTCATCGAGTCCAACCTCCCTGCTCAAAGTAGGATCAAACCCTCCCAGTTCCCATCTTCAGATCACCACCAAAGTGCACAGTGTGGCTCAGAAGCTGGCCAAACAGGAGAAGACTTCATTCTGCTTCACAGAAGGAGCACGCAGACCTCACAAAGAAATTGAAACACCCATCTCCGCACGGAAAAAAAAAGTGAATAAATTGTTTCTTCATCTCCTTCCCAAGGGCTTTTCCCATGTGTGCAGCAGATTGTGTGTCCAGGTGCTGGGCTTCTGCACGTCAGCACAGAAGTAGATGTTGGTGGAAGGTCCCACAGCATCCAGGAGCATCAGGAGAGGATGGTTTGGTGGTGCCAACCTCTGCTGGGTTCCTGATGTCACCTCTGAGCTGTCCCTGGCTGTGGAGGGGGAAGGATCCCCAGCTCCTACCCTCAGATCCCGAGTTTTTCTTGATGCTGAAAGGTGGTGGCAGGGCCCAACTGGTGGTCCAGACAGGAGGTGTGATCTCAAAAACAGATGAGGAAAAGAGTATTTTTCTCCTTAGAATATTCTCATGAATTGTGTAATGCTGTGAAGCTTGCAGTGGTGGGGTACGGTCGGTGCCTGCGCTGCTGTGTCCCACCTGGGAGGGTAAAAATAGTTGAAATGCCTCTGTGTTGGATTATTGAGGAGCAAGGATTCTGTGATTCTAAGTACATGCATCCCCATGGCCAGAGCAGAAGTATTGCTGGAGGTCTTCTGCTCGCTGGCAGAATCATTTCCCCTCTAGAAATGATGCTCGGACCTAGAAAAAAACACAGAAATACTTGTTTAATTTCAATGGTGGTGACTGTTTCTGTGGGCTTCAAGGGGCCAGGTCCTGGATTTCCCTCCTGGGGAAGGATCTGGGAATGCCAGGGTCTCACTGCAGGGGAATGTCACCCAAAGCCTCGCTGATGGAGAGTGAGGTGGTGATGGTGAGGGCACCTGAAATGCTGATGTGGCATCAGAGGTGGGAATTGATGGGGTTTGGGAGTGAAAGTGAGTTACTGCACTCAGGTTCCAGCCCTTACACCTGGTGCTGAAGTCAGGTGGTGTGATTTGGGCTAAAATAATTGAAAATGGCTCCTTCGGTTCCCTCTGTTCAGGGAACAGGGAAACAGAAGTTCAGTGCCCACAGCCCCAAACCAGTGGTTGGTCTTTGTTTCCCCATTTCAAAAAAATCTCTGGGAAAGGTGTCAGGAGGATTGACTTCTGTTTGCACGGTGCATTTCAAATGCAAAGAACTCTGCAAATGCTGAATATTTATTCTTTTCACTGGAAAAGCATTGCTGCTGATGATATTTGTTAAAGGCTTGTTTTGATGCCATGGGAGGGAGCTGAAATTCTGGCTGGCATTGGCCAAGGGAACGAGTTGAAGTGCAACTTGAACTATAAATGCTGTGAAAAGCCACCTTCCTTTTTATCTTCTGGCACCTTCTGGTGATCCTGGGCACAGGAGGAGCCAGAACTGAAATGGGCATTTGGATCAGTCAGCATAGTTGGGTTTCTCTGCAAATTTCCCAGTCACTAGGAGGATTTATTTATTTGTTGCACTCTGGTATAAATAATAATACAGAGAATAGAGAACCAGAGCTTTGAAGAAAAACTGCACAACTCCATATTCTGATTTTTTTTTATTTTTTTTTTGGTGGTTTATTTGAAAGCAGAGATGGTGTCTGATCCCTGGGGTTGCCTCTGGTGGAGACTGCTGGGCAGAGCATCTGGGGAGGTCGGGGCTGTTGAGCAGATGGGGACAATTTGGGGAGATAAAGAGGAATTGGGCGGTGCTGGTGGGACTCCACCACACGTAACCTGCTACTCACCACCAGCAGTGACCAGCGGTGTTGAATGAACACCAGCAGCATCTTCTGATGCTTCCGTGGCTTCCTGTGTCCGTGCTTCTCCTCCAACCTGTGAGAGTATCCATCCTGAACCATCGCTCCGGTATGTGGCCACCTCCACCCTATTTAATTTCTTTCCTGTGGGCACGTATTCAGGACAGCTCAGTGAGTGGCACCTCGTGAAACAAGGCTCTGAGGGGATGAAAAATTTATTTACAAAAATTTGTCAGCTTGGTGTTTTCCCAAGCAGGGGAAAAATGGGGAAAAAAAACCAAAAGCTGGAGTTGCGGTGGTTTGGAGGATGTTCTTACAAAGGCTCCTGAATAAGTGCCGGGAACACAAATGGAGATTAAATTTATAAAAGTAGATTGTGGATAAAGAATTACACATTTTAAATGTTGTAACAGTTATGAAATGGTATACTGGTACCCTTTGCTGTACATTTAAATATTTATACATTTTTTGTAGAATTAAAATATACTGGTTTAGTTTTCTTCTGCTGTGTTTGTCTTTTTCTGTATTTTTTATACGGTAAAAAAAGCCAGACATTCCCCTACAGCCCTTATATTTTTAGGTTCCTTTATTTACACGCTCAACTTCAGCACCAAGGGGAAGAGCTTTTCCTGCTGGGCATGTCCAGCTGCCCCTCGGTGGGTGTTTAAAGCTCAATTTTCCAGACATCCCTTGGAAAACATCATCATGGGAGAATAAAATATACTGGTTTAGTTTTCTTCTGCTGTGTTTGTCTTTTTCTGTATTTTTTATACGGTAAAAAAAGCCAGACATTCCCCTACAGCCCTTATATTTTTAGGTTCCTTTATTTACACGCTCAACTTCAGCACCAAGGGGAAGAGCTTTTCCTGCTGGGCATGTCCAGCTGCCCCTCGGTGGGTGTTTAAAGCTCAATTTTCCAGACATGCCTTGGAAAACATCATCATGGGAGAAGAAGGAGCCCAGGAAAACACGGCAGGGGCCGCGTCGCGCACTTCAATGCCTGGGCTTTGCCCTGCTCTGCTAAATATGGTCCCAACGCTGCATTTGCCATCCATTTTTGGGGAAAAAACCACAATAATTCAGTGGGAAAGGAGTGGTCTCCATCTAAATCCTGGAGCGGGTTGGGTGGTCGGTGTCACACGCTCCCTGGTTCTGGAAAATAAAGAATCTGCACAATAATTCAGTGGGAAAGGAGTGGTCTCTGTCTAAATCCTGGAGTGGGTTGGGAGGTCGGTGTCACACGCTCCCCAGTTCTGGAGCTGTCAGGAAAATAAAGAATCCACTCATAAATTACAGATAATTCACCGTGCCAATAACGGAGGTTTGGTGGCCAGAGGATTTTCTTTTTTTTAAAGTCGCATCGTGGATGCTGAAGGAGCCGGGTAAGTTCCGGTGAAAACGGAGGGGGGAAAATATTAAAAAAAAAATAAAGGATTTATAAACATAAATGGGAATTAATCCTCGGGAGACCGAGAGGGAGAGATCAGTTCATGTCATCACTGTAGCAGAAGGGACTCCTGAGAAATTTTATCATTAATAATAATAGGTCAATAATTGAGTTATTTCAGATTTTACTGTTAATTTCAATGGCTGGACAAAATTAAGCCTTTTTTTTGCTGTTGTTCCTAGCCTTACAAACAGTTAAGCAGAGTGGTAAGAGTGTGATAAATGAGTGTTATAAATGATAGAGGATTATGTGGCTTTCATCTCATCACTTCAGAGTTACCGGCAAAGAAGTGATAACTTTGAAGATGATTAAAAAAAAAAAAGATTATTTTTTTATAATAGCAATTTTATTTTCCTAATTCATCCTTCTACGCTGTTACTGTGTCCTTTGATCAACTCATTTCCAAAAGTGCTACCAGTTATTGTCTCATTTAGCAGGATTATGTCCTTCCAGAGTAACATCCTTCCTCATGCAACTACAGAGAAAAAAATAGATTAAATCTTTTCTCTCAAGATTTACCTGTTTCAGGTTGTCTTCAGAGAGGTGGGTATTTGTGTGTTTGTTCCTGGTGAGCTGCAGTTTATACAAAACATCGTGTGTGCACGATGGCAAAAATGGCTCTCGAGTTTCTGCTCTTGTCACAAAACTATTTTGCAAAGACGCAATTAACGGTGGGACTCGTGTTAATTACAGGGTGTGAATCGTTTAAATGAATCGTAAAACAATCTGTTTGTGAGTAATGAATGCAGACATAGAGGTACTTCCCTCTTTTTTTGTGTGTTTCTCAGAAATGTAACTAATTAGGAGTGATTGTAGAGCTAAAATTATAGCGAGGGAAGCAACCTACATCTCGTCTCCCTTAAAAACTATATGTGTTTTTATCTCTTCTTTTGAGGTCTCTTCCAGGGTTTTGTAGGGCCACTTCCCTGTGGATGAAGCCCCACAGGGCTCAAATTCTGACAAATTTGTCAAATCCAGGACAAAGCCCATCGCCAGGCACCGCCTTTTTAACCCTAGGATCCATATTCAGGTGTCCTGCAAGCCAGTGGGATTGGATGACATAAGCCTGGGGACTTTCTTCTGTGAATTTAGGTCATAAATCAGTAGTTTAACCATTTTATTTGTGGTCAGTTCACTAACCTCCCATCACACTGGTCCCATCTCTGCCCGGGCCACGTGCTGTGCTCTGCGACAGCTCAACCCTGGAAACGCTTCCACGGGCTGGAAATGGGTAATGGCAGAGAATAAATGGAAACGGGCAAAATAGCTCCAGAGGTGACTGTTGCCCAGGTGAGTTTAAGTTGAACCGAACCCAGCTGAGGTCCTCATCCCAAAAAAACTGCTTCTCATCCCAAAAAAACTGCTTCTCATCCACCTGGAGAGTATTTTTGCCCAGTAAAGACGGCAGGATCTGCCCTAGGATCCATATTCAGGTGTCCTGCAAGCCAGTGGGATTGGATGACATAAGCCTGGGGACTTTCTTCTGTGAATTTAGGTCATAAATCAGTAGTTTAACCATTTTATTTGTGGTCAGTTCACTAACCTCCCATCACACTGGTCCCATCTCTGCCCGGGCCACGTGCTGTGCTCTGCGACAGCTCAACCCTGGAAACGCTTCCACGGGCTGGAAATGGGTAATGGCAGAGAATAAATGGAAACGGGCAAAATAGCTCCAGAGGTGACTGTTGCCCAGGTGAGTTTAAGTTGAACCGAACCCAGCTGAGGTCCTCATCCCAAAAAAACTGCTTCTCATCCCAAAAAAACTGCTTCTCATCCAAAAAAACCTGCTTTTTCCGTTGGGTGCTTTTCTCATTTTGGATGTGGTGGTTCTTGGGGGGTTCTTGGGCTGCAGCAACAGCCACAGAAGGTCCCCAGGGACACCAAAAAGCCCATTTGACTAGATAGATAAGGGCTTCCCTCAGTTCTTTGCACCTGCTGAGCATACGTAAAAAAGGCAGAAATATAGAAAATGCTGAGAGAAGAGGGAAAAAAAATTACTAAAGGAATGCTAAGGTTGGAAAATTCCAGGCAAGCTTTGCAGAAGGGCATCATCTTCTGGCAAAAAGCATGGAAAGGCTTTGAAAACTGGGTTGGAAAATTATACTGTAGGGAACTCTTAAATTTGTAAGCCCAGATGAACTGAATACCCTCATGGAGCTCCCTGTCTCTAATAAATGTGCATATAGATAATAAGCCTATGCGTTGTCTGTACATATAGGTCTGCAAATGGTGATATTTTTGAGCAGATTCTAATGGGCCCGTTGCAGGTTGCTCCAGGACAAGGCTTGATTTAAGACATCGTTAGACCAGGCAAGAACAGGCTGCTCTCCACGGAGT
>NW_015090958.1:27790-39962 GCF_001431845.1 Calidris pugnax | reverse complement strand
CCTCCAGTTGTGCCAGGGGAAGTTCAGATTGGAGATTAGGAAAAATTTCTATACCTAAAGGGTTGTCAAGCCTTGGAATGGGCTGCCCAGGGAAGAGCTGGTGTCACCATCCGTGGAGGTATTTAAAAGACGGGTTGACATAGTGCTTAGTGACTTGGGTTAGTGACAGTTTTTTATCAGAGTTAGGTTGATGGTTGGACTGGATGATCTTAAAGGTCCCTTCCAACCTGGACAATTCGATGATGCTATGATTTGGCTGCAAAATAGCGGTTTTGCAAAACAGGAGTGTGGGCTGTAACCACCCACCAGGGCTGGGAGGAGCTCCCCTCCACTGGAGGATCCTCTCCACATTGTTCACAGGACAAGAAAGCCATATAAGTATGAAATATCTCTCTCTAACAGATCAAGAGCAGCTTGCCCTGCGTAGGTAGGTTTATATATTGATGAAGCAATGCATCTTCTTCAGCTTTTTTGATGATGCCAGTTGTTTCTCACCAATTGCCCAGTGTTGCTCCCAGAACATCAACGGTCAGATCATGGGACTGCAGAATAAAGTGTCTTCAGCCTTCAAGGGCATCCTCAGTCCTGTTAGAGCTGGCTCCTGGGGAGAGAAACACAAAAACCCAGATGAGTGAGCGTGAAAGTCTCCTGAGTGAGAAAGTAAATGAGTTCTTGAATATCTGAGACCATCTGTCCACAAATGTCCTGTTTTTTATTCACCTGGCTTTAAATGCCTGGTTTTGTTAATCTGTTAAACAAGCCTTCTCCTGGCAGAGCCTTGTGCCCCAACACGGGCAGGTTTGGGTGAAGATGGTGGGTGGTGTCTACGGGGTCTCTGGGAAGTGAAAGATAGAGGATGTCCCCTAGTACGTGCTCTCCACACGATGGTGGGCATCTCCATGGGGAAAACACCCAACACCTAACACCATTTCATTTTTTAACCTCCAAAATTTGCTGTAATCTCTTCTGACAATGTAGCGCAAACATCTCAAAGGAGCTGGAGTCCAGTGGTGGGAATCGCAGTAGAAGAGCAAGCAGTTCCACAGGTTCTTCTGGGATGGTGGTGAGCTCCCCAGAACTGAGCAGGTACCCAACAATGGACCTCAGTGCTGCCACTGTCACCTCGCTTGTCCCCAGGTTTTCAGAGGTCAGACCCAGGTTGCAGCACCAGCACTGCTGTCTGATTACGCCCTGGGTGGAAAGGCTCTGGAGAGGACCTCCTGGTTTGGTGGTGGGGACTGGTACCCACTTGGCATGGGAGGGAGAAGGTCTGTTTTACAGAGTCACAGAATGGTTTGGGTTGGAAAGGACCTTAAAAGCCCACCCAGTGCCACCCCCTGCCCTGGGCAGGGACACCTCCCACCACACCAGGTGGCTCCAAGCCCCCTCCAACCTGCCCTTCAACCCTTCCAGGGATGGGGCAGCCACACTTCCAGGGAAGGAGCATCCACATTTGCTGCTCTGTTCATGTCAACGCACCTCTGGGAGGGGAGGGGTGGGCGAGACATGGTGGTGGGACACGGAGGCTGATCCTGCCTGTGTGGACAGCAAAGTCATCCCCACTTCGGATGAACTCAGGGTCCAAATGGAGATGCAAAAACCCCTTTGGCATCTCCTCCCAGCCCCGTCCTTGGAGGCTGCTTACAAAAAACCACCACACCAAAAAAAATTCCTTGTGAACCGTTGTAGTTCTTCAGCCCCTGGCAGAGACTGTCAGGAGGAACAGCTAGAAATAATAACTGTTTATGACCTTGGGTTTTTCCTTTTTCATTCTATCTGCTTCCAACCCCCTCCCCCCCAGCCAAGGGAAATAGCGGGTCCCCACTTCCCTGCTTTTAATCAAACCTCTACACGCAGGAATGAAAATTTATGGCGATGGTGAAATCCCAGGGACTGTAATGTGAACGGAGCGTTTCTAGAACACGCTCAAGACGTGAGAAAAATGTATTTTAAATCATTTTCATTTGAAGTGTAGTAAAGATTTTTGGCATCTCAGAGATGCAGACGCAGAAAGAAAAGAGGGATTTATATCCCATGCATTTAAAACAGCCTAACAAATGTTTTTGAAAGCTCTGGAGTTGGGAGTACCAAAAGGAGCTAACAAAGCCTGCGTTTCCTTCCTTGTGCTTTTGCGCTTCAGTGCTTACTCTTAATTTTAAACTAAAAGGAAAAAGGGGCTGGAAGGTCTCCCCGGAGCCTTCTCTTCTCCAGGCTGAACCCCCCCAACTCTCTCAGCCCCCCCTCCCAGCAGAGGGGCTCCAGCCCTCCCAGCATCTCCGTGGCCTCCTCTGGCCCCGCTCCAACAGGTCCATGTCCTTCTGCTGTTGGTGGCCCCAGAGCTGGAGGCAGCACTGGGGGGGTCTCCCCAGAGAAGAGCAGAGGGGCAGGATCCACATCCCTTGCCCTGTTGGCCACGCTGATCCTTGTTGTGTGGAATGGGAGGGAAGCTCTCTCCAAAGCCAGCTCCCATTCAGGTGTGAGCTGCCAGGATGCAGGTGGGTATTGCATCTATTTACCTTCTCCTGACCCATTTTTATTTACATACGTGTGCATACGTGCACACCTGGGTTTGCCTCCCTGGGAGCTGTTGCGTGTGGCATTTGCAGTTCTGCTTCACCTACACAGACCAACAGCCCTCAGTGCTCTGGTGGGGGTGTTGTAATGTTGACAGGGTTTGATTTTTGGTTGGTTTTTTTCCCCTTCTCCTCCTCTAAAAGTAATATTTTTTTTTTTTTCATGATGGCTATATTTTTTTTCTAATGATGTGCTGGATGGGTCCCTGGTAATGCTTCATTGCAGACTGTGAGTCTAACATGATTGCGACACGGCGTTGAAACAAAAGAGATGTGCCTCAGGTAAATTAAGACCTTATATGTGTATTAATGATGTCATTATTATTGTCTCTCCTAAAAATAGAAGTGGGTCCTAATCCGTCGGTGCTGCCTCTGAGGGAACTTTTTGAATAGAAATGAGGGCTCTCCTAAAAATAGAAGTGGGTCCTAATCCCTCGCTGCTGCCTCTGAGGGAACTTTTTTGAATAGAAATGAGGATAATAAGCACATCCAGGCAGAGAGACAGGCGTGTTTTGCAGAAATTTAGCTTTGCTGCGGAAGCAAAATCCTTGCTCTTTCTTTGTCACTGATTTTCCTTCCCTTCACCTCTGCCTTCTCTGCCTGTTGCCCTCCCGTCTCTGGGTACCCGAGCTGTCTTCAGGAGAGAGATTGACATGAGCCATTCAATGAGCCAGCAAAGTGCCCAAAAGGCCAATGGTCCCCTGGCCAGCAGGTGGAGGGAGGTCATCCTGCCCCTCTGCTCTGCCCTGGGGAGGCCCCATCTGGAGCACTGGGTCCAGTTCTGGGCTCCCCAGTTCCAGAAGGACAGGGAACTGCTGGAGAGGGGACAGCAGAGGCTACAAAGATGATGAGGGGCCTGGAGCATCTCTCTTGCGAGGAAAGGCTGAGGGACTTTGGTCTTTTTAGTCTGGAGAAGAGAAGGCTGAGGGGGGATCTGATCAACACCTATAAATACTTCAAGGGTGGGTGTCAGGAGGATGGGGCCAGTCTTTTTTCAGTGGTGCCCAGGGACAGGACAAGAGGAAATGGGCACAAGCTTGAATATAAGAAGTTCCATCTCAACACGAGGAGGAACTTCTTGACTTTGAGGGTGGCAGAGCCCTGGCAGAGGCTGCCCAGAGAGGTGGTGGAGTCTCCTCCGGAGACATTCAAACCCACCTGGACACGTTCCTGTGGGACCTGCTCTGGGTGGCCCTGCTCTGGCAGGGGGTTGGACTAGATGATCTCCAGAGGTCCCTTCCAACCCCATATCATTCTGTGATTGTGTACTGCATGGGCTTTGTCACCTTCTCCTGTTCCCCTCCCTCATACAGCCCCTGGCTCAGCTCAGACTCCATGGGAAAGCAGTTTACAATGATTTGGCTGAAAACAGCAGGGATTAGGGATTGTGCTTGTGTTTGGGCGGCTTCACATGAGATAAGACCCTATTTACCACCTTCTTGGCCATCTTTAAATCACCCTAATCTCATCTGCTGCCTCCAAGTGCCAGCAAATCTGTTGTCTGTTGGGATGAGATGCTGCTGTTGGGCAAAGTTCAGCTCTCCCCGTGGACCAATACAACTGCACAACATCGAGTGGGCCTATAAATAAGGGGTACTTAAAAATATTGGCTGCTGTTACACTTCTGCAGGAATTATAGGGTTGATTGTGGCCCACGGTGCTCAGAAGGGCCCCCTGGCAGTAAATTTGCTGTGAGGAAGCGGTGCTTGGTACGGGGGAAATTGGGCTCTGCACCAAGGGCTTGGAAAAGATCGATACCAAAGGACAGGCATTTCCCTAAATAACCATATATTGCAACAGTGCTGGCACCAGCCAGACCCAGAGGATTTAATTGGCAAAGATATGGGATGGGGGATTTTTCATGTTTGTAGTTTTAGCTTTTTTCCTTTTTCCTTTCTTTCCCTTAATAACCATACATTGCAACAGTGCTTTCCCTTCTCTCTCTTCTCTCTCTTCTCTCTCTTCTCTCTCTTCTCTCTCTTCTCTCTCTTCTCTCTCTTCTCTCTCTTCTCTCTCTTCTCTCTCTTCTCTCTCTTCTCTCTCTTCTCTCTCTTCTCTCTCTTCTCTCTCTTCTCTCTCTTCTCTCTCTTCTCTCTCTTCTCTCTCTTCTCTCTCTTCTCTCTCTTCTCTCTCTTCTCTCTCTTCTCTCTCTTCTCTCTCTTCTCTCTCTTCTCTCTCTTCTCTCTCTTCTCTCTCTTCTCTCTCTTCTCTCTCTTCTCTCTCTTCTCTCTCTTCCCATTCCCTTTCTCTTTTCCTATTCCCTTTCTCTTTTCTTTTCCTTCTTTTCTTTCTCTTCTTCTTTCTTTTTCTTTTTTCCTTCCCCTTCCTTTTCCCCTTTTTCTTTCCCTTTTTATTTTTCTTATCTCCTTTCCAGTCTCTCTGTCCTACATGCCCCTTCCTGTCTTGTGTGTCACAAGCTGCCCAGAGCTCTCCTCAGTTTGGGAGGGCATCACTCCGTGATGCTGCAGTGTCCTTTGTATGTGCAAGTGTAAAGCTCCCTGGCTTTTAAAAAATGTAAAGCTGTCCTGGCCACCACTGATCTCTTGTCCTCCTTCCCAGACCAAAAGCGTTGGAACTGGTGAGTGTTTCACCCTGGAGCCCGTAGTTCAACATGGGAACACAGGTTTGGGATAAATGTGAATATGCACAGCAATGCCAGCTCACCTCAGATGAAGTATTTGGGTTTTATATCCAAGTCATCCCCTCATCTCACCTGTGTGTGCATTCCTAACCCCTGCCTTGCCAGAATGCTTAGTGCCCATTTATTTTAGCTTTAAAAAAAAAGTTTTTTTTTTTTTTTTTTTTTTTCAAAGACAGCCAGAATATTAAAGAGAGGAATTATATATCTCTGGAGAGAGTAGATGAATTAGATTCCAGGTTCATCCTGCCACCCCTGCTCAAACTCTGGGCACTCTGGAACAAACCGAGGCATTGACTGAGGGTTTGCTTGATTTACGGTGTATTTCCATGCATCAAAATACCTGTTTTTCATTTACTTTCCTCTCCCGGAGTCTCCTGGCGATGCAGAGACTTTGGGAGCGAGAGTGCTGAGGGCTGTCAGGCTGTTTGTGTGTTGGAAGGGGTTTCTGGGGGCTCTGAACCCAATTGTGCTCACTTTGTGGGGTTTCCTATGCAATGTACATCGTACTTTCCTATGGCCTGATAAAAGAAAGGGGATGTGCCTGGTAATTAAAATATATTAGCCCAGTGTAAAGTCAACAAAAGAATAGTTGATTCATTTACTTTCCTCTCCCGGAGTCTCCTGGCGATGCAGAGACTTTGGGAGCGAGAGTGCTGAGGGCTGTCAGGCTGTTTGTGTGTTGGAAGGGGTTTCTGGGGGCTGTGAACCCAATTGTGCTCACTTTGTGGGGTTTCCTCTGCGATGTACATCGTGCTTTCCTGAACAAAAGAATAGTTGAAAAAATGTTGAAGGAGTCAAGGGAGGTTGAATGGAATTTGTCTTTTGCATCACCTTAACCCTCCTTCCAACAGAAAACTCCATTCTGGGCCTGGAGTGCTTTAATTCTTCCTGATGGGAGTCAGAGCATGAATTGTGCTTTGTTATTCCTGTTTTATTTTGTACCCACACTGGCATTGTTGGCTGGAGTTTATTTTGAAGGTCAAGCTGGAGGAACTCCTACAGCTGAGGGAATCTGCTCACGTAACCTCACGTCGGAGGTGACTTGCTCTGCTTTCAGCGGCCTCAGAGATAAGTAGTCTTCTGAATATTGCATGAAAACATCCCTGGTAATGGCTTTTAAATGATTTAATTTTGAAAAACAGCCGAGTTTAGCAGAAGAAGAGTGTTGTCTCCCTAGGAAGTCGGGTCAGCAGACCCCAGGCACAGGAGGGATGGAAGAGCATCCCTGCCCTGTGACCAGGGGCTCACCACCAGGGCTTTGCCATCCAGAGGTGGTGGATAATGGTTAATACTCTAGAAAGCCTTTCCTGTCCTTGAAATGAGCTGTTAATATGTCAATATTCATAGCAGGTTTGGGAAACTTGGGTTGTGAAGGGCAGCAGCACCGAGCAGAGCCAGTGGTGTGGATCCCATGCTCATGTCCGTCAGCTGTCGACTCATAGAATCACAGGATGGTTTGGGTGGGAAGGGACCTTAAAGCCCATCCAGTGCCACCCCCTGCCCTGGGCAGGGACACCTCCCACCACACCAGGTGGCTCCAAGCCCCCTCCAACCTGCCCTTCAACCCCTCCAGGGATGGGGCAGCCACAGCTTCTCGGGGCAACCTGGGCCAGGCTCTCACCACCCTCACACCAAAGAAGTTCTCCCCCAGATCTCATCTCAATCTCCCCTCTTTCAGTAAATGCAGATCTCAGCTCCATCTCCCCTCTTTCAGTAGATGTAGTGCTTAGAGATATGTTTTACTGATGGTTTCTGTCAGTGTTGGGTTGATGGTTGGACTCGATGATCTAAAAGGTCCCTTCCAACCCAGGCAATTCTATGATTCTATCAGCCCTTGAGCCCATCCCAAGGGGCTGGGGATGCTCTGCGGGTACCACTCGCCTTCATAGGGCTGGGCTTTGGCGTTGATGGAGGTGGTCATCAAATATGCATGTGGCAGTGTGATTCACAGCAGCTGGTGCTAAATTGGGAGTGGGGAGTGGTGAGGAGCAGCCCGTGGTACAAGACATTCCCCTTTACTGTCCCAAGTGGCTCCCCCAGCCCTCCCCTGCCATGGCAGGGCATGTTTCCTTTAAAAAAAAACTCAAGAAAATGAAAACGATGGGTCTCATCCTTCTGCCAGGAAGTGCAGCAATGGTAATTAGTGACACCATCTTGAAGGACCTGAGTGGAACCAGCTGCTCTCTTCAAGGAGGGCTGGAAGTCCCTCTACGTTTCTGCCTCACAGTCCTCGGGTTCTCCCTGGTGTTTTGGGGTCCATCCTTCATTTCCTACTCCCTGGCTCCTCCAGTGATTCCTCCTGTGCCCCAGGAGCCCAACACGGCATCCCTGGGGGCTGGGCATCCCTGGGGATGCTTGCTTGGCAACTGGCTTTGGTGGGCTGCTGGCCCACAGGACTTCAGCCACCTCCTCTCATCTCCACAGGAGCGGGTCCTGCTGAACCCACAAAAGGTGTTGCCCAGATTTCACCTTTTTTTTTCCCCAGAGCAAAATGGAGCTGCACAAGGCAGCACTTCAGGTGTTCATGGAAGAGTTTCCAAAGGGGAACCAGTGCTGCCACCACAGGTCTCCACTGAGATACAGGCAAATAGGATTGAAATACAATTTTGCTTTGAAATCTATGATAAATACTTCCAACGGATGGATAAATATTTTAATGTTAGAAAGTCCTTTCTGTTTGGTGCACAGGGCAGGTCTGATTGGGTGGCAGTATGGCGGCTCAGGGCAGTCGGGGGTCTGTTCCTTGATGCCAGAAACAAACCCATTTGCTTTTTTTTCCTTCTTTACACAAGTATAACCTGAATTTCCAAAGGCCAGCCTGGGTCAGGTGCTGCCTCTGGGCTGTGCCAAGGGAGGGCTCGGGGCTGCGGGTGTTTGGGTGGGCTCTGCCCCACTCCTCGGGCCAGTTTTGGGGCAAACCGAGGTGTTTTCCGGAGTATCACCACTTCCATCCTTTAGAGGAGCGGTTTCTTTCTTGCCAGCTTTTCAATATTCCAGCCAAACTGACTTTTCGTGCCTGTTTCTGTTGGCTGGGGCTGATGCCCTGCAGTGCCATTTGCTGAAGAGCTGCGGCGGGAGGCGATAAAGCCCTTTTTTTAACGCAAAAAGTGCAATACAGTGCAAAGACCTACAAAAGATCACATCGCCCGATAGTTCAAATGGGGCTCTCAAAATACTTTTGACCTCAATTCCTCTGTCTTAAACCCCAGCCTGTGAAATTAGGGGAAAGATAAAATCTGCTTGCCTCCCAGGGATTTGGTAAAAACCAATTAGCTTTTATGAAGTACTCCGATAACATAACGACAGGCGTGACAGAGGAACATGGGGGGAAATTTATAGTTTTCTGCCTGGAATGAGGTTTGAGTTATGTGCAATAAATAAAGCCTGAGGCTAGACGTTGAACAGAAAGGGACAAAAGCATAGAAGAAAACTCTGCACAGAAAGGCAGGAATGCTAGACGTTGAACAGAAAGGGACAAAAGCACCGAAGAAAACTCTGCACAGAAAGGCAGAACGGGGAAAAAAAGGTCGCAGGATCTTATAATTAAAAATTACATTGTAGTTGTGTGAAGGGAGGGGAGGGAGCAAGCTCAGGCTTTGTAAAGAGGTTCAATTCTGGCATTTTCTAATTAAGTGTTTAATTTTGTGACAGTGTTAGGGTTACACACCGGTTTCCACCTCCCTGGGGACACAGGGAGGTGTCAGCACCCCCGTGTCCCCCCCCCGTTGTCCCCCGAGATCGCGGAAAAAGCCACTTTCCGTGGGGTTTATTGGCTTTTACCAGTAAAGCCCGTGTCCCATCGGGGACAAGGAGGTGGAAGGAGTTCTCCAGGAAATATTTTGCGTCTATGGGGAAAAAAAGGTCGCAGGATCTTATAATTAAAAATTACATTGTAGTTGTGTGAAGGGAGGGGAGGGAGCAAGCTAAGGCTGTGTAAAGAGGTGCAATTCTGGCATTTTCTAATTAAGTGTTTAATTTTGTGACAGTGTTAGGGTTACACACCGGTTTCCACCTCCCTGGGGACACAGGGAGGTGTCAGCACCCCCGTGTCCTCCCACGACTCGGGACAAGCCACTTCCCATGGGGTTTATTGGCTTTTACCAGCAAAGCCCGTGTCCCATCGGGGACAAGGAGCTGGAAAGAGTTCTCCAGGAAATATTTTGCGTCCGGTGTCCTCAGAAAAGGGGGTGCTGGGGGGCTGCTGCACACTACGCTGTGGTACTGGAGCACCTGCAAACTCTCAGTAAGTGTGTAAGGAACAGACACAAAGGTCTTCTTTTTGATTATTTGTTTGTTTTTCTACGCTTGAGGAAGTTGGAAGACACTGTCACAGTGGAAACAGTCACAGCCTTCATGTTCCTGTGCCAAACCTTCCATATTTTTTTTGTTGTTTGTTTGGTTGGTTGGTTGGTTTTTTTTTGTGGTTGGACTCGATGATCTCAGAGGTCCCTTCCAACCACTAAGATTCTGTGATTCGGTGATTCTGTGGTCACTTCTTGAGCTGCCAGCCTGGAGACATCCCGACCTGGCCTTAAAAACAAAAGCCTGGGTGATAGGGCACATCCTTCCAGGTCTTCTGGATGTTCGGTCAGTAGCAGAATACAAATTAACCTTACGGGGTCGGAAAAGAAATAAAGCAGGGCAAGGGAAGGCTGGTGCTGATGGAAATTGTTCAGAAGTGGATCACACTTTTTAAAAAGAATAATAAAAAAATCAATAGCTGCAGTTGCCAGTCTGTATTAACGCTGCACAGTTTGTCTCAGCTTTTCCCCTCTCATTTGATTCCCTGCAAGAGCTTTACCTGGTGTGGTGGGAGGTGTCCCTGCCCAATTTCTTCCACAGCCAGTGGACTTGGCTGCCAGTAGAGAAAACCCACTACTTTTCAGCTGGTAGAGCGTGGCAGGTTGTGTAAGGTTCACCCCCTTCTATAGGCTTTGGTAATTACATCCCAGAGGTGTTACACAGGTAGAATCGCTGAAAAACCCCTATTAGACATGAATTAAACATGGGAGGCTTAAGGTGAAGCGTTGCTGTTCCATTGAACTGAGCCTGATCTGGAGGGAAGCCGTGCCTTGAATCAGATAAAATGTTAAATGGGCAGCTTCTCTGACTCGAGTTAAGGCACTAAGATTAGTGCAGATATCATCCCCTCACCAGCCCAGCCCCTGCTCTTCCTCCAGCTGCTCTAAGAGCAGGTTTTCAACCACGATTAACCTGACCGATTTTTTGGGATGTTTGGATTCTGATCCTGATCCTGAGTTAAGACCAGCAGCAGGAGATGAGGGAAGGGGCGGTGGCAGAGCAGGCAGGTACAGCCTGGATGCATCAACGCTGGGGAAGATGTAGAGAAGCAGAATAAAGATTTTCCTGCATTAAAAAAAAAAGGAAAGGATGACCCCTCCTCTTCCCCCCACACAGAAGCTTTGCTCTCAGGAGAGTGCCTGTGCTCTCCCTATGAAGAATATTTGTATTTTTTTAATGTTTTGGTGGGTTTTGTCTGCGTGTGTGAGTTCTGCTCTGGCCGTGAGGAGCAGGGTGTGAGTTCCTGATGCTGACCCAGGGGGAACCCAGACCCCATCCTGCCCTTCTGGCCCCCACCCATGGGAGAGCTGCAGCCCAACGAGATCCTTTGGCCCCTAAATTTAGGAAATTCGACTTAGGACAGAGCCTAACTTCCCTACAAAGCTCAGGCTTTTTTTTTTTTTTTCCCCCTTCTTCCTGCAAATTTTTCAAAGAAGCCTGACCCATGCCCAGATTCACATCCCCTTCTCACCCAACTTTCAGGGGCAACCAAAACTTCCCTGCAGAAGGGAGAGCTCGGCTAGTTTATTTAAGATGGGATGAGAAGGGAATATTTTCCAGACCTGTCTGTGCTGACATTTCAAGCAGAAATAATTGGATATATTTTTAGCTGCCTCCATTCCAGCAGAAACAGACCTAACCACACGTTTTCAAAAGGTGTGAGTTTATTTGGGGGAGAATTAATGATTCAAGACTTCAAATAGGAAGCTCATAAAAGCCTACGGATGACCCAGGGTCGGCTCTCTGGCACTGTGACTTCGAAAAAAGTCATTTATATGGGAAGTCAAAGAGCTGGAAACTCACATACTTTTTTTTTTTTTTTCTTTCTCTCTTTCAGCCTGTGTGAATCTTTTTGTTCTGTCAAATGTCACCGCCGTGTCTGGCAGACTCAGTACGAGGGGTGGCAGGGTTGGAAGGGAGCAGGGGAGCCCCACAGCTGGAACGGGAGGCAAATAGATGGAAAACAACACCCTTCACAGCCTGATGCTGGTGTATGTCAGACAGGTTCTGTTGCTGTGGAGGACACAAATTTTAGCCTTTAATTTAAAGAGCAAGTGGATCAGGAGCTGGGGTGTCTCAGACAGGGAATAATAGTGGGTAGAACCCAGGCACATCCTTAGGGCCCTCGCTATGGGGCAGTGGCGGTGGGTAAATGGAAAGAAGGACGTGAATCTTTTCCACAAGGACTCCCTCCCTTGCTGATCCCAACCTCAAAACCCTGTTCCCTCCAGCTCAGCTCATCCATGTAAAGCTCTGTCCAGCTCACACAGCGTTGTGCACAGCCACTGCAGCATCCCCTGGAAAGCCCTGCCCTTGGGACAGCATCTGTGCCCCCCCAAATCACACTGATGGACACAGCTCAGGAGCTGAAACTGAAGAGATGGAAGAAACCCTCTTTAGGTATGTGTTTCATATGCATTTATGTATAGATTCATAGGATTATGGAAGGGGTTTGGATTGGAAGGGATCTTGAAGACCATCCAGTGCCACCCCCTGCCCTGGGCAGGGACACCTCCCACCACACCAGGTTGCTCCAAGCCCCCTCCAACCTGCCCTTCAACCCCTCCAGGGATGGGGCAGCCACAGCTTCTCGGGGCAACCTGGGCCAGGCTCTCACCACCCTCACACCAAAGAACTTCTTCCCCACATCTCATCT
>NW_015090958.1:23473-25733 GCF_001431845.1 Calidris pugnax | reverse complement strand
AACTGAAACCACAGAAGGAGATAAAGGTGGAGCAGGATAGGATAAGGCAGGTTGGGATGGGATAAAATAATAGAATAGAATAGAACAGAACAGTTGGAAGGGACCTACAATGATCATCTGATCCAACTGCCTGACCTCTTCACGTCAAAATATTAATATACATTTTATTTATTTATTTATTTAACTCATTATCATATCTTTGGAGCAGGGAAAGAACCACAGAATCACAGAATGATACGGGGTTGGAAGGGACCTCTGGAGATCATCTCCTCCAACCCCCTGCCAGAGCAGGTCCACCCAGAGCAGGTCCCACAGGAACGTGTCCAGGTGGGTTTGAATGTCTCCAGGGCAGGAGACTCCACCACCTCCCTGGGCAGCCTGTTCCATGGCTCTGCCACCCTCAAAGTCAAGAAGTTCCTCCTCATGTTTGAAGAAAGAACAACCTTTAGGGGTTTTTTGGTGGCTTAGGGGGTTTGGTTGGTTGGTTGGTATTTTTTGCTCTTTTGTGGGCGCTTTTTCTCCCCAAGGAAAGCCCAGGTCTTTCTTTACTGTTGCTTCCTTTATTTTTCTCTGCCTCTGCCAGGACTTGTTTTCTCCGTGGGGAGAAGGAAGGGCTGAAAGCAGGGATGTTTCCAGCCCTTGCCTGGGAATGAACCAGGAGCTTCCAAAGCAGCAGAAGGCAGGGGCTGCTCCAGGTCCCATCTTTGGGACCTTCCTGATGGTGGGAAGGGAAGAGCATCACAAAAATAAATGGCTTTCCTGGTTCTCTGCTGGTGGGACTGTTCCTGCAGGTGCCTTTCCAGGAGCCCAGCAGTGCTCGTCCCACAGCAGGGTCGTTGCTCTTTGCCTGCCCCACGGCACCGCGGGAGGGAAAGTGCTTTCCAGCCCCAGCAACAACTTCTCATAGCAACGGCATCTTTATTGTCGTGATTTACGCCTGTTTTATAGGAAAAATGGGGAAAATGCTGGTTTGCTAATAGCACAGATGGGAAATTTAGAGACTGCTCGAGTGCTTGTCTTCTGCTAATGGCCATTTATTCTCTCCAGAAAAAGACGTTTGCTGCGTTTCTGCGTTAACTGTTTATCTGCAGTGAAGATGGATTGCATTTTCTGACCAGCACAGCCGCATTTTTCTGTAAGTTGCCAGCTTTACCTGTGCATTTTGGTGAACTATTGCTCTAAATTTGAGTTGGTTATAAGTACACGCCGTGCTGTCTTTCTTTTATGGGGCTATTATAGTCGCTTTTTCACTGTGTCACTCAGAAGGTGATTATTCCTCCCCAGGTCTCATACTTTGAATTTCATCGTATTGAATTGTAACTTTTTTAAAAAAAATCCAAATTATTCTTTCAGTTTGTCAAAAAAATTTTGAATTCTAGCTTTGTCCTCGCTCTTCTGGCACTGCCTCTAGGTTTGGCACTGTCTGTAAATTTAATAACCCTGCTTGGACCTTCCTCATCCGTGGCTTCACCTGGAACCGAGAGACGTTGCAGCAGACACTGGGTTATTAATCTCTGGGGACCAGCCCTGAGCATCTACATCCTGGCAGAGACACCGGCTGCAGCTTTTCAAGAACTTGCACAAAAGACACTGTGCTTTTTTTTATGGGAAGGAAAATGTTTCAGAAATGGTGGTGTCTGTCAGGAATTCAGTTCGTGATGCCGCGATTTTGGTTTATGAGGCAGGTTAAGTGCAGTGCACTGGAAGAAATTACTGATCTGGTGATGCTTTCTGGTAATTAACATATGTACATCAATGCAGGGTCTTCCCAGAGCAATTCCATCTTATTCCCTGGTGAGTGTTGTTCTGGCATCACTTCCACTCTTAACTATTTGGAGTTTAAAATGTGAAAAAAGAGCATCTATGGAAGATTCACATATGTCAGGGCAGGACATGGCAATTCCCACCTGTGGGCACCCTGTGCTCTCGAGGGGCAAATACTCAGGGAGGAGCAGGAGAAACAGGATTTGGTGACAATTCTCCCAAACCCAGGTAGAGCCTCCAGCCCTCGTGCTTTGGGGTGACAACTGCATTTGGCATTTGTGGGACAGATCCTCATTGAATTTGCTTATTGAACCCAGGTATATTTTTAGCTTCCCCAATACCTCATGAGGAGTCCCATGGAGCAGAGGGGGTTGGAATATGCAGTTTGTGAAGAAAGGCTTCATTTCTATTTTTTTTTCCCCTTTGAGTGCCCTCACGAGCAGCAAATGGACATCGATCATTAAAGCAGAGGTTCCTAAATGCCAGCGCAAATGCA
>NW_015090958.1:865-10335 GCF_001431845.1 Calidris pugnax | reverse complement strand
AACCTGGGCCAGGCTCTCACCACCCTCACACCAAAGAACTTCTTCCCCACATCTCAGCTCCATCTCCCCTCTTGCAGGGTCAAACCCTTCCCTCTCCTCCTAGGGCTCCCCTCCCTGATCCAGAGTCCCTCCCCAGCTTTCCTGGAGCCCCTTGAGGGACTGGAAGGGGCTCCAAGGTCTCCCCAGAGCCTTCTCTTCTCCAGGCTGACAGGTGACCCAGAGTGGTGGGACCATAACTAATGAGAAGGAGGAGGTTCCTTACCCTGGACAGCCCAACTCTCTAGGGGCCTCTGGAACCCAGAAGCATTTTTATTCAGCCAAATGCAAAAGTCACATTTGGAAATGAGGGGTGGAGGGAACCCCCTCAGACTGGGAGCAGGGTTCAGGGTGGAACACAAATTGGGTGAAGGCAGTCCCTTCTCCTCACAGGGAGCCTCCCAGACATTGGTGGGTGAAACAGCTGAAGGCTGTTGTGTTTATCATAACAGAAATGGGTGGGATTTGTGGAGGTGACTTGTGGTCCCCCTTTCTTTAATAGGACACAAGTTCTTGTAACACACTCGTCTTAGTACGGCTTCTAAATATTCCAATAATATTTAATCTCATGCAAATTGAAGCTCTACGCCCCTTCTTTTTTTTTCCTGCAGACGGCTGCTCGTTGTACGATCTAATTTGGCAGCCGGGGGTTTAATAGCGAATTACGCTGCCGGCGACCATCTGCCTCCCCCCAGCAATCCCTGCTCCTCACTCCTGCCCTCGGGTCGGGTTTTGGGGATAATCCCGGGCAATTACTGACCTCGGAGCAGTGCCATGGCATGGCAGAAAAGCAGACACTTTTTTTGGTGTCCTCTCATTCATTACCCAGCAGTGCCGTAGGCTCTGCCACTTGATTTCACGTTCCAGAGGGATGCTCAGCCCTCCGTGATATTAGAAAGAACTACTTTACTGAGAGAGTGGTCAGGCCCTGGAACAGCCTGCCCAGGGAGGTGGTGGAGTCACCATCCCTGGAGGGATTTAAGAAACGTGTAGACATGGCTCTTCAGGGCATGCTCTAGTGCCCAAGGTTATTGGTTTATGGTGAGGTGTTGAGTGTGGGGTTTAGTTGGTGGGTGCGGTGTTTTTGGTGGGCGTTTGGTGTGGTGTGTTTTGTTTTGTGGTTTTTTTTTTGTTGTTTGTTTGGTTGGTTGGTTGGTTTTTTTTTGTGGTTGGACTCGATGATCTCAGAGGTCCCTTCCAACCACTAAGATTCTGTGATTCGGTGATTCTGTGGTCACTTCTTGAGCTGCCAGCCTGGAGACATCCCGACCTGGCCTTAAAAACAAAAGCCTGGGTGATAGGGCACATCCTTCCAGGTCTTCTGGATGTTCGGTCAGTAGCAGAATACAAATTAACCTTACGGGGTCGGAAAAGAAATAAAGCAGGGCAAGGGAAGGCTGGTGCTGATGGAAATTGTTCAGAAGTGGATCACACTTTTTAAAAAGAATAATAAAAAAATCAATAGCTGCAGTTGCCAGTCTGTATTAACGCTGCACAGTTTGTCTCAGCTTTTCCCCTCTCATTTGATTCCCTGCAAGAGCTTTAGCTCTAATGCTAGAACAAGTTATTTTTTTCCATTCTTGCCTTCGCTGCAGTATGTTGATTTAATTAAGGTGTTTTTTTTTTTCTCAAGATCTGGTGGAGGAAGAAAGCAAGACAAGCTGAAATGCTGGGATGGAGCAGACGTCTCTCACCCACTCCGGGGATGAGTACAATACAAAGCAGGGAGTGGGGCATTTGGGTTTCTTTAATTAAGACTAATTGACTGGAAGAAAAATACACAGCGAAGTGACTGCTGCCACAGAGCTGGGGGCTCCCATCCTCCCCGGGGGGCAGAGGTCCTGCCTCCACCTTCTGAGGCTAAACTGAAACCACAGAAGGAGATAAAGGTGGAGCAGGATAGGATAAGGCAGGTTGGGATGGGATAAAATAATAGAATAGAATAGAACAGAACAGTTGGAAGGGACCTACAATGATCATCTGATCCAACTGCCTGACCTCTTCACGTCAAAATATTAATATACATTTTATTTATTTATTTATTTAACTCATTATCATATCTTTGGAGCAGGGAAAGAACCACAGAATCACAGAATGATACGGGGTTGGAAGGGACCTCTGGAGATCATCTCCTCCAACCCCCTGCCAGAGCAGGTCCACCCAGAGCAGGTCCCACAGGAACGTGTCCAGGTGGGTTTGAATGTCTCCAGGGCAGGAGACTCCACCACCTCCCTGGGCAGCCTGTTCCATGGCTCTGCCACCCTCAAAGTCAAGAAGTTCCTCCTCATGTTTGAAGAAAGAACAACCTTTAGGGGTTTTTTGGTGGCTTAGGGGGTTTGGTTGGTTGGTTGGTATTTTTTGCTCTTTTGTGGGCGCTTTTTCTCCCCAAGGAAAGCCCAGGTCTTTCTTTACTGTTGCTTCCTTTATTTTTCTCTGCCTCTGCCAGGACTTGTTTTCTCCGTGGGGAGAAGGAAGGGCTGAAAGCAGGGATGTTTCCAGCCCTTGCCTGGGAATGAACCAGGAGCTTCCAAAGCAGCAGAAGGCAGGGGCTGCTCCAGGTCCCATCTTTGGGACATTCCTGATGGTGGAAAGGGAAGAGCATCACAAAAATAAATGGGTTTCCTGGTTCTCTGCTGGTGGGAGTGTTCCTGCAGGTGCCTTTCCAGGAGCCCAGCAGTTCTCATCTCCCAGCAGGGTCATTGCTCTTTGACTGCCCCACAGCACCGCGGGAGGGAAAGAGCTTTCCAGCCCCAGCAACAACTTCTCATAGCAACGGCATCTTTATTGTCGTGATTTACGCCTGTTTTATAGGAAAAATGGGGAAAATGCTGGTTTGCTAATAGCACAGATGGGAAATTTAGAGACTGCTCGAGTGCTTGTCTTCTGCTAATGGCCATTTATTCTCTCCAGAAAAAGACGTTTGCTGCGTTTCTGCGTTAACTGTTTATCTGCAGTGAAGATGGATTGCATTTTCTGACCAGCACAGCCGCATTTTTCTGTAAGTTGCCAGCTTTACCTGTGCATTTTGGTGAACTATTGCTCTAAATTTGAGTTGGTTATAAGTACACGCCGTGCTGTCTTTCTTTTATGGGGCTATTATAGTCGCTTTTTCACTGTGTCACTCAGAAGGTGATTATTCCTCCCCAGGTCTCATACTTTGAATTTCATCGTATTGAATTGTAACTTTTTTAAAAAAAATCCAAATTATTCTTTCAGTTTGTCAAAAAAATTTTGAATTCTAGCTTTGTCCTCGCTCTTCTGGCACTGCCTCTAGGTTTGGCACTGTCTGTAAATTTAATAACCCTGCTTGGACCTTCCTCATCCGTGGCTTCACCTGGAACCGAGAGACGTTGCAGCAGACACTGGGTTATTAATCTCTGGGGACCAGCCCTGAGCATCTACATCCTGGCAGAGACACCGGCTGCAGCTTTTCAAGAACTTGCACAAAAGACACTGTGCTTTTTTTTATGGGAAGGAAAATGTTTCAGAAATGGTGGTGTCTGTCAGGAATTCAGTTCGTGATGCCGCGATTTTGGTTTATGAGGCAGGTTAAGTGCAGTGCACTGGAAGAAATTACTGATCTGGTGATGCTTTCTGGTAATTAACATATGTACATCAATGCAGGGTCTTCCCAGAGCAATTCCATCTTATTCCCTGGTGAGTGTTGTTCTGGCATCACTTCCACTCTTAACTATTTGGAGTTTAAAATGTGAAAAAAGAGCATCTATGGAAGATTCACATATGTCAGGGCAGGACATGGCAATTCCCACCTGTGGGCACCCTGTGCTCTCGAGGGGCAAATACTCAGGGAGGAGCAGGAGAAACAGGATTTGGTGACAATTCTCCCAAACCCAGGTAGAGCCTCCAGCCCTCGTGCTTTGGGGTGACAACTGCATTTGGCATTTGTGGGACAGATCCTCATTGAATTTGCTTATTGAACCCAGGTATATTTTTAGCTTCCCCAATACCTCATGAGGAGTCCCATGGAGCAGAGGGGGTTGGAATATGCAGTTTGTGAAGAAAGGCTTCATTTCTATTTTTTTTTCCCCTTTGAGTGCCCTCACGAGCAGCAAATGGACATCGATCATTAAAGCAGAGGTTCCTAAATGCCAGCACAAATGCAATCAAATCAATGGCTCTGACGATGTGTGCAGGGTTTTTTTTTTTTTCCCTTTCAGTGCCCTCACGAGCAACAAATGGGCATCGATCATTAAAGCAGAGGTTCCTAAATGCCAGCGCAAATGCAATCAAATCAATGGCTCTGACTATGTGTGCAGGGCAACCCCACGCCTCCTCCAGCCCCAGGATGCTGCCCTCTTAATGGAGAAAATCCATCCTCGGGGAGGGGAGCCTTGGCAAAGCTTAAAACCTGCAAAAAAACCCCCATGAGAGCAACATGGATGAGGAAAACCCCTCCCTCCACATTGGAAAAAGTACTCTCTGGCAACCCCACGCCTCCTCCAGCCCCAGGATCCTGCCCTCTTAATGGAGAAAATCCATCCTTGGGGGGGAGAGCCTTGGCACAGCTTAAAACCTGCAAAAAAAAACCCCATGAGAGCAACATGGATAGGGAAAAACCCTATTGGAAAAAGTACTCTCTTGGTTAGGGGTGTTCAGCCTGGAGAAGAGAAGGCTCCGGGGAGACCTTGGAGCCCCTTCCAGTCCCTCAAGGGGCTCCAGGAAAGTTGGGGAGAGACTCTGGATGAGGGAGGGGAGCCCTAGGAGGAGGGGGAAGGGTTTGACCCTGAAAGAGTGGAGACTGAGTGGGATCTCAGTGAGAACTTGTTTGCTGTGAGGGTGGTGAGAGCCTGGCCCAGGTTGGCCCGAGAAGCTGTGGCTGCCCCATCCCTGGAGGGGTTGAAGGCCAGGTTGGAGGGGGCTTGGAGCCACCTGGTGTGGTGGGAGGTGTCCCTGCCCAGGGCAGGGGTGGCACAGGATGGGCTTCAAAATCTCTTCCAACTCTAACCATTCCATGATCCTATGACTCTGTAAATCAGAAGTAGCTCCTCTGAAGTCAGCAGAATCCCAAGCTCCTGAGAGCTGCCCATGGGCTGGGGGTGATGGGGCTCTGCTTGCCAACAGGGCATAACGGTCCTGCTGGGAATAACTCCCTGACTCTCCAGGATGAACTGTGTAGCACATAAGGGAATTAATGTTAGTTGTGACTTCTATTTTAGAAGATGAGGAGGTGTTATTGATCTCCTCCTGCGGGCGAACTTTCCCAGCTGCAGATGAGGAGGTGTTATTGATCTCCTCCTGCAGGTGAACTTTCCCAGCTGCAGCCATAGAATGGTTTGGGTTGGAAAGGACCTTATGGATCATCAGTGGCCTTGGATGCCGAAAGGCTCAGAGCTTCACTTCCAATTCTCCTTCTCAGCCTTCACGGATATACTGAACCCTCAAAGAGATTAATGTGATGGATGGCACGATCGTGACAGTGTGGTTGAGTGGGACATCACAGCCCAGAAGGGTCTTCTCAGGTAGGTCACCACAGTATGGCGTAACACTTGTGGTTGTGTTTGACATCCTCCCTTGTCACTTGGGTTTTTCTTTGGATTTATCCAGGACTTCCTGAAAAAAAATCAAATTCACGCAAAGCCCTGCCCCTTCGGCAGGGTGTCTGGGACACTGTCCCATGTATCTGGGTGGCAACCCATGGAGGGCAGTGGACTTTTGCCTCTGGGGGTTGGTTTTTCAGGTGAGGGGCAGAGCTGGCAGCTGTTGTGGTGGCAGAGAGGGCACTGGGAGGGAGAGGACACTCGCTGCGGTTGTGGGGATTCACAGAAACTTGAAGGCTCCACCATAACTTGTGTTGTCCTCTGCCATAACCAGTGCTCTGGACAGACTGGATCAATGGGCCAAGGACAATGGGATGAGGTTTAATAAGGCCAAGTGCCAGGTCCTGCATTTTGGCCACAACAACCCCAGGCAACGCTACAGACTTGGGGCAGAGTGGCTGGAGCTGCCCGGAAGAAAAGGACCTGGGGGTGTTGGTAGACAGCAGGCTTAACATGAGCCAGCAGTGTGCCCAGGTGGCCAAGAAGGCCAATGGCATCCTGGCTCGTATCAAGAATAGCATGGCCAGCAGGAGTAGGGAAGTCATCGTGCCTCTGTACTCGGCATTGGTGAGGCCTCACCTCGAGTACTGTGTTCAGTTTTGGGCCCCTCACTACAGGAAAGACATTGAAGTGCTGGAGCCACCAAGCTGGTGAGGGGTCTGGAGAACAAGTCCTATGAGGAGAGGCTGAGGGAACTGGGCATGTTTAGTTTGGAGAAGAGGAGGCTGAGGGGAGACCTCATTGCCCTCTACAACTACCTGAAAGGAGGGTGTAGAGAGGCAGGTGTTGGCCTCTTCTCCCAAAGGACGAACGACAAGACCAGAGGAAATAGTCTGAAGTTGGGGCAGGGGAGATTTAGATTAGATATTAGAAAGAACGACTTTACTGAGAGAGTGGTCAGGCCCTGGAACAGCCTGCCCAGGGAGGTGGTGGAGTCACCATCCCTGGAGGGATTTAAGAAACGTATAGACATGGCTCTTCAGGGCATGCTCTAGTGCCCAAGGTTATTGGTTTATGGTGAGGTGTTGAGTGTGGGGTTTAGTTGGTGGGTGTGGTGTTTTTGGTGGGCGTTTGGTGTGGTGTGTTTTGTATTTGTTTGGTTTTTTTGTTTGTTTGTTTGGTTTTTTTGTTTTTGTTTTTTTTTGTGGTTGGACTCGATGATCTCAGAGGTCCCTTCCAACCACTAAGATTCTGTGATTCTGTGAAGTTGGTCTTGCACCTGGTCCAGCCCTCCATGGTCACCCTGAGGTGGCCACTTGGGAACCAGAAATTCCGCCAACCGCGCAGTTCTCTCGCTGTGTTTCAGATTTCGGGTGTGCATTTGCTTATGAACTAATTTGATGATTCACGGTGGAATTTTCTGTTCTGCAACCCCAGAACATTCAGAATCTCAATTTGAATTTGAATGGGAGATCCCGCCTGGGTTTCCTGAGTGGCTCTGCATCCAAACGGAGTGTTTCATCCCATGCTGGGCACCCTCACCTCCTCCCCTCTGGGCGGCAGGGCTGTTTGTGCTGGTGGCACACCTAATCCATGGGACAAAATATCCAATTTGCCGGGGAAAAGAGTGTTCCAGGCTTTTCTATGATTCTATGGTTGCTGTAGCTGGTGGGGTCTGGGTTGCCACCTGCTCTGGGTGGACCTGCTTTGGCAGGGTGTTGGACTAGATGGTTTCCAGAGGTCCCTTCCAACCCTATGTGATTCTGTGGTTGAGTTGAGAAGAGGGCCTGAAGTGAGGAGCATCACAGCCATCAGAAGGAACTAGAGGTTAAGGCACAATTTATTGGTTCCTGGGTGTTGTCACTGTCCCCCGCAGCTACAGCCCAAGGGAATTAGCAGGGATTCCATCAGGCTGGGAGGAAATCACTCTTGTGGGGCTTTCTCCAGAGCAGGACGTTCCTGTCACTGAGATCATCCCTATGATGGAGGACATTTTTTTCTAACATCTCTCATTTTTCCTTTCCGCTCGCATTCATTTCCCTACCTCGCCAGGGCTGACAGAGCAAGCACGTTGTCAATCTGCTTGGCTCCCCGAAAGCAATACTAATTTTGATTTTAATTCCAGTAATTGGAAGGAAATAGCTCCCCTTGGACAGTTGTACTTCTGTAACCATAACATCGGGATTAAGAACATGAAATCTTTGCCCATCTCTAGCCTGTGGATGGGAGGGAGGACGGGCTGGGGAAGCAGGGAGGGCTGGAGGAATTAAAAAGAAATACCCGAGTAGAGGAGAGGGGGAACTGGAGAGGGCAGTGGGGACCAGTGGAGGGTTCCAGTAGCATAATGCTGTGTTGATGTAGCTTGGGATGAGCTTCACCCAGCATTTGTATGCTGTGCTATGTCCCTCAACACCTGAGGGACTTGGGTCTTTTTAGTCTGGAGAAGAGAAAGCTTGAAGGGGGATCTGATCAACACCTACAAATACTTCAAGGGTGGGTGTCAGGAGGATGGGGCCAGGCTTTTTTCAGTGGTGCCCAGGGACAGGACAAGAGGAAATGGACACAAACTCAAATTGGTGCCCAGGGACAGGACAAGAGAGAATGGACACAAACTTGAATGTGAGAAGTTTCATCTCAACATGAGGAGAAACTTCTTGACTTTGAGGGTGGCAGAGCCCTGGAAGAGGCTGCCCAGAGAGGTGGTGGAGTCTCCATCTCTGGAGACATTCAAACCCACCTGGACACGTTCCTGTGGGACCTGCTCTGGGTGGACCTGCTCTGGCAGGGGGTTGGAGGAGATGATCTCCAGAGGTCCCTCCAACCCCATGTGATTCTGTGATTCTGTGATTTGTATTAACCATGGGGGAAAAAATAACAGACATGGCACATTGCAGGAAATAAAAAATGAGGTAGGGGACCTGAGAGATTAAACCTGAATAGAAAATAGCAAAGACTCATTTTGGTAAAAGTAAATTCATTTTGTGACCAAAAAAAAATTAAACATAAATGCAGCGGCAGGGAAAATCCAAGGAAACTAATGCTGAAAGAGGTGAAATGATAATTGTTAGAAAATGAGGTGTGATGTTGCTTTATTATAGCACGCAGCTGATAATGCCAATTTGCTGGGTGCAGCCTCCTGGAGCACTGTCTCCTCGGAGAGTCACCGGGGACACACCGAGAGGAGAAAACACGGGGGGCTTGTCAGTGGGGGAACGGGGGGGTTCTTGGGGAAACACCAGGGCAGCACCGACCACCAGAGAAAAATATCAGGTGGGAAAACAGCCCCACCGTTAGGTTTGCATAAGCTGTTATAGAATTTTATTAAAATTATTGCAGAAAGGAAATGGGAGCAAGGGCCAGAACAGTGTGTTACAAACAGCCTGGCAGTAACGAGGGTGGGGACATCCCCAGTCCCCCCCTCCTGGTAAAACCCCAGGTTTTTTGGAAACTGGAATAAGGTTTATTATGAGGGAAAATGTGCACGAGGGACTGAACACTCCATCAGCGCCCGGGGGCTAATTATTGCTGCTACCCCCCCCCCCGCTGATCTCAGCCCCATGCTGACCTCTGCTGCTCCAGCCCAGGACTGGATCATCCCCTGCTTTTAGTCTTTTTTTGGTAAATACAATTTAAAAATCCCCACTGGCCAAGCGTCCACCACACCCTGGGTACAATTGCCAGGTTTGGGTTATTTTTTTATCTTCTCAGTTTGAAAATGCATACTTATCTGAATTTTTGGGTTGATTTTTGTGCTTGCCATCCAACCTGGTAGATGGGGGAGATGTTGGGAGGGCTGGAGCCCCTCTGCTGGGAGGGGGGGCTGAGAGAGTTGGGGGGGTTCAGCCTGGAGAAGAGAAGGCTCTGGGGAGACCTTGGAGCCCCTTCCAGTCCCTCAAGGGGCTCCAGGAGAGATGGGGAGGGACTCTGGATGAGGGA
>NW_015090958.1:0-229 GCF_001431845.1 Calidris pugnax | reverse complement strand
CTTGGAGCCACCTGGTGTGGTGGGAGGTGTCCCTGCCCAGGGCAGGGGGTGGCACTGGGGGGGCTTTAATGTCCCTTCCCACCCAAACCATTGCATGATTCTATGACTCTTTCCCCTTTTTGTCACTTTTAGCAATTTTCCTGCCGTCGCCGAGCGAAGGGAAGGGGCGGAGGGGCCCTGCCCCGCCGCGGCCTTTTCTATCTTTTATAAAAAATAAAACGGAACATGA
>NW_015090957.1:2585416-2611156 GCF_001431845.1 Calidris pugnax | reverse complement strand
CCTCACCCCCACCCAGATCCCCACAAACACCCACAGTCCCCCACAAAACCCCACGGATCCCCAAAGAGCCCCACAGATACCTATAAACCCCCACGGACTCCCACAAAAACCTATGAACTCCCACAGATCCCTACGAACCCCCATGGACCCCCACAAAGCCTAAAGGAACCCCATGGACCCCCATGGATGCCTACGGACAACATGTACCTTGCAGACCCCCACGAATTCGTACAGACCCCAAGGGACCCCACAGACCTCCATGGACCCCCACGGAACCCCACAGACACCTACAAACCCCCAAAGAACTCCCATGAACCCCTAAGAACCCCCACAGACCCCCACAGAACCCTATGAACCTCTACAGACACCTGACAACCCCCACTGACCCCCACAAAGCCCCACGGACCCCCACTTCTAAAGGCAGCTCACAGAGCACCTAAAAAAACAGAGGGTAAATAATGAACCAAGTTGACATCTCAGACTTTGCAATTGGACAACAACACAGCCCACAGCTGCCTCTCCTTCTCTGCCTGCTTATTGGTATGCAGCTTCACCCCTCCAAGCCTGCGTATAGCATCTGAAAAATACGAAGCAAAAGGCACATGCTGAGGTATTGCCCAAAATCTCAGCCTGCCTGCAGCAATTCCCATCTCCCATGCCTTTACCTTGGCTGTTTGCCCACCTGGTGCCCATGATTTTGGGCTGCCACTTTGAGTCTTGTGCACTATCCGTGCAATGGAACCAAAGGACACTTAGAACTTCACCCACAATACAGCACCTGAAAAAGAATTAATACTTCAGCCCACTAGTCATTGCTCGCCTTGCCTAAGTCAAGCCTGCTCCTCAGAAGCTGCTCTTCCAAGCCTTCCAAGCCATGTCTTCATCCTGTGGGCACCTCCCATTTTCTGTCTTCCCACGGACTCTGGGCTCTGTTAGACCCGCAAAACAAGTGAAGCCCTGACAAAAATCTATGAGGGGCCTGCCACAAACTGCAAAAGCTCTAGGGACACTGGTACTCTGTGGGCAACAGGGAAAGGTGATGAGCTGTACTGTACACTGAAAGACATTATGTCCTTGCTGCTTTCTTGAGAAATGCTTAAACTCCATACGCAGGTGCACACAAGATGCTCACCCTAAACTCTGCTAGATAATCTCACCATCAGTAAGATGGTGAAATCAGTAAGAAAAATGGTATCAGTAACTTACACAGTATACAGCAAACCTAGTGAAAAAAAACCCCACAATTCATTCTTCAATAAAATCAAAAATTGCAGGACAATGCAGTACACCTAGAATAAAGAAAAGCGTACTACTAAGCCATTTTGCCATCCTTAAATACTCATTACAGAAGTACTAACCTTAAAAAACCAACCAAACAAACAAATAAACAAACAAAAGAAAACCCCCAAACCCAAAAAAACCCCACCACCAGAGTTTAAAAGAAAGCAAGCAGAGGATTTTGCTTAGCAGCAGCAAGCAAACAGAGGAGTTTGCAAGCAAACAAAGCCAGCATAAAAGCATTCTCCTATATACGCTGTTGAACCTTAGCAGGTGCTGAAGGCCTTTCTTAAGACTTCTTAACTTTGCACCTCTAAATGCCCAAACAGCTGAGCCAGCCCTAAAGCTGCAGTCAACTGAAGACCCAACACCCCACCATTCCCAAAGAAGCCCCAGAGCAGAATGAACTTACTGAGCAGAGGTCAGGGTCAGACCCCAGGCCCTGCCCACTACCCTTCCCACAATCCCCTGGGAACGGGGCAGGGCCAAGCCCCAGAAGCTATAGAGATAGCCACAGGAGTAGGACCAGTATTTCTCACTTGCCTTAAGTTTACAGCAGGCTAAGGACCATACCTGTGGTTTTTTTTTCCATTTGGGAGTTCTGACTCATCTCCAGTGATTATCATGCCACTTGTTGCTATGGAGAAGGTATTTTTATAGTTGCTGTTTTATTTTTGTAAACTTAAGACATTTTTGTCCTTAATTGTTGACCATTTTCTGTACTGTTAGAATGTTGGAAGCATGTTTTCTTGAGAAGAACGACAAACATTTCTAGTGTCCTGGAGGACCATAGAGCCATAGAGATTGACATCAGAGGACTGATAGTCACTTCCGGCGTCCTGGAGGACCAAAAGGCCATCGAGATGAATTTCCGGAGGACTGATGGTCGCTTCCGGCGTCCTGGAGGACCGAAAGGCCATCGAGATGGACTTCCGGAGGACTGACGCGTGTTGGAGGACCGAAAGGCCATAGAGATGTACTTCCGGAGGACTGATAGTCACTTCCGGCGTCCCGGAGGACCGGAAGGTCATAGAGGTGGACTTCCGGAGGACTGATAGTCACTTCCGGCGTCCTGGAGGACCGGAAAGCCATAGAGGTGGACTTCCGGAGGACTGATAGCCATTTCCGGTATTCTGGGGGGACGGAAAGATCATCGAGATGAACTTCTCGGGGACTCTCCGGCACTTCCGGGGGGCCCTGTTCGCGGTAATATTCGCTATCGGAGCGCTAATGTCCGTTCTCGGGACCGGGCGGGGCAGCCGTGCCTGCGGGCGGGCGGCACAGGAACCGCTCTGGCTGGCGGGAAGCCCGCCGGAACGCCCTTTGGGCTGCTTCGTCCTCGAGCCAGCGCTGGCCCGGCCTTCGCGGAACTGCGCATGCGCCCGAGCTGCGGAACCGACGCAAAGCCCCGCCCGGGGGCGGAGCCGAGGGGTGGGGAATTATCATCGTCCCACTGCGCATGCGCGGTTCCTCATCTGCAGTACCGGCCGTCGGCCGCCGGGTGTCAGCACCCCTTTAGTTATTCTGCTCTGAGCCCTCATTAGGGTGATGAGCAGCGGCTGCTCTCAGCGCTGTTCAGTCCCGACAGGGACTGTAACCATCTTGTAGCTTCCATATCTCTGCCCTGTCCCCACTCTGCCCAGCCCCACTCAGGCTGTGACTCACCTCTTTTGGGGGAACCCCATGTAGCTCCCACATGTCCCACTCACCTGGCTCCTTCACTGCATCCTTGCTCCCCCGGTGACATTGGGGTGCCCCAAATGACATCACACACACACACACACCATCACACTCACCCCTATTTTTAATTCACCAACAAACCCGAACAAAATGACCAGACCCAGGGCTGGCCCCTTCCCCTCAGGCGGCTCCACCACTGGCTGCAAACCTGGGCTGGGGCATCTATCAAGCAGCATAAGACACATATAACGAGGCATCTGAAAAACAAAAATGCCTAATTGTAGTTCAGCATCATAAAGCAAAATAGCAGAGAAGACAGTAGAGGAATTCCGGCACCGAGGGAGGTGGCCATGGGCCCTCCTCTCCACAGCCCTCATCAGCCTCCAGGCGGCTGCCCCAGACTGGCCACCCACTTCTCCTGCCAGGAGGGCGAGATCCCTGGCTCCTTCCACAGCTTTCAGAACACCTCTCCGCCTCCATCACACAAGCAAACGTCTTAGGGGCTTTTTTTTTTTTTTTTTTTTGTGGTTTTTCTGACAAAAAAACAGGCTCCCACAACAGGAAAATGCACAAGTGCTCTCAGTTCTATCCTGACAGCTGCATTTTCACACATGCTTCCTGCCAGCTGCCAAAAAAAATATTCCAGTCTTGTGGTTAGTTGTCAGCATTTCCACATAAGAAACATTTGCAAGGGGAGGGTAGAAGTTATCTTAAAAGAAAATAAACAAAAAAAGCAAAATGAGGAGGAAGGAAGTTGCACACAAAATTCTGTGAGGAAACAGATCAGGCCTTGGGAGGGATTTTGTATTACGCCAGAGAAGAGGAGAGACTGTAGGGCCTCATCTTGTTACCTTCAGAAACTGGAGACAAGTAATAAGGCAAGGACCACAACACCACTTTTAAGGCATTTTCTGTATAAGTAGTTACTTCACATACAACAGGGCCTAGAGTTCTTCAGAAAGCATTGCCTGGGTATAGTTTACTTCACCCAGAGGATACACAGATGTCATCTATTTGCTGTAATGATAATTATATCGTTTTGTATTACTGATTAGATGACCAAATTAGTCATCAAATCCGTTTCTGCAGTGCTGTTGAACTCAAGTTCCTGATGAGATTTATATCTTCTAGTACAAGATCTCACGTCCTCACAGCTTAAAAATTGAAGTTTGACCAAAACAGTTCCCTATCAAGTTGGCTAGCTATAAATACTTCTTAGCATCTTAGAATGTCTATAGATTATTTTTTGGGGCCAATTTTTTTTTTTAATCACATCGCTGCTAAAAATAAAAACGGTAGTACATACTCCCTCAATCTCAGCCATACTGTGGTCTACCACACAGCACTCTCACATGGAAAAACTCCTGATTACGTCCGCTACATTTTAGAGCAACTCTGTGTAACATTTCATTGTATCCCAAACTGCTGTTCCTCACTCCACAGCTTTTTCTTCAGCCCACTGCTCTGCCTGCCATAAGCTAAATGTAAGTGGAATATTACCGAAGTCTTTACGCAAACACCAGTAAAGATCAACACTGTTACCATATTTAGGACTTCCTCAACCCCGGGAGCCATTCGTCGAAGATCTCGTTAGTGTAATGTCACCAGCTGTCCTGCTCGGTATCAAGAAAATGTTTTTTCTCACAATTCTGCTATTTTGCTACCGTAAGCCGAGGACGTACTTCTTACATATTACAAATCTTTCTAAACAAGAACTATTGTTTCTTATCTGAAACCTTTCTTTTCTCCTCTTAGTTCAAATGTCTCAGCAGATTCAGAAAACTACTGCAAATGGCAAAGGTAGGTTCTCTTTTTTTTTTTTGGCTTTATATGTTGAAATTAACTGTTAACAAAAAAAAAAAAAATTGGGGAGGGATTTAAAAATGTCCAGAACCTTCATGTAAAATTAAATCTTTTGCCCTGTGTGGTGGCAAAAGGCAGTTTACAAGTTTCTATACAAAGTCAACTGTCTCTTTGCTGACCTGTATGTACAGTCAAAATTGCTTTAAGTTGTTAAAACATATTTTTTCCACTTTAAGTGTCATAATTTATCTTAGTCATGACTAGTTTATTACCATTATATATGAAAATACATTAAAAGTTTCTATCACAAATTTATTTGTATAATCTCATAAAAGCAATCTATTTTAACAGACTGTCAAGACTCCTGCTGCTACTATTCAAAATACCACTTCTGCCTTTTTACATATGGCCACAAATAAAATACTGCTTTTACTTTCAGGTTCACATGTTACCTCTCAACTGGCATATAATGTTACTTTCTCCTACAATTACAGTCCCATAATATTTATGTTTGTCTTTTATATTCTATTATTTTCATTGCTCCTGGAGTTCAACAGTATTTTTGTTAGTTCATCTAGATACATCAGTTAGCTTTGTGTCTATATGCTCTATTTTGCATGAAGACATGCATTTTTCATCAAGTGTTTGAAGCTACATACTGTTTTTGAAAAATATCAAGTTGTGTTGCCTGCTACCGAAGGTGGAAAAAATTACAACCCCCTGTTTCAACAGAAATAAGGATAGCCTGGTCCTCGACATGTTTTGGGAGCAATCTGAGGGTTTCTTGGATGATAGATGCAGTGAACTCACTCAGAGGTTTCTTCTTTCCAGAGATGCTGTCCAATCCCAGGCTCGTGTCTGTTCAGAGGACTTTGAATGTAGTGATGAACCAGAACGTGAGCCTCTCCTGCCACTCAGACTCTGGATTTCCACCTGTCAAATACACATTGTTTAAACACAATCAGAAGGTATCCACTTTAAATAGGCCAGACTTGACACCCGCTTTGTTTAACTTGACTATCGACTCTGCCGGTGATGTGGGTGAATACAAATGCAAAGCTGAGAATATAATGTCCAGTGGCGGAAAATACAGCAACAGTCTCAACTTCACCCTTATAGGTATGTCTGGCTGAATGCCGTGTCAGCTCATTTTATTTTTGGGGTACGTAGCCACATGATGTATCTGCAACAGCAGAGTCAGGGTTTTGTTTGCAGCAGGTACTGTTTTGGACTACGGTGTGCACCTGCCTTGATGGTGGAGCTGAACCTTATGGCAAAACCCTATTTGACCTAGACTCTGTGCTACTCTGATCTGGCTCACTGAGGCCTCCATTCCTTGATGCCAATCTCATTTGCCAGTGTTGCCACTTAACTCCGAGTCTTGCTTTGCAGCTTGTCCTGTACGCAGTGATGCAGTTCTTTCAGGTTTTTTTTTTACAGAGCCGATTTCCAAACCTGTGCTGAGTTCACCCACCTCTCAAGCAAAGAAAGGCCAAAATGTGACCCTGTCTTGCCTCTCGGAGAACGGCTCTCTTCCTATCACATACATCTTCTTCAAAGGAAAACGAAACATCTCTCCTCCAGTAAGGACGCACAAGAGGGAAGCAGCTGTGATTTTTCTATATATCAGTTCCTCTAGTGACTTTGGAACCTATAAATGCAGAGCTGAAAATAGCTTTCACAATAGTACAAAATACAGCAACAGTTTCAACTTTACATTAGCAGGTGTGTATGCGTGAACGTTTACCACGGTCAGAAAACAGGGACCACACAAAATTCAGAATCCTGTAACGATGCAACTTTTTTAGACAGAAATTTTGTTCCTGCAAGGTAATGTTCAAAATACAATTTTTTTACAATTAAAAAAATGCTTAGTTTTTAAAGTTAATGCAAAAAGATAGAATTCCATGCAGCCTAGATAGTAGGAAAAGTTGAAGTGACCAAGAAGGATGACTCGCTTTTACAATAGACCCCTCGTCCACCTAGAGAGGAGTCTAGTTTCATTTTTCTCTCTGGTCTTATGAGAGTCTGGTGGCACCAGCGAGTTCCCTTCTTTCTGCTGTGGCAGTGTGCGCTTGGGACTCCTGAATAGTTACATTAACCACAGTTAATCCAAAAGCTTAAAGAAATGCAAAGTCTGGATTTTAATTTACAGTAAATACTTAGACTATGAAACAACGTTTCATTGCATAAACTTTTTTTTTTCTTTTTCTTTTTGGCAGAAGAAAGAAACTATTCTCAACCTCTGATCATTTCTCTTGGACTGATCTTGCTACTATTCGTAATAGGATTTGCTCTGGCAATTCCATTTTTCATAATTCCCTCATATAAAGCAAGTGAGTTATTTGAATGTCTGTTTCATTTACCCCGTTTATGTTGTCAATACATTTCAGTGTGTGAACGTCATGTTACAAGAAGACTTATACGCTTGGTATTTTAAGATGTCGTCAAGCCTCCTCTTAACCAGCATAGGCAACTTAGCAATACACTGACAAGGCAAAACCTCCGAGCTGTGTTTTCGGGCTGTGACAGGTCTGTGGAAGCAAAGCAACATCTAATCTAATACACATGAACATTGGAAGGAAGTGAACCTCATTGATCTTAGTAAAGAGAGGAAATTCTATTAATAATGCCCTTGGTTGAGGAGTAATTTTTATCATGAAAATAACGTTATCTGAGGTCTCCAAGTATTAACAGAGTATCATGGATATGTCTATTTACCTCTAAGAAAAAAAATTATATATGTTTGTAGGCACGTGTTTTCCTTTTACAATTTGCAGAAAAAATTAAGTCTACTAGGACCTCAACTGGCCTTACTTCACCAGCGAATGCAGAAGACTCTGAAAACTATGTAATATACACAGAGATTGGTAAGTTCATGTTACTCCCCGTGCAGTCACAAAACTTACTTGTGGGAGTAACTCGGTTGAAGAATGCTATTATACTGTTTGTAGTGAGGATGGGCAAATTTCTTCAGGTACTGCAAAGGCAGTGGAAGAGGACACCTACTACCACTCAGTAAGCAATAATAGTCCCACTGACCGTGCCTGGTAGAGGCATTATTTGAAGTTCCTCAGGATCCATATTTGGCACTACCTGTCAACCACGCAACCAAAACTATAATTAGGTAAATGAACCGAAATTCTACACAGAAATCTACTGTAAGCAGAAGTAAAATGAAGAATTGCATTTGGCAACTCATAGTGAAGACTAAAATAGCCATTACAGAGAAAAAGAAAATTAAAGGCAGTAAGTAGATCAGAGATGCAATTCCCATTTACCAAGAGACAAAAGTGGGCCATATGCAAGTTGTAGCAAAATAAAACTTACATAGCTCCTGTGTTGTGTTCAAAATTGTTCAGTACACAACAGTTCTTTATTCCATGTTTCTCAACAAGACTGTCAGTTCAAACCAAAATTATGAAATAATGCTCGATGACAAATCAACTGACCTATGCTAAAACATTGTACTAGTTCAGTTGCAGAAAATACACCAGTAATGAAGACATTACATGAAAGCCACAATGCCATTAACTTGTGGTTTTCTACACCTGCCTTATACATGAACATCAATATTTTCAAAAGAAAAAGAAACCCCAAAACAAACCAACAGCAAAGACATTATTTTGCCTGTGTCTAAATACCAGAAAGGGGATCATTCTCTCCAAACAAATCTGCCTTCCTATTCCTGTAGGAGACGGGCAGGGCTGTCGCTGCTCTGCTACATTAGCTCAGTATAGCTGATTATGCCAGATATCAATCAGGTTTCTACCCACATACCCTGCAAGGACAGTGACAATAGCTCTGATAAGGGCCACAAACACTAAAGCATGGTAGACTTAAATTCAATACGGAATCTTGCTGCTTTATTTCATTATTTAAAAAAAAAAAAATTAAAAAAAAAAAAAAAAAAAAAAAACAACACAACCACAAAAATCCAGTCAATCTTTTGTAATCAATTGCTGTTCACCATCTTTAATCCAGAGCCTGTTAAACCAGAAGAAGAATACGTCAACTTTTATGTTATAAGAAGAGAAGGTGGAAAAGGTGAAAACCTCAAGCTAGAATCTTGGAATATCTGATGCACAAAAATACGGTTTGGGGGAATTTTGCAGGGGGGAGACCGGGTTTAGATTGTAGCAGTTAGATACTGAAACTGTTTACTTGCTACAGAGAACTTCAAATAACTTTAAGACTTTTTTGAGGGGAAAAGCCTATCACCATCCTATAACCCAAAAATTCAACAGCTTCATTACAAAACCATGCAGGAAATGTTATTAGTGACCAAGTTGCTGATAGTATATTAATTTTTCTGTTGTGTATCTGTACCAAAAAGAGGAACCATGAATTATGTTATTCTGGCTTTTAGCAGAGAAGGCGGCACCAGCTACACTCTATTCAAAGGTCCTCGTCAGAGACTGAGTACAAGGTAAGATCTCTTTTGTGACTAACTTAAGGGTGTATTTTTAAAGAATCTTTCAGTTCTCAGTTGTGATAAGTACCACCAAATTTACACAGAAAGAGATGATACTAGTTTCCTGGACTAATTATTTCGTAGACAGCTAATAAAACTCGTTCTCTGATAGCAAGCAAAATCTCCAAGTCATAATCTCTAAGGGCTTCAATCTACAAGAAAAAGCAGAACAGATAAAAACTGCAATAAACAAAGACCCAAATAGCAATCCCATTAGACAAACAGCAGCTTATTGCCCAAATAGCACCATAAAAAAAAAACCAAAATGAAACAAAACAATGCAATCGCTGTCAGGTAAAATCCTGCTGGACACAATATATAATCTGGCATTGTATATATCTGATAAATAAACAGCAATGAATAAATGACACAAAGCTTTCACCCAGACCCAAGCTCCCGTACATTTAACAATTCTCCTGAAATTGAAACTGGATGGTACGCAAACATAAGATAATCAAAAGGCTTCAGTCATGTATTAAAAAAAAAAAATAATCCCAACTGTGTTATCCTCCTAGGCACACACTAGAGGATGTATCTGGCCTCTGTACCCACTGTTACCTAGCAGCAAGAATGGCAATTTCTCAGTTCAACATTACTTCAGCTCTCAGAGTAGGGACAGGAAGCTAAAATTAACTTTTGGGAGAATTAACTCCAAAACAAATTCTGTATCCTGCTATAAGCTGTTTCTTAAGATGTTTCTGGGTTGTTTTAATGTCATTTCGTAGCCAGCTTATGTGGAGTTCCACGAGTTCAGGAAGTCGCACAGCCACACTATGCTCACTTTGCATTGTATCTAGCATAAATACACTATGCGGCAATTATTATTATTTAGTGTACAGCAGTTACAAATAACCTGTTTATAGTTGAATAAGCATCGCGTTAACAGAAGAAATTTTTAAGGCAAGTTTCTGCGTTTCATGACATTGACATTTAGCCTGGACAAGCAAAGGCTGAGGGGAGACCTTATTTATGTTTACAAGTATCTAAAGGGCGGGTTGAAGTGTTGGAGCTGGACTCTTTTCAGTGGTTTCCAGCAATAGGACAAGGGGCAACGGGCTCAAGCTGGAACACAGGAAGTTCCATTCAAATATGAGAAAAAACTTCTTTACAGTGAGGGTGACGGAGCCCTGAAACAGGCTGCCCAGGGAGGTTGGGGAGTCCCCTTCTCTGGAGATCTTCAAGACCCACCTGGATGCTGTCCTGAGTGATGTGCTCTGCACAACCCTGCTTTAGCAGGGGAGTTGGACTGGATGATCTCTAGGGGATAAAAAACTGAAGACATGAAAGAGAATATGATTAGCCCTGCTAATGAGGGACAAGTTGTCTCTTCCCTCTTTACAAGGTAACCTGGAAGATGTAGATGGTCTAGATTTGACAGAAAACAGATGCACCACCAAGTGTTAGCAGAACTATTTGCCGAGAAACCACCGAGTCCGTGACACCATAGAAGGCAGCTCAGGCACAGAGGTTTAAGAAATTCCTTTTATTCAATGAATTCAAGTTTACACATTTTTGGCTGCTGTTACGTATTTAGTTAAAAAGTCCTTCAGCCTAGAAATGTGCATCATTTCCTTCATGGTGGTGTCTCTGCTTCTCAGCTGGACCACTCCATTCTCTAGGGTGGCATCAGTTATCAAGATCGTGAAGAGAACACTCATCTCATCGTACCTCCAAAGAAAAGAGCATGCCTGTTACTGCTTTTGGTGTACAAAAAGTTCAGATAAGTTAAATACAAATGACTATAAGCTGTAAATATTTATTCTGCTATACTGCACTAAGTTCAGTGCGAAGACACCAGTTTTCTTGTTACTATTCATTGCTTTCCTGATTACATTTCTTTAAATTAGTTACTTTAGCACATAAAAATGTTATCTAGTACCGTATTACAAGGGTATTTTTGTAGAAGCAGAATATATCTTTTTTCTGTTATTTTATAGTCAGACTTACTTTGGAGACTACTGCACACGAACAAACTGTTGCATTTGTTTTTCTCTCGGGGGAAAAAAAACCTCAGCAATAATCTCAAGATCCACTGACATCAGCAGCGATATGCTCAAAATTCAGTCCTGATCAACAAATCTTATATGAAACCCTCAAATGGAACAGCAGTTTTTATCTGCACAAGTAGTTCCATCACGTACACTAATGGTACCGGTTCCAGACTTGGAAGAACTTTTAAGTCAGACACAGCGTGCTATTTGAGATAGTACTTAAGAATGAAACACACAACCAGCCCTGACACAAGAATGGGGGCTGAGAGTGGGAAACAGTTCTGCGAGCTTATGAGTCATCTTAAGAAATTTATTTTCAATAGGAGAGTCTCTAAAAGGCACTCCAGAGTTCCACAGAAACAGCAGCGACATGTGAAAGGCTTGTACTTCACTTACTTTTAAAAATGAACTATCTGACATTGCTCTATGTAATAAAACTAACTGAATCCAAGTTTATAGTTTGGGATACATGCCTTCAGTCATGCGGTTACTGCACTCGATGACTGCTTACTGAAAACAGGCATATTTTTGCCAGTCCACAGAAAATCATCCTTCACCTTCATAGTTCAATTTACAAAAGACTGTTTCTCCTTACTTTGTATAAAGCTGTTCCAGAGATACCTGCATGGTTTCGAGATAACCCGGCCATACAGAAATTCTGTTTTCTGACAGTTCATTGAACAATCCTTGACAAACCTGCATTTATTTAAAAACAAAAGTTAAAAGACAGACTTCCAGGGATTGAAATCCTTTACAAAGAAACCAATAACTAGCATGTGCGGTATTAGCATTCCTAGCCGGTGTTAATTTTCTGGCTATAAGGACCTCAAAGTAGAAAGCAGCCTGACAATCAAATCTCCATTTCTACTTAAAAACATGTCAGTGCAATTTTCCTCCCTTCTGTGAGGACTGAATTAATGACTTGACTTACATAAAAACTTTTAAAAAACCCTTATGCGACCCATGTCTTAAAATAATCCTGAAAGATTAAGAAGGTGAGAGGAATTTTAAAATTTATTTTCCTTAACTTTGCATGGAATAAACATCAGCTCTGTTAATAGTACTAAAAGCAAGGTGCTAACACAAGGACGGCACCTACTACCTACTGTCTGCCATGTACTCCTTTGGCCGCAACTCACAAGCTGCACAGCAGAATCACAGTGAAAACTATGCAACCATGAACCTCCGAGAATCAAAGCAGCAGCATGATTTTCCCTAACACAAACAGTGTCTGAATTGTAACAGAAGGTTATGTGGAAAGTGAGTCCTCAAAATTAAAAAGCTTTCTTACAACGTACCTGTCTCAGCTCTGTTGTTGGACCTTTTCCTACATCCAAGGCCACTTTAAGGGGTGCTAAACAAGGATGAAGCTTCAGTACCTAATAATTGTACAAAAAGCAACCGATTACTAAATGCATTTATTGTGAAATTCTAAACAGAACTAGGAAATTTATTTTTTTTTCACTGAAAATAAGGTTCTAAATATGCAAAAAATTTCTCATAGCACCAAATCCTGAATTAGAAGCAAGCCTTATTTTATATAACTAGCACACATGCCAGCTAGGTTAGTGTGGCAGAAATTAGTCCGTTTTGGCTGAGCCCCAGAAAAGAGCTCAAGTTCTGTTAGCAAAGCTCCATCATCTGCAATGGAGCCAGAGTGATCAGAGACAGCCCTGTAGTTACCAATCTACTGCTTGTTCTTAAAGACCAAACGACTATTTGATTAACAAGTGCTGTCTCAAAGTTAGCACTAACTCCAGAAAATCAGGGAAAAAGTGGAATAATTATGGTCCTTGGAGAAACACCCCACTACCACCTGTGACCCACTTTTTCCACTCTTCTCAGCAACCTTCAAATGCTGCTGGAAGAAACAAACTCCTCACGAACAGCAGCTACACTCCAACTTAAGTCCTTCATTGCTTGCATGGCAAGAGCCTACCTTCTCATCACAGGAGGTAAAACAGGAAAGGTGACCTCAGAGTGAAAGAGAAATTGCTTATGCGGGTGAAAAGGACCGCAGTGGCAGTGCCATGGGGCCAGCCTATTGTTATCGGTGAAATGCATTCCGTCTGCAGGTCTTGGGGAAGGGAACGGAGAATGGAGATGTGGAAAAGAGAGATATTTCCACGCTTGAATTTACCTCATTGTCTGTGGGGTTTGTACTTAGACCTGCCCTCACCTTTCGTCATCTATTCTTCCTTACACTTTCTACAGAAAGTTACCTTTCTCTGTGAACTTCTCTTTTTAGTTAATGGATTCTCAGCTAGCTGTAGAGAATCAAAGAGGTACGCTAACGCTCCTCGGTCCAGATTTCCACTCACAGACAGAACATGAGGAATAACATTCTTCCTTCCATCTCGGCCCTGAAGAGGAAAAAAAAAAACAACCACAAAGAGATACCTCAACTACTGTCTCAATGGGCCTTTTGTTTACTTTAAATGTATAACGAGACATTGAGCTCAAGCAACCTCATTACATTTAAAATACAATCAGACATATATTTTTTAAAAGTTTCCAACAATCTTAAAAGTGTAACAATAACTAGGTAAGACTGTAACACTGGGGAAAGCAGATGAGAGCAGGATGGGATTATTTTCTGGTCCTGCCTCTCTGATCATAAATTCAAAAGATATGGCCAATACACTCACAACTCTGCATTTTCTCTTGGAAGTTTGTGGATTATGACCGCAGCGACCGCAAGGATCTGTCCCCACATTCTGAGAAACCACTACGTAACCCACAGTTGCGTAGGTTACATTACTTCTGTATTGCCATTTGCAGCATTTATCATCTATTGATCCACATACACTCCCCCACATATATGGAATTGGGCAAGCTACAGAAAGAAAAACATTTACAGGTTCTTTTTGATGCAAACTTAACACTGCAGAACACAGACCGAATTTGTCTTGACATCTACTCGTGGATTCAGGTAAAGGATACACAAGGGACAAGCGCCGTCTGGTCACAATAGCTCATTTCTAACTTTGAAGAATTAACTCTTTGCAAAAAAAAAAACCCAACAAAAAACAAAAAAACAACCCACCCCAAAATACTACTTTATCTGCTTTTGAAAATGAAGGTCTGGCTGTAGAGTATCAATTGTACTGTTCTTACAACAAAAGAACAAAGACAGTCACACGCTAAGAAACTGGAACAGCAAAGAAACCATTTCTCTCCCATGTACTTTTTATAAAAAAAATTTCTAATATAGTAAAGCTTACAAGTAATTTTGAACTATCCCCTGGATACATCTGTAACAGCTCAGTATCACCAAGGTTCTTCAATGTTTCTATTGTTTCTGTCCCCCAAGGAAAGCTGTAATGTAGATTAAATCCTCTTCTTCCTTCTTCATCCTGAAAGTCGCTGCTGCTGAAGTTAGACGGGCCTACTGCAAACTGAAAATTAAAAACGTAAGAGGTGATCGCTACTGTGTGTGCTGTATGAACTACAAAAAACAAGTCTGTAATGCAAGCTGAAGTTTGTGATTTTCAGCAGATTTTTATAAATTACAGCCCAAATCTCTTCGTTGTTTTACAGCATTTTGATCTCAGATCACTTACAAACACAAACCATTTGCCTTCCTGCAAGACACATTATAAACTACTTAATAGGTCTGTCACAAACTTCAGTAGTTTTTCCGTTTCTTAGAAATACATGTATTTCAGTTAAAAGAACTGGCTAGCAATATAACACCATAAAAGTGATCAGTGTGTCTATTCCCCCCCTCTTCGAGATATAAAGGAGCAGCCAACATTTCCCATGGGTTGTTACCTTCCTCCACCATTGGAGCCTCTGGCGTAACCAGTAATCGAGCCACTGCCCTGCAGTTCTGGGAGAGCTAAACCATGCAAGCAAAGATGTGGTCCTTTCGCCTATTCTTTAAACAATAGCAAGGTCAGCAAGTTAACTCCTTCAAAAATAACAGGAAAAAAGCAAAAGAGAGTATTCAAAAATAATTCAAAAGCGAAACAAGTGCAAGCAGTTGGTTTAAGTATGGAAAGGGATTAATCCCTCTATTACTCTACCTTATAGGGGTTCTGTTGTGCTGTTCCGTTTCTGGAATAGAGTGAAAACATACTCCAACTTGAGCGAGGCCACAAGGCAGTCTTTTGTTTACCAGTTCTAAGCAGCTAACATATTGTGCCAAAGCACCTGTCAAAAGACAAATCGCTAATTCTAGTAGCCACAGAAAAAAATAATTCTACTGATAGTGAATGTAACACATACGTTTATATGCACAGTCCCACTAGCGTTACTGTTTTTCAAAGATTAGTTAAGCAGTCTGTAGCCCAATTCCTCCAGGAACTTTGGCAACTGCAATTTTTATACGCCTTTCCCCTAATTACACAGGAAAACATCCGATGCACACTTCGGCATGAGCTGCTCAGGTCCCTGAAAAGGACACGAGCCCTCAGCACGCAGATGAAACTTTCCCAGCGCTCTAACGCCAACTGGAAAATTCCCTTAAACACAGCTGCTTCACTCCCAGCAAGAAAAAGGCGAGCGGGCGCCCAGAGCTCTCCGGAGACCCACCTCACCCCGAAGGGATGGGCCTCGGCCGAGGGACGTACCGGGGAGCAGGCTCTCACGAAGCACCCCGGCGCTCCCCAACACTTCTTCCAGAGAAGGACCGCCGGGCTCCTGGCTACAGCGCCCGCTCCGGAGGGCTTCGCGCAGCGTCTCTGAGTGCAGCAGCTGAAGCCCCTGCGAGGCCGGCGGAGCGCCGACGGCGGGCAGGCCGTGAACCGGGGCATCCACCGCCAACACCTGCTCCCGTAGCGCCAGCGCCGAGTCCCACCACTGGGCCGCCAGGTTGCCCCGCAGTGCGGCGCCCAGCGGCCCGAAGCCCGGGTGGCAGCCGCTGAGGTAGTCTCGCCATACCAGCGCCGGCCGCGGCTCCGCACCGCCCCGCAGGAAGTGCCGCCGCCAGCACACCTCCAGCAGCTCCTCCCCGCCCACCGCCTCACCGTCGCCGGCCGCTGCCACCGCGTAGGGCCGTGACGGGGACCCTGCCTCCACCCCCTCCGCCATCCGAGCGAAGGGCAGCCGCCGCAGCAGCACAGGCCGCCCCCAGGGAGCGCGGCCGCACCACCAGCCCCTCTGGCAACAGCCTAGCGCCATCTTCCTTGCGTCCCTGCTCCCTCATGGCGGAGGGAGTCAGGGGGGAGGAGACGAGGACGGTCGAAGCGCGCACTGCGCGTGCGCTACGTTCCCTCAGGAGCGAGGGGGGACGCAGCGACCGCGCATACGGGCTGGCGCTCCGCCGGCGGGGCCGTTTTCGCCGACCGCGGTTCCTTCTCGGAGGCGGCAGCTCCCTTGAGCCCGGCGAGGACTCATCCGCCGCCGGCGTTTCGTGCCCTCCAGCCCGACCCCGGCTGAGGCGATAGCGTATGCCTCCCCACCCCGGGCACGGCAGGCCCGAGCTCTACTACGCGGAGGCGACCCTGTGGGCTGGTGGGGTGCGTGCGAGGACCAAACCCTTCTCCGTCATGGGAAACACATCACCACTGCACAAGGAGGATTTCATGTGGAGAGCCCACATAGATCCCATTAGAGCAGCTACACGTTGCTTTGAGTCGTCTAAAACAGCACAAAGCAGAGTTCCAAGTAATGTGTCACGGCAGGGCACGCGGGGGCCCAAGGCCTCAGCCGAGCAGTGGAAATTTCCATACGTGCTTAATCACGGGTTTGTACCAGTGCCAGAAGGTGGAGCTCAAGAGAGGCACCATTCCGCGAGTTGCTGCTAAGAGAAACTCATGTATGTCAAATCCCAACCCGTCAGAATAATGTCGGCCTTGGTTCTTTACTGCACAACCGCGAGGAACAGACTGAGAACAGGGAGACAAGGCGTCAATTGGCCACTGGCTCAGCAGGAGGAGGTGCTGTTCCTGGGTGCAAAGGTACCACCACATACAGTTAGTTATATTTCTGAAGTAGATTTGCCATGAGCTCAATTCTATCAGAGTATCTGATATTATCAGAGTTATCAGGTAGAGCTCTTTTTTCTTCATTTTATGTGAAAATGTGAAGCGAGCCCAGCTTACATAGAGCAAGACCCTGTGGCCCTCAGGGAACACTTCCCCTGGATGATGGTCATTTGGAAACACCACACAGAAAAAAAAAAAAAATTAAGACCTGCTTCTGTTTTACAAGTTGTGCCTTACTGATTAAAAAAAAAAAAACAAAAACAAAACCTCACACCAAAACCCCAACACCTCTCTAGAAGCAAGACAGAACTGTCTAGTCTATTACTTCAATTCCTAAAGTAGCCAACTTGGCCACAAAGCCCACTAAGAATCTGCAACCTTAAAAATTCTGTACTAATTCTGTCACAAGGTGGATCTCTCTGCACGATTTCCTGATTAAGTCTCCAAAGCACGTTTTCAACCAGTAAGACTTGCCAACGCCTATCTGGTTTTCACTTTAACAAATGTGGTTTGTGCTATCTCCTACCTTTGCATCAGTTGAAGAAGGCCCCAGTCTGTTAATGTTAATGCACAAGCTCCAAGTTTTCTCCATATACCTTTTTTAGTATCAAGTTTTTAAACAAAAACATGCTTCCCACACCTTTTCTTTCAGGCAACTGACCTGGAAACTTTGGAATATTACATGTTAATGGCTAAGATAAGTAACTATCTACATCCTCGTCTTTAGCACTGAGCAAGGGGAACGTTGCAGAGCTAATTAAAACTACTTCCACATCACCAACTGCAGTGAAAGTGCAGTTGGTGAAGTGGGGTATTATTACAGGACTTCACCTTAAGTTCTTATAGCAATAGTGAATGATCGCAAGAGTACTGACAAGTGATAGAATACCACAGAAAACACAGATATACATAATTTTAGTTTAGTTAAGAACATCACAAGCTGAGCCTCAAAGGAAAACAATCTCCAAGAGCTGAGCACAGACTAGCAAAAAGGTCTGAAGTGTAAAACAAATAGCCTGACTTGGGCTCAAACTAACCTAGGTAGAATCTTGCCTTGATTCTTGCAGACAGAACCTTGAACGCATTAAGCTGTTAGTTAAGCACAGTTAAACTTGAAACTAATCACTGTTACTGATAAACGAGTGAGGAAGGTACTGAAAGTCAGCATTAACTGAAATTTTAATAGACTGTATTTTGAAAGCGTGATGTACTTTAACCCCCAGGATCAAGTATTATTCATGCTATGTGCCTACACAAGGAAATGCTGTTGCTTTACTGAGCATGGGCGATGTTTTGAGATGAATCATTTTTATGTCTTGAAAAAAATATATCCATGAAGCATGTTGACAGATCAACGGCCCACTTCCCTCCCCCCCCACTTCCATAAAGAAATCACTGCTCAATACCAGTTTAAGTATAATTTGAAGTTTTAATACTAAGATCTTCCCATTTCTCTGAAGCTCATAGTATGCCCGCATGCTAACCCACAAGGCCTGACAGCTGTAGATACATTACACTCAAGCCTGGTCTGCACATATGCTCCTGTGAAGGTAACAGTTACTGTGCTGCAAAGGCTTCCTACGCTTGTAGCAGCTCATTAGCAACACCACTGCAGAGTTTTGGATAGCAAGACTTCTTTTTTTAGCTATACCATTACTCCAGCAGATCTTTTCCAAAAACTGGCCCTATTCTAGTGAGACAAGGAAGAGCACTGTTTCCAACAGTTACGCAGAAGCCAGCTTTAGTTTTCTTCCCCATCAAAGCAGAGCCTGCCATGCTAAGCAATCTAGCCCAATCAAGGCAAGGCTGGTTTTTTTTTTTATAAGCTTAAATTTTTAATCAGACACAGTTGAGAAACCTTTCTAGAATTTAATATAAAAACATTTGACATTCCATTAATGTAAAGTTGTGCACATGTTGAGAAAATTGCCATCTGAAAGAAAATTCGGTCTTCAAATATCTTTATTGGAAGGCCATGCACTGCCTTCTGTTACTGTATTTCAAATCACTGTACATTTACTTTGAAAACACTGTCTGCATTTTCTAGTACAAAAAACTAAAAATTGTTTCAGGAATGTAGAGAAATATTCAACTTAAATAGCGAAAAAGTGCACCATAATTACTGCTGCACTGCAGTCATTTCTGCATTTCCCATTTCTTAAATAACTATCCTGTTTTGATAACACACAATATAAAGAGCAATTATGAAAAACTGAGACATTTAAATACACTAAGTTATTGAGAATAACTTGTTGGCATTGGGTAACCTATCATGGGAGCAGCACCAGTGGCAGGATACGCATACTGCTGCTGGTTCATGCCATTGTGCATATTTGCAATATTACTGCCATACTGCTGCTCATAGCCATTCTGGTAAGCTCCTGCAGCAGGGTTACCAGCCCTGAAGCCAGCCTGCATGCCTGCGGCTGCAAAGCCATTTCCAAAAGGTGTTCCATTACTGAAACTTTGGGCACTGTAAGCCCCATTTTGAGTTTTTGCTCCAAAGTCTCTCTTTCCTAGTGCACCATAGGTTCTCTCAAAGTTCTCCCTCTCTCTAAAACTACTAAATCCACCCCTTTTGCCCGCAGAGTATCTGTCACGTCGATCGCCTCGGGAACGACCTATTAAAAAGAGACAACATATAGTGTTATATATATATAGATAGATAGATCTCAAAGGCTGCATTTTAGAAGCCTCCAAATGAGTTCAGCCAATAAGAGAAAAATCTTTCCCTTTCTGCACCATCAAGGCCAATTTACTATAGAAGCTTTCCAGTTGCTAACTGACCTCTAGTTAGATGAAGACTATTTTAATAGATAAAGCCGTCAAACCTATAAGTATAGTCATATTACTCTCCCCTGTAACACAAGCAGTGGCCTCAAGGCAAAAAGTCACTTTCACCTTGCCAACAGGACACTTACATCCACCTTTTCTAGCAATATGAGAAAAGGCCACAAAACTGAGCTCTGCGATGTTATATTTCAGAGCAAATACTCAAACACATTATCTTTGGCCACAGGTGCACCACATCACGGGTGTGGAGTATTTAGAGGGAAGAGGTGTTGCTTTTTGGTTTTGGTGTTCATAAATACCTTTTCAGGTCACTAACTGGTAGCTAAACCACCTTCCACGTTCATTTTGTAGAAAGGACAGAGGTGGAATTTGAGTTTCCATTTTGTTCCTAGAGGAAAGCTAGGCACTGTGGTCAAGAACAGTACTTACCTGAACCTCTGTCTTCAATCAACTGAAGCAATTTGGGGTTGATGGCTTGATTAGCCTCCCGAAGCACAGAGATGAGGTCGTTTACTTGCTTAATATTGTTAGGAGTAAAGAATGTGTATGCTGTGCCTGTTTTGGTACTGCGGGCAGTTCGTCCAATTCGGTGGATATAGTCCTCTGAGGAGTTAGGGTAGTCATAATTGATGACAAATTTCACATCTTCCACATCTGTAAAGTGTTGCAGTGTGGCAAAAAGCAAGGTACAAAGTTTTGCACACCACAACAGCCAAATCGAAGACAAACATTAGACAATAGTACTTCAAAGAAAATAATGGCTGCAAAGAACAGTGTTAGAATTATCCATTTCTGCATGAGTACCGTGGAAGGGAAAGTAATGCACACTCCGTCTGTCCCCATCTCATCACCCACCCTGTGATCCAAAACCTTACCATAAAGGAGTATGCATTTGCTTGTCATTCCCAACTCAAGAGTCCCCTTTACAAATCATCAAGTGACATCTGAATGCTTCTTGCAGTAGGGCCACTAAAGCTCACAGCAGCCTCTTCATGTGCTCATTTGAGGACCTTAGAGTAAAAACATACAAGGTCCTTCACATACACACTCATTAGAAGCTCAAAAAAAGGGGCCACACTGCTTGTCTTGCCAAGACCTTTGAACCGCAGCTGCAAGAAAAACATACCTGTCCCCCCAAAGTCACCAAGTTGTTTTTATGCACTGTGTCTCGTCTAGGCAAGCGCTTCCAAGAAGCCAGGGTTCACTTGAGAATGTGTCTCTCTCTGGCAGGTCTCGACATGACGACTATGTATAGGTGGAGGAACTTCGACTTTCAAAGGCATTTGAAAAGCCATTGCTTTCCTGCCCCACTTGCTAAAGTGAGAGGTGGCCTTTTTCTCAGATTTCATGTGCCAGTACTCACCAATTTGTACAAGGCTTAGTACATTTTAAAGCTGCTCTCTCCATTTCATGGTTGAAAAAAAAATTTTCATTGAAGTTTGTAATTATTTTCTTCAACATTTCAGCAAACTCACTGAAATTCAAAGACCCACAGATCACAGCAGACAGTATGCACAAAACTAACAGTACTGCACCATGGCAAATCATGCAAAGCATGGAGAGGAGAGAAATACCAGGGCAAAGTGAACTGTGAATGAAACTGCTTATTTCATGAGAGAACAGTTTATGGGGTAGTAGTTTAAAGGATGATCTTTGCCTTTTGAAGATTACTGGCACACAATGCTCTCAGCTTTCACCTCTCTATTTGACTGGAAGCAGCCAGCCGATCACTTCCACTAGTCCTCCATCCCCCTCGAGTCCTCCGATTGTCATGCCTAGGCCTTGCCACAAAGACTGCACCTTTATGTGAAGAAAACTTAGAAAAATGCAGAGGTTAAAGAAAGCAATAGACTTTCTTTAAAAAGCTTTGGGCAACTGCCATTACGAGTTGTACTAACCTAGACCTCTGGATGCAACATCTGTAGCGATCAGGATTGGTGCTTTTCCATGTTTGAATTCTGTAACACAAGCAACTCATCAGTTTCTTTATTAAGTAAGACCATATGACTTGCAGAAATTGCCGAAATACTCACCATTTAGAACCCAGTCTCTCTCCTGCTGACTTTTATCACCATGAATACCCATTGCTGGCCACCTGAAAATAAACAACTTAATTGGGCTTAAAACATTCCTTGAGTAGTTTCATTAATCAAAGACAGGACTTCTGGCAACAGGCAAATAGCTTAGAGTTAGTTTTAACATTTTGACCACCACCTGGTGTTGCTATATTTGACAGCTTTGGCACTATAGTTAAGTGGTCACTCATGAAGAATCAAAAGCTATCTCAGACTACAGAGTGGCTCGCTGACATTCAAGCTATTGGACTCACCCATCTCTCCTCATTTTCCTGGTAAGATCATCACAGCGTCTTTTGGTTTCCACAAAAACAATTGTTTTATTTTCCTTCTCACTCATTATTTCTTCCATCAAACGAATAAGCCTATTACGAAGAGACGATGATTAGAGCTAGGATTGATCTGTACCGTGCAAGTTTAAAAAGAATACATCAGGCTATTAAAACTAAATTTTTAGTGGTCTCAGACTGGTGGCAAAATTCCATCACGACAAATTCATTTCACAGTTCGTCAGGCAAACAAAATTAAAAAAATGCTTTGCCCCCACTGACTTACTTGTCATCTTTCTCTACGTCATGACACACATCCACAATCTGAAGAATGTTGTGGTTTGCACTTAGTTCTAATGCACCAATGTTGATGTGCACATATTCTTTCAAGAAGTCTTCAGCCAGCTGCCTTACTTCCTTTGGCCATGTAGCACTCCACATGAGAGTTTGCCTGTCAGGCTGGAGTAGGAGACTATATCAGTACAAAATCCATAGTCAAGTGTCCTACAAAAAAAAAAAAAACCCCACCTACCCAGACAAGTCTGAAAGAGTTTATTGCACTGCCCTTGCTTAATAAGCATAGTGGCATTTGTTTCTGTAATAGTGATAAATGCCTCAACCACTTATACTCACTCTTATCTGATCCACAATTTTTCTGATCTGAGGCTCAAAACCCATGTCAAGCATCCTGTCAGCTTCATCAAGGACAAGGTAAGTACACCTCCTGAGATTGGTCTTTCCAGCTTCCAAGAAGTCTATCAGTCTCCCAGGTGTAGCAATGCAGATTTCCACACCTAAAAACCATGCAGTAAGAAGTCAGCTGAAGTAGTCTTCCCATTGCCTCACACAGAGATGCATCGAGGCTTATCCGTACCTCTCTCCAAGTCACGAATTTGTGGTCCCTTCGGAGCACCTCCATAAATACACGTAGACTTCAAACGGCATGCCCTGCTATATTCAGCAGCGACCTGCTGCACTTGTTGAGCCAGTTCACGAGTTGGTGCCAGCACAAGACACTAGGAACAAGATGCCCAGCTTTTAGTTCAATACCTATTTGAAGCTTCTATTCTGACACTAGTTTTAAATAGAAAGGTAACCATACTAATTACTTCAGTGCCAGAATGACTAAAGTGGATTTAAGTAGCCAACCCAGCAAACTAAATCACCTAGTTTCTCAGTTACCACCAAACACTAACCTATGCTATGTGCTATGACACCTGAAATTCACTAGCTTCCAGAAGATAGCAGTTTCCAAAACAGGACATGCAGTCCTGTTCTGCATAAGTTTAAGGACAATCCAGTCAGAGCCTACAGGATCTTCTTGGGAAACTACCAGAACATGGAACCGCTTTAGTCATACAGAGAAACAATGCAGCTATGCACTCTTACAAGCATGGAGAGTTGGACTATAAGAAAAAAAATAATCCAATTCTCTGGAATTTAAGATCTCTTTTCATTTAGGGATACTCACAATAGGTCCATCTCCTCGCTCCAGGAATGGCTGATGATTTATATGCACAATAGCCGGCAGCAAGTACTGTTTGGAAGAAAGAAAAGTCTCATTACCATCTCTTCCCAGAAGCATTCAGCCTGCACTAAGTCAGGCCATACCTTAACTTCTGAAACCCAGCAGTATTCCAGGCTGTAATCAAAACTTACAGACAGTGTTTTCCCTGATCCAGTCTGTGCCACACCAACCATATCCAATCCACTCAATGCAACAGGCCAACCCTGTGCTTGAATAGCAGTTGGTTCAGTGAAGTTCTGCCTCTGAATTACTTCCATAACATTTGCTTGAGGGAAAAAAAAAATTGAAATTTATTGACTTGCACTTTGTCTTAATCAAGCCTGGAAGAATGACCAGTACACTAGTCTTCACTTACCAGGAAAGTTAGCTTCATAGAAGTTTATAATCGGTTTTGGACAGTTATGGCCCCTAACTGTGACTTCTTTGCTTGCTCTGTACTGTTCAACTTCTTGCTGCAAGATTAGAAATCCCATTATTGGAAATAAGCTTTGATACTGAAGTTATCTTTTAATTTACCCCATCCATGCCTGTTGGGCCCTATGACCCTCAGCATGTTTGCACTTTTTTGTTTACTTTGGCATGAGCTGGGCAGGGTACATACCACAGTACGTCTAACTACATCAGGATGTTCTTGATAGAAGTTTTTCTCAAATTTGGGCAGCTCATCTAAATTCCATTTCTTTTTTGTAAGTTTTTCCCCAGGGTTTCCAAATTTCTTCCCAGAGAGAGGTCCACCTCTACTTCCTCCAAAACGGGGGGCTCCAAACCTGGAGAAGATCATAACATAGAATCCAAGAGAAACATTTTAGTCCTCTTATACAACTTGATCACCAACTTTGCAATCCCTGTAACCTTATAATTTAGATTTCTATACCCCACCTACAGGATACTGAAACTTCAAAATACATATTTAAGTTGCAGATGCCACAATCTACAACTCATATTCAGAAGGAAACACTAATCTTTGCAGCTTCCATAAAACAAAATTGAAAAGCCTATAGCAAGTTGCAACATAAGCAAAGGGCAGGCATTAACACCTTCGTATTGCCTCATGATCAAAATGGTTTCCCACCCAAGTGACACTCCCATTGTGTGTTAGCCTGCAGAACATGGGCAGGAGGAGTTACAAAACCTGGGGATAACTTCCCTGGAAACGGTTTTCTTGTATCCCGAAAGGTAAGACTTTCTCTCAATAACGATGTTTTATGAAGCCACACGTTTTATTTTAGCGTTGTAGGCGAGGTCCCTTAGAAAAGGCTTGTCTCGAACGCCTGTCCTCGCAGCCCTGAGGCGCTCAGCCCCGCACTAAACGCCCCTAAACTGGACCCGAGCGCGAGGCTCCCTCCCGCGCCCCGACTGCTCCCCAATCTCGTGCAGGCGGGCGCTGGAACGATCCTTCCCAGCACAACACAGCGCTCCCAGAGGGGACCTGGCTGCGCGGCCGCTGCTTCCTGCCAGCGCTGTTTCCTTTGTCTCTCATTTCTGTCTACGCCACATTTTCCAGCCGCTGCCATTTTAGAGTCTGAGCTGGGCGGGGGGAGGAGGAGGAACAAAGGCAGCAGCCGGCATTTTGATTTCCCCTCAGTCACCGCATGGCGGGGCCGGCCATTAACATCCGCTTACACAACACAAAGCGGGAGCCGGCCGGCTTCTACCAGCAACAGCCAGAGCCACCGTCTCTTGCGAGGGGGAAGGGAGGAAGAGGGAACCGCCCTGCCAAGAGCTCCCCAAGGCTTCGCTATCGACGAAGCGCCCGGCCAACCCACTGACCCACAAACCTCCACCAGCCCGCCGCTCCCCAGACCACCCCCACTGATGAGGGAAAGGGAGAGAAGCGAGCTCTGCGTGGACCATCCGTTCTCGGGTAGGGTGGGGATCGAGTCTCTTTCTCTCCTCCCCTCCTTTCCTCCCCCCACCTC
>NW_015090957.1:2581156-2584531 GCF_001431845.1 Calidris pugnax | reverse complement strand
AAAAAACCACCGCAACCCGCCCGCGCCCCTCGTAAGCGGTCACACAGCCGCGGGGGCTGTGCTTAGGCGGATGGATTTAGCCCCATCGCGGACTGTACTGCCGCCCACGCACAATGGCCGCCCCCGCCGGCGCCAAGTGCTACTAACGCCAGCTGCCCTCCCCCAGCCTCCCCTCGCCAAGCTCCGGAGACCTCGCGGCGGCAAGCGCTGAGTAGAAAGGCTCCAGGGCCCAACCGTCGCGACTCGCCGCCATTTTAAGCGGCTGAAGAAATAACCCCACAGTCGGTCTACAGAGTCCGGACGCTGGCGGCGGCTAGCGCCGGCCGGGCCCCCGGACTCACCCTCTATCCCTGTCGCTGGAATACCCGGGCATGGTGATGGTGGCGGTGGGCGAGACGATCCCGGTCACTTAAAGTGGGTGGTGAAAGGTTACGCAGGCTCCGGCTCCGTTGGTGGGGGCCACTGAATGTAGAGCACCCCGCCGCCCAGATGCCGGTTATATATGGGGTGCCGCAGGGGCTGCCGGGAACCGGCTGCTGACGCAAGCGCAGACCCCGCCCCCTCGCTTATGTAAGCGGCCCGAGCTTGTCAGAATCCTCGCCTCCTCCTGCGTGGGCGGGGCTGCCGCTCAGCCGACTGACCAGCTTCTGCGCTGGCGGGCGGAAGTTCCCCCCCTTGTCGGGGCGTGGTCTCTGGCTACGTCACCGCCCGCAGCGCCCCGCCCTCAGGGGCCCGCGCGCCCACCGCCCGCGCAAGGAGGGGCGCGAGCGGCAACGCATGCGCGGGCAAGTGGGCGGCCGGGGCCTGGTGGCTCTGGCTCGACCCCAACCGAGGCCTCTCCCGCTGCGCTGCCGCAGATCCGCCTCGGCCCGCGGGGAAGGGGGATTCTACCACTTAGAGTGTGGTGAGCCTCAAAAGTCAAGTGGAGTTGCCACGTTTTAACTAATATCCGTTAAATTGAAGGAATGCCAGGTACAGCCACACGCCCACCTAGGCGTTTTGAGAGAGTAAAGGAGTTAAAATTGCAAATGGTTACAGGTTGGACACAGATAACTATAGCAGATAGGTAATTAAATGCTACTTTGAGCAGTGGTTTTAAACAGTTACTCATTCTCTGGGTGCTTTTATAACTAGTACTAAATCCATGTGATGAGAAACAGACTTTTTATCTTTTCAAATTCCACAACATGGCTAGTAAAGCAATTCAAAGGTCACAAGTGCACTGAAGGACAGGGCTGTTCAGAAAAAAAATACCTGAAGTGGGCACTGTGTTGCTTATCTGCCTTGCTTTGCCAGCTTAGGGAAAAACCGTGAGTACTTTGCTACCTGAGACTTCAGGCACACACGGGAAAAGGTGACGCTTGAAGCATAAATGCAAGCAGCCATACTGCCACACCACCTGCTTCACGCAGTGGCCATTGTGAATGAAAACAACATAAGGAAGAAGGGTGGAAACAACACTCTCTGTTTACATCCTCCCACATCTTGCAATCCATGCTTTCAGGCTTTTCTGAGACAAAAATAACCTCACTGTAGTCGATGGCCGTTTCTTCCCATTTTTTGTTCAGTTTATGCTATTAGCTTCTAAGATACCATGACAGTATGTTTCACAGTTTAATTGTGCACTACCTGAAAAACATTTCATTTTCAACACATTGCCTGCTAAGAACAAGGGGCATGAAACAAAATGATTTATTTGAAATTTTCTATTTATTTATACCCTTTGTGGACATTAACCTCTTCTCAGTCACCTCCTTTGTACACCAAAGCTTCAGCCTAATTCTTTTTCCTTTAAAAACAATTCCACGCTTCTGATTATCCTTGCCATTTTCTCTTAATTGGCAAGAAATGCACACACTATTCAAGATCCCGTACAGATTTAAATAGTGGAAGCATCAAAATGGTTTTGATCCGTTGTGAACTATTTCCTAGTGATTTTTTTCCCTTTTTTTGATGGTTGCCAAGAATGGAGCACATTTTTCAAATAGTACATTTCCACAATCTCTTCCTCAAAAGTAATACCTAAGTTAGGCTTATCTTTGGCTATTGCTGTTTACCCCTCAGCAATTTGGACTACCACCTCAATCGACCACTTATTATTAATTTGTCCTGCAGTAGCACTTCAATTTGACTAGGTTCCTTACTACTACCCTCTGCAAATTTCTAGTAAGGGATCCTCCCCATTCTTTTTTCAGTAAGAGTCACTGATTTAATATAGCTTGTTAAAGATTTTTCTCCCAAAATACCCTTTTTAGGGCTCTGTACCTCCGAACCCTATAAGCTTCCTGGTAAGGCTGAGAACAGTTTCTGCAAGGCCGTGAAAATAGCAAACTGTCTGATTTTTTCTTGTTCTTGCCTATTACATGTAGCTTAACACATTTTTTGCTTGTATATAACTTAGTGGCTCCTGTTACTGTGCTGCTTAACCTTGCCACAGTTTAAAATAATTTAAGACTATCAACAAACACAAAACCTCACCTATCCTGCCTCCACGCAGTTAGTCTGCAAGTAACTCCTCCTTTTGATTTCCTCTTCGAAAAACACTTCCTCATTTTTGTGGCCCACCCCTTTAACTTGAACATAATTTATTTTCCTGTTCTTCTCTTACTTTGAGCCAACATATGTGAAGGAAATCAACATGGCTTCACAGAGCTGTGTATGTATTAAAACTGAAATCCATGTTCTAGTATTAATTTCGATAGCACTGATGTGCATTTGCTTATATGTACAAAACCTCCTGTTTATTAAAGCAGTATGTGTGTTTGGATTATATATCTAAAAGTTACATCTGTAGACTGTTAGAGCAAGCATTCTCACTTACATTTACTTGCTGCCAGCCATTATTCTCACAGTCTTAATTCGGATCTCAGCTGCTTCTGTCATGCTCCAGGAATTTAAGGGAAAGCAGCACGATTATTTCTAGTTTTGCGTGACTTGATACAACACGGAAATTCCAGGATTCCTAAGGAGCATGGAGTACTGCTGCTCAGTAAGGCCCATCATGCACTTTCACCATCCCGTTTTCTCCAAAAACCTGTACACAAGCAGCTAATAGTACAGTAAGTTTCACTAGTTCCAACCCCCCTATTAGCACAGAAGCCGCCATGTTACCCCGCCTTTTCCAAGCAGACCCACGCACGCTCTGCTCTCTACCACAGCCCCGTTCATGTAAAACGCCGCCTCAGGCCGGGCCTGCAAGGTCAAGTGCTAGAACCTTCCCTGCCCCACCCAGGCCAGCCCTCTCCCCGACGTATTTTGCTTGTGAAAATACCAACAGTCGCCCCCCCTTTCAGGCTGATAGAAGCAGAACCACGCCGGGCAAACCCCCTTCACCACGGCCGCACAACACGGAGTTTGTCGCGCCACCATTTCAAG
>NW_015090957.1:2570685-2581146 GCF_001431845.1 Calidris pugnax | reverse complement strand
GTGCGGGCGGGCGGGGAACCTCGCTCCTTCCGGCGCAGCCTGCCCAATCAGCGCGGAAGGGCTATTTAAATCCCGCGGGGGGAGGGGCGGGGGAGGGGGTGGTCCCCGTCCCCGGTGTCCGTTGGGGCGCGAGGTGTCGCACCATGGCCACCGCTGAGGAGAGAGGTAGGGGCGGCCGGGCACCCTGCGGAGAGCCACCCTCCCCGGGCCGCGGGCGCTGCTCTTTATGTTAAACCCCCCCTTCCCCTGTCTTGTCTTTGCCCCTCCCCGGTGACACTCTTAAATTGATAAAGTTGGAGGTTAACAGTAACTGAAGTTTTCTAAGACATATCAGTCTGAAATACGAGGTGCTACGTTAACCTTTTGCACCTGAAATTATTAAAATGTTAGGGCAAAGTTATTTCTGGAACTGAAGAGTGATGGAAAAGCAACACTGCATCTGTACAGAAGAGTAACAACTGTAGAAATTAGTTTCTGTTGTAGTAATTATATACTACTTTTCCTTCTGAAGGTGACACCCCTTCTCCATTACATTACAGTCCTTGATAATACTTGTTAAAATTCTGTTTGTTTGCAAAAGCGACGTGTGGGGCAGAAATTCAACCTTAAGAGATCAGACTAATGGAGACAAAGACTTTTTTTCTTCCAAGCTGATATTTGAATTAGCTGACAAGGAAGCCTGTAGAGGATACATATATACCAAAGCGCTTTGAATTTAGCACTTTGAACTCAAAAGTTTTGGGAAAATAAGGCTGTTTATTCATTGTGCTCAATGTAGCACAAAGGTGGTGGGACCAGCTCCACAGTCTTGTAATCCCTAAACAGCCCTTGAATTTAGCTTTCCTGAAGAATACTTTTATTAGGAGTTTTGTTGTTGTCTGAGAGTGCTAGGAAAACTGGGTTTTTAAGAGAGAAGCTCGTGTTTTTCAAAAAAATATGTATCACTTCTGAATATTGATGAAAGACATACCAAAGCTTATTTTGTAAAATCCTTCAACATTTGGAATACCTTGTTAGGCATCCAGATGAAAATGTGCTTTCCATTATGTGGAAGAAAAAAGTAGCTGCCTGGCCTGAGGTACACCTTCAGCTCTCATGTCTGTGTGCTGTGACTGTACTCGAACAAGATACTGGCCTGTATCATTCCTCACTCTGTCTGTGTTTCCATCTGAAGTAGGCAGATCATGGAGCAGAAAGCATACAACATTCTTGGATGATTGGGAGAGCATGACTGGGATTGACTACTTATGGTGGAGACAAAGATACTTAAATGGATTCCATTTTTCACTGTAACTAACCGTGTCTTTATTTCTGTGTCTTTCAGTTCTGACATAAATATGTTTTACTTCTTAATAGATTGGGTTGATGTTGCCAATGATCTTTTAAGGAGCTGTCACATCTACAAGCACGTAAAGCATCTCTCTGAATGTGGTGCTTATATGTTTGTTCATCTTTACGAGTCAATCTTAGGAGAAGAAGTACCAGGTGGGAACGATAATTTCTAAGCCTGCTTGCTTTTTTCTTCTCTGTGTATTTTGTGATGAACAAATTAAAATTTGCAAAACTTATTACAGATTTAGGTTGGTAGTTTTTTTTCAGTGTTTGTGTCCTTCCAAAGACAAACACGTAAAATTGTCATTCTTTAGGAAGATTTAAGTAATATTGGCCTCCTTTTTTTTTTTTTTTTTTTTTTTTTTTTTTTTTTTACTACTACAAGGGAAGTTCAGTAGTATAGCTACAGCAAAACTTTTTCTATTGTAAATTAGGCCTTGAAAGCTAGACATAAGCACAATACTTTTGAAGGGTGTGAATTGGCTCATTTCTCTTAAAGAAGCGTTAATACTGAAGCCTGTTCTCATAAAATGCTTAGTACTTACAGTCTACTACGAGCTAAACTGTGATTTAACTCTGGTTTAACCCAAGTCCATTTGACTGCAGTGACAACAATAAGCAAGGGCTATACAATTATGTTTTTATTTGCTTTATGGTAAACTGTTGCATTTGGGAAGTGTTATCCTACTTGCAGAAGATAACTGTAAGTGGTAACTGGCAGCTATTGGTGGTAGGAGTCCTGTTAAATATAAGTGAAGAATTAAAAATAATGTTGCTCCCAATTAAGTAGAATGCATTGCAGTCCAACTAGTTGCTGACGGGAAGAAGAGACCTTAAGCCAAACTGCAGTTCCAGTTTGACCGTCTGAACTAGATGTGTGCGCCGGGAGTGAAGGAGGATAAAATAGTTTAGTCGTCTCTATTCTTGAATTTAATACTTCAGCTGATAAAATCCTCACATCTTCCAGTGGCTCTTCTAAGTTTGTATTTATAAAAGATTTCATATGATATTTGGGCTTTTCACCAAGTACACGAGGTATTGAAAAAATACTAACTTGTAAGTGAAATTTCAAGTGGTTTAGTCAAAACATCTGCAATAAGCTATCCATTTAGATAGCCCAAAATATATTATTTATTTTAAATAGATTTCATAGCTACTCCTAGAAGCCAAGAGGATGATGCACATAATGTACAAGCAGTAATAGATTCCCTGGCGTTGGACTATTTGCAAGTCAGCTTGTCGCACATCACTGGTAAGTACTCATTGTAATGTAGACAAACACCAGTTGAATATTTGTGTGGTTTAATTTAAACATTTTACAAGAACCATATGCTATAAAGCATGCTTTCATACTTACATGAAAGGTCTTTTTCGTGTAGTGAATGTAATCAAAACACTGAACCCTTGCTTGCCTTGGACATTAGGTTATAAATGTATGTATGTATGACACAGACTTGTAAGGAATGTTAAAGTTAGCCGTCAATCCTATTTCGCTTGTCTGCTAAAGTGTTACCTGAAGTCTGTTACTGGCTCAGTATTTTTCTGTATACAGTTAAAGCTCGGAGACTAGGTTTTGAAACACCAGCCTTAAATTTTAAAAAGCCGGTAAGTAAAGACTGGAACTATGTTGTATCTGTCCCTCGGACACAGATTATAGCTTTCATGGGGTATGCATATTCTCACATAACACAGCCCGCAAAGAATGAAAACTGCTTACCTGATAGGAAGTATCTCTTTCTAATTTGGTACAGTATGGCTGGTATTTGTAAACCTGCCTGCTGATCTGTAGACTTGGTTTATGCTGTAGCTAATATGTATAAGAAAATATTAAATACCAACTATCTCTGAAAATATCCCCGATTCATATTTTTTTTTAATGGAAGCAGGTATAGCATCAATAAACTTTCAATTATTAGAATTGAAAATACACAACTTCAGAAAAATTTTAAGATACCTTAAGCTTACGTACATAGCCATAAATGAGTGACCGGTTGTCTTCTGAGCTGACACCATCACAAGAATTTCCAAGCATTCTTCTCCAGAAGACATCTGCTTTTCATGAGAATTTTTCTTCTGTGAAGTATTAATTATTAATATGTGGCAGTACCTTCTCTTAAGGTGAGAACATTGTGAAAGGAGAAAGGGAATCTATCAGAAACCTCCTTGAAATATTTGATGGCTTGTTAGAGTATCTTACAGAAGAAGCCAGTGAATCATCTTCGCAGAATGGAGGTGAGTAGACAGATGTCCTAGTTCAAGGTATTATGTTCTGCTACTACTATGCTATGGCCAGCTTACTTTTTCTGTTTGCCTGATAGCAAGTTAGCTTGCTGAGGGCTTTGTTATGTTCTCATGACCATAGTTCTTGGTGTTTATGAATGGAACACAGCTCCCGTAATAACAGTGTCTTGGCTGTTCTTCTCACTAGCAGCTCTGGGGAAAGAATCTGTTGGAAGATGTAAGCTCTGTGAAACCTTGGTTTGGGATACCCACAGTGTTTCCAATGTAGCAAAGATTTATTTGGTGATTTTTGCCTTATTTATAACCTTGACAATGCAGAAGAGGACCATGGGTGGAGGAAATTTTAGTGGGGAAACTTGAGTATTTACATTTCTTATTTTCATAAACAATGATAAAATAGATAATTTCTTTTCCCCCCAAACTTGTTAAAAGGCAAGAATTGGCAAACAATCTTTCTGCTTCGTTCTCGTGGCAGAAACCTACTCCAGACGATTCATCCTCTGTTAGTATGTTGCTTTTCAACTTTAAGTCAAATGATTTATGGTTAGGATTCAGGGAGGGAAATGTTGACTTTAATTGGAACAGTGAGAAAACATTGCATTTACTTACTAAGAGGCAAACGGGGATGACTGAAACTTTCCTCTGAAGTGGGTCTTGGGAGCAGATCCATAACAGGGGCTATTTTAAGGAAAATGCTGAACAGGGGAAGAGAAGCTACTCAGCCCTTCAGAGGCACCATTGTTACTGCAGACTGAGTATTGCTCTTCCCATCTTAAAGCTGGTAAGAACTGTCATCACTGGCTGTTGCACCCTGTGGGTAAAGGGGAGAGCACTTGGTGGTTGAGGCAGTTGCCTCCCGTCCTTGTTCACTGGGAATGGCAGAAAGAGGGCAGCAGCATTTTTCAGTGCCTGTCCTGCTTTTCCCTGCTCTCAGACTGCCAGTGCTGCTACCCAATAGATGTTAGTGACTCCAATTTGCTAGTTAGAAGTACGGGATTTAATTCTTTTGGGGAAGAAGAAAGAGGTCATTTATAATTGAAACAATAGGATATATGATAGTTGTATCGCTTTTCAAAATTTAGCATAAAAGTTGCCGCCCCCTCAAGGGAGGGGGCATTACACGTCATCACTTCAGGCACCATCATTATAATGTTTTGTTACATTTAAACTGTTTTGATGTTAGTGGCAATAATACCTGTTAGCTAATAGGTAGAAGTAATTTTCCTGGAAATAATTGCCTCTTCATTATTAACAGATGAGGCAAATGGGCTATCCAGGAATGAAATTCAAATTGCATCTCAAGAGCAACTGGAGAGCAATGCTGGTCAACTTAGGCAACCTTCAGTATTCCTACCAGTTGAAGGGTAAGACAATTCTGAATATTTGCATTGACATAGCGATTGACAATGGTTTTTTTGTGCATCTGTACAGAAACCAGTAGGGTTTTAATACCTTGTAAGTAGGAAACATACTGATTACATATGTCAAATGGAACGCGAGGTAACTTTCTCCTTTAGTCCAGCAGCAAGAGGGCTAAAATTAGATCCAGAACTTTTTTGCTCTTGAAGAGTGCTGATGGCATTTTTATTTCCATGAAGTTTACTCTACATATGGAATGAAATTCACTGAAAACGTTGTCACAGTTTTAAGTTACTGTATTTTAGTTAAACTGCATTCATTATATCTTTGTGACTTCTACACTGGTTGCTTTTGTAGAAGCTGGTCTCGTGTCCTACACTCGTCAGCTGCCTGGAGTTACCACTCTTCTGCAGCTCCATCTAGTGGACTGAAGGGACAAGGACTTTTAGAGTAAATATTTTATGGCTTTATGTTCCTCTTAGGCTCCATTCAGAAGTTTTTATTCCATCTTGTGATGCAGATGGATCAGAATCTACCAGTGAATTAATTAGACTTGGAGATACTGCTTATTCATTTTCCAAGAGAGAGGAAGGTGAGTTTGGATGGAAAAAAAATTGACTACTCTGTAGTAATGTTTCTAGGCTTTTTTTGTTTTTTCCTTTTTTTTTTTTTTTAATTTCTTACAGACAAAGACTTTGTATTAAACTCTATTTTACAAAAAAGCCCACAACCCACAACAAGCAAACATACCTGTAGATGATCCTGCTAAAGCAAAAATTTCTTAAAAGTATTCCAGACACTGTTTTTCATGACTCTTGAGCTACATTATTTGGATAAAGGTTTGATGTTTGTATTCTAATTCGTTCTCCCTACAAAAGCATTTTTGTTCAGTAGAGTAAGAGATTTCTGAAGCTTTTAATTTATTTCATTTATTGCTGTGTAAAATGTATTGTTTAAGACTATAAAAAGGCCAGTAAGTTCATTCTTTAAAGAAGACTCATTAGGAGTATGTGCCATTTGAACAAATAATGTGCACAGTACTTAAATGGGGTCCATTCCTATTTCATATAAGAATATTGCTATTCTTATTGGTGATTAATCTCTCCAAATAGAGGCATAAAGAAATATTATGAATTTGAATAGAATTACCAGTAAGAATTTAACAGACCCATCTTGATCATAGCGTGGATTGCTAACACCAAGTTATTAAGATACCAAAAATTAAAATTGTCCATCTGAACAGTTCATAGCAAGATGCTTTATAGTTCTTAATTTAATCTTTTCCAAATACCACTTCTAGAATTCCAGTTCCCTGAATTGTTACCAACAGAAAAGGACAAGGGGGTGGAAAAATTTAAAAACTCAGAGGCTATTGCAACATGACCTAGATGGTTCTCTGAAACTGAAAGGGCCATTGTAAAGGAAAAGGAAAATGGTGACTAATCATTATTCCGATAGTTAATCTACCTGATTTTGACTAAGGGGTGTAAGGTACTATAGGAGAACCTTAGTCACAGATGGACATGCTGTAGCTATATTTTGAAAGACACAAATCCTTTTCAGAAATTTTATATTTTCGTATCCCAAAGTATGCAAACTCCATTATCTGGGGTATTTCTGCTTAGCTAAGATTCAGCTTTAGCTAGGTTTTTTCCTTTGTGGTTCAATAACCAAAATACTAAACATAAAAGGTCCTTGTGTAAGACTCTAGCATCCAAAATCATGTTCTCAAGGGGGCTTTCATGCTGTTCTTAAGGGCAGAGATGGATAGATTGTGTATGGGGTGAATCATTCTTATAGGGGGCAGCCACCTTCTCCAATTGTCCCTGGCCTCTGCTGGCTATGGCTCTGTTGTTGCTTAGAATTCCTGCACGCATGCTGGCTTTTCCCAGCATGTATCTAAAATAACGACAGGGAAAGTAACAGCAAATCAAAAGCTATTTACTGTTTATATGCATAGCTACACCCATGCGGTATGACAGCAGTATATTCATATACATATCTATACATACCTGTATACAGACATCAAAAACTTGGTGCGCTTAGGAAAGTAGTGAGAGAGGGAGGGGCTGTAGAATTTATCTCTGTAAACAGAAGAAAAGTAACATGGTAAGGCATAAAATGTTACAATACTGTTCTATCCAATCCGACAAAGGTGGTAGCTAACCCTAGATATTTAGATACTTCCATCTACTATGTATGGAGAATATAGAAAACTAACATTCTGCTTTCACACATAAAAAGTAGGCTGCTTCCTGTTTGTCTCTTAAGGATCAATGGAGTCTGTTCATACTACTGAACCTCAAAAAAAGAGTTTGAAAGCCAGTGCTACAGAACATGGGGAGCCTATACAGCAGGCTATTCCTCTGCGACCCCCATTTCAGCCTTCAGAGGCCAGGTGCCATTATCCTGCATGGAGAGATTATCACAGCTCAGCCAGCCAGTCAACAGCTTTGGCTAGCAGTCAAGGAGTAAAAATTCTTATGGTAAGTAAAAACCTGTCCTTTGATTTTTATCTTCAGTTCAAAGAATTTTGAATTGCGGATTCATTCTTCACTGAGTGTCCAGAGAGGAAGTTAATTTGAGGGATGTGTTAATTTTATACACATACACATCTCCATAATCAATGTAACTACACAGTTTACAATATAGTAAATACAATTATGATAGCATATTTTTATCTATAAAATCAGCATTGATTTCCATATGCAAACCTGATGTATGACCTTCCTGTAACATTCTCCTGTGAATTTACAGAAAACATGTTGCTTTTTTATTTCAGCTTGGAAAGTCACTTACACAAAAACCTGAAGATGTTTCTTGTAGTCTTCTTTTATCAAAGAAAATCCCTGGTGAGAGAATTTTGCTTCCTATAGTGTAACTCTTAAGCATCAAATGTTGCATTTATTTTTATTGGCAGTAAAAGAAATGTGGTCTTGAAGCTACTAGTGCATTTATTTTTTATTTTTTTTTTATTTAGCCACCAAGTTCATATTTCTACCTCTGTCTTACAGAGAAACAAAAATATGTTACTTCTAAGTTGTTCACTGTGCTGGAGAAAAATAATTTGTGTCCTCAGTTCAACTCCTTTCTTAGTTAATCCAGGTAAAATGTGCCTGTCCTACAGAAATCTCTCCTAGCAGGTAATTCCCATGGCTGAGCTTATTCTGAGCAGAGAAACATGGACAAACAAGCCAGTTTCAACTCTAGGAAAAAGCCATTAACTGCTATTGTAGAAAAGGCTTAGAAGCCAGTTTTCAGTGTTTATTTTCTCTGTTGCCTGGGAAACATGCTTACCTTTCTAGTTTCCATAGCATTCCTATAACACCGAACATTCAAACTTGAGAAATTACCAAAATGAATGCCACAACTGTGTAACCACAGTTGCTTTGTCATTCTGTTCTCTGAATAATTTGGTTCCAAAGGCCACAGATCACATCTTTTTTTAACTTGTTCCCCACATTAGTAGGCACAGTGCAGTCTGTACCATCAACTAACACTTACCTGTCATATGCTTCTGCAGTGGGAGACAAAGTGGTATCAAATGATGCTGAGGACAACATGGCAAAGGTAGATGTTGCATCTTTATCTTATTTGTGGAAGTTCAGTCACTATTTCTGGATGTCTGCTTAATTCTTCTCGTATCTTGTGGCACTTCTGGGCTTTTTTCAAACCTGCTTCGGCTTGCTTGCTTCAATACACAATCAGTGATGCAAAGTTGTTAGACTATGACTATGTACAGTTTATAAGTCACGTCAGTTCTTTCTGGAGGTGTTTTCTCCAAGAACTGTAAGTGCCAGTACCTACAGAGTTCTAATTTATCACAATCAACCGGTTACTAGTTACTTTAGTTTTAATCAAAGATGTATAAAACAAAGGGCACAGTCATGTCCTTTCTCTGAAGTCTATCGGTATGCTAAATTAGTAAGAATTTTGATTTTCTAGAGTTGTTCAGACTCAAATAAAATTCATATTTTGCTCCCTTCTTAAAGGTCACCAAACTGCCTGGCTGTATTATTTCATCTTATTTCATTGCATTGTCTCTTGCTTTTCAAGAACTCACATGAATAATGCAAAACTCACAAATTGATGAGCAGATGCCATTCCATGCTTGTAGAAACATGTTTGTGTAGGAAATTCTTTGCTCTCGGAAAAACTTTTTTTTTTTTTTTTGCCTTCTGCAACCACAAGAGGTACTCACAGACTTCATTTGTTCCAAGCATTTCAATAGCCTTTACTTCTACATTGTCTGTTTAAAACCTTGTCTCCGTTTAAAACTCATTTTCCATTGGTGTACTTGCAAGTATGTACACGCCAACCCTGAATTGCTCCAGTTCGAACAGATAAGTTACCAGTACTAAACCAGTGTAACTAAATGGCATAAGAACTTAGTGTTATTAGTTTGCTATGAATTGCAGCTTAGTCTATACTAAGTGAGGCTCAGCTCACTTGTGTTGCTTTGCATTAGCTCCAGGTTGAAGAGGTGTATGTAGGGATACTCAAATAACAACCCAGACCTTGGTTCTTTTGATACAGTGGTTTAGCTGTAGAGGATTCTTAAACTAATCATCTATAATTTTGCTAGTCTGTTTCTTTAAACATCTAATTCTCTGAAGCATGCTATTTTCATCAGGGATCTGGACATATAACTACTTTTGCATATACAAAAAAGTACTTATATATAAATCATAGGGTTTGAGATGGTTCTCTTATAAAAGCTGTTGTAGGATCTCTCTGCTCTCCTGATCTCTGGTATTTCTGAGCCTTACCGGGAAGATCTTAATAAAATCTTAACTTACTCATTTTCCTAGGTTCCCTGGGTATATGGGACTTCATCTGCTTCCTCTTTACAGCAAAAACTCTCACTATGTGCTGAACAAGTGACACAGACTCCAAGACCTGAATCTAGATATCTGCCTAGAAAGGAAAGGCAAGTTCAGTTTTTTGCTAGCACTTCCATATACATGGCCACCCAGGCATCCTCCTGCTTTAAAATAAGATCTCTCCCTCCTTGGCTGCGTGACAGTGAAAGATTGATTTTAACAGAAAGATATCTTCTTTCTCCTGATATATATGCATTTCTTAAACATAGTTATAGGCATTTACACATTCAGCTTCTACTCAATGCTATAAAAACATGCTCACACAAAAAGTAAACTGGAATTGTACAAGGTAATGCTCACCTTCAGGTTTTTAGAATAGAAATATCTCTGGTTTTTGTTTTAGCAGATATGAAAATTCTACCACAAATTCACTTGAAGAGTCTCTTTCCCACAGAACAACAAAGGAAAAGCTATCTGAGCAAGAGCTTCATGAAGTGTCAGAAAAACTCTATTGCACGTTAAATGAACTAGATTCAGTAAGTGAAATCATTGTTGTATCTGAGCAATTTAGCCATAGTAATGATAGTGGAGAGAAAAAGAATATAAATTTAATATTGATGGAAATTATACCTGCAATTACCACCTGACTTAAAACAGTTCTAAATTTTAAATGAACTATTGAACCTAACACCCCCCCCCCCCCCCC
>NW_015090957.1:2518830-2570574 GCF_001431845.1 Calidris pugnax | reverse complement strand
CCCCCCCCCCCCCCCCCAAAATCTATCCAATAGATGTTGAAGAGAGCTTTGGGTGGGCACACCAGAGAGGAAGAGCTGGCGGATGAAGACAGCCTGTCTCAGCACAGTGACAGTGTCATGGACTATTGCCAAAGGAAAGCTGAGCGAGGTAACAATTCTTAGGCCAGTTAAGTATTAAGATGGAAAGGAATATTAAAAAAAAAAAAATCCTTCTTGTATAAAGCTGAAAGTAACTAACTATGAGTAGTTCAGTGTAAGTTTTGTATTGTTAGTTCACTTACATTTTGTCTTAGATCCAAACCTGAGCAACAGTAACAGAATTACAATTAAGCTCCCATTTCACACATAAATAGCTATGGTAAAACTTTACTAAAAATACAAGGCAATCACAACTGCAATAACAAATGTACAGTAAGCGGGGGGAGGGACAGACTACAAGCTCATTGATAGGACTGTGATTCTGAAATGAGGGCCTGTTCACAAAACACTTAACTGCAGATTGCTCTGTGCTGGACACAGCATCTACATCAAAGTATCTGTTACTTTGTTACTCTGTGCAGTATGTGTGCTGGTAGCAATATGAATTAATAACCACCCTACATGCACACCAGGCTATAAAACTATCATGGAGCTTGATCTAATCCACATGCATGAAATTATACTGCAAGATGGAGCTGTTTGTGACCCTGACATATTGACAGCCTCTCACCTTGAGCCACCTTCAATTGTCTTTGCTGCTTTTTCCTTTCTCATCTTAAATATCTCCTGGCACTTTTGCTATTACTTACATAAGCCAAAAAAATGTGATCTGGGGCAAGGATGATTCTAAAGGAAAAGGCTTTAGCTTTTTATGACATAATTTGTGCTAAACTTTTTGATTCTTCTGCTGTATGGGTTTTTGGGGGCTTTTTTTCCTTAATGTTTGGCTGGAGGGGGTTTTTTTTGTTTCAAGTTAGATACTCAGTGAATTACCTTTCCTTACAGATGCAGCACCTCTGAGGCACCCAAACAGACCACGATCCCTTTCTCCAGCCTCACCCTCATCTCAGCGTCAGCTCTTTTCTGAGTTGGAAGATAAACTTCGCAGTAATGAAACAGGCCAAACAAGGAAAATACACAGCCAGTTGCAAAAAGAAAGGGGTGAAAGAACAAAAAAAGCAAAGGTAATTTCTAGGTTAGACCTTTTGGTTATTCTAACCAACAGCTATACTGATAGCATCAGAACGGAATGCTTTTACTTAATGGGAGCATCTGGCCGACTTTAGTAATCCCGTACTCTTGTTTCTGTAAACTGCTGAGGAAAAGACTTAAACCCCAAATTTTGGGGGGGGGAAAAAAAAAAAAAAAAAAAAAAAAAAAAAAAGAAAAAGAGAGAGAGACTTTAAAGTGGAAGAAGCTACTTTGACCCATACACTGAGAAAGTTAATGAGGTGCTCATATGGACTGATTATTTTGTCTGAAAAGTCCTCTTATTGTTATTTTCTAGATACTCGCTAAAGTTTATGAAGATGAACTAAGAATTTATGAAGCTCAGGAGAGGCTTAGACTTTCCAAGCTCAGAGAAGTCAACAGGGAAATGGTATGTGACGTGCTGTGGTGATTGCTGTTGGGGTTTTGTTCTAAATTGGTCTAGATGACCTGTCCAGACACCGGGTATGTCTTTTGGGTACAAACCCAAGTTTTGTACATAGTTACAGCAGTGTATGCTGCTAAAAGAACGACATCTTTTCCTGACACGGGTAGAACCAAGAGACATGTAGTTTTAAAAGCTTCAGCACTTCCATGTATTAAGAATAATTCCTATAATAATTAAGAACAACTACCATGCTTTTCACAAGGTGGTGACTTCAAGGCACTCAGACACTCAGATATTAAAGAACTAAAGCTGAGTGAGCAAGTAGATAGCTTCCATAGATTGGCTGAAACTCCACACACAGATATACATCCCGAACAACTAGGTTAATAAGGTCGGAGCCTCTGTACACAATCTGTTTAATATTGTTGTAGTCTGTAGTCTTTTTTAAGTACTCTAAAAGTTGGGTTTGTGCAAGGAGCATTTCTGAGCGTCTAATGTTATGAATATGGCAAATATCTATATGGGGTTTTGCTACTTTCTTACATACTACTGGAACAGCAAAGAACCTAATAATAATAACGTCCTAATAAGGTCAGCTGCACTGTCCCGCTTCACCAGCTTTGCAACATCAGTCCAAAGGCTGCTGCAGTAGTGTTACATGCTGCACAAGAGCTGAGGTTATGCAACAGTGAGCCTTAACCTTGACTTGAACCTTGACCTGCATTTGGTAAATTCTGGCCTTCTGGAGAATCCAATTCAGTATGTCCAAATTCTCTTCCTAAAGTTTCAAAGACATTTAAGTTCTGATACCCAAATTATGGGATCTTTCAGCCTTTCCCTTCTCATACCTGTTCTCCACCTGTTTTACATCTGCTCCTAAGGAACAAGAATACAAAGAAAACATCTTTAAAGAACCTCCAAAAATGCCTCAGCCAGTGAAAGTTTGTTCTAGAAAAACCACACCTCAGAATCCCAAATACAGCCAGCGGATTCCAAAACAAGGGACTGTGAAGCCAAAGAAAGCAGCTCCAAGTAAGAACTGCAAAACTATACTTGGTGGAAACCTGGCATCTTTTGAAAGCATGTGTTGAACTCCAAGAATAAAGGCATCAGTCCAACATATACCAGTCAGCTGTAGCATTTGCCCTTTCTTCTGACCTCTATATGTCTGGATTTTTGTTAGGAAGATAATGCTTTAAGTAAACGTAAACCTCCAATGCACAATCAAAACTGTAACCCATTTGCTACCTCCTTAAAATCCCTAGGATTATTTTCAAGGTTTGTTTCCATTACTGCTACTCCTATACTTGCTCTACTATAGTCTGAGCTCAGTCTTTTCCTTTTTCTTTTCTGAGCATCTATCAGATTTAAAATTGGGTCTGTAGCTTGAGTGGGCTGGTGCTGAGCCATATACAGATAACAGAACTGTCAATTTCTATCATCTTCCTTTCATGCTCCTGCCATTGCGGAGCCAACATTGTCACTGGTTTTGCTTAGGAAGTGATGCTCCAAGAACAGCCAACATGCAAACCACAGGCTCAGTTTTGGTAAACAGCATTGTGCATGCTTATGATCACGGTATAATCCCCTACAGAGCTGAATATTGCTCAGGTACACTGCCTTATTTTATTTTTTTTTTCAGTGTTTAAGGGGTATATACTTGGTTAGTACCCATTTGTTTCATCTCCCCATCACCTTTTCCAGCCAGAAAGATCAAAGAGGTAATGGGAATGAGCTGGTTGCAAACCAGTTCATTTTACATCTGTTTACTTGACTTGGATCTGTCACTACTACTGCTGTATTAGTTGCTGCAATCAGTGAGAGAGACAGATAAAGAAATCACTGATTAGTGATGGTCAGAACCATTTGAACAAAGAAGGGGACACTTGTCTTAATTGCATGTGGTGGTGGTAGGGAAATAATGGCTGAGATACAAAAGCAATTCTTCAGCAGGAAGAAAAAAAAACAAACTACAAAACAAACCAAAAGAGCCACCAACAAGAACTTGAGATTATTTTCTCTGCTGCTGCACTGACACAGTGATATTATGTCCTGCTGGGTTTAGGCTGACATCATAACGGCATGGCAGTTGTATATAGTGTTTAATCTAAAGTATTTCATAACCTAGGCTGACACTGTCTGGAACAATTTACCGCTAAATGTATTCTCCAGGAATTTATTGCTTACATCTGTCTTTACCTTGTAGTGAAAGTAAGAGATGATGACCTCCTATTTCAGCTACTGGAAGAGTTTCCCCACCTGCATATTTCCCACCATACTATGAATAAAATGTGGCGGCGGCAGCTTGCACACACTGAGCAACTTAAGGCAGCTTATGGCAGAACTAGACCACGACTCCAAAATGAAGTGAGCATTCGTATTCTTACATTTTAAGTACCAGCAGGGATAGTACCTCTCACAGAACAGGTAACAGACATTAGTTTGTATTGCATAATAAAGTACTAATAAAATCATCCCGACTCTGTCTGCAGCATAGATAAGGTATGTGCACACCCAAAGCACAGTATAAGAAGATGTGTATCTAGGCTTGGTTAGTTAAATAGGGATGTACACATCTACACACATGGGTTCAACTTTTTACCACCCACTTGAATATAATGTTCATTTTTAATAGTAGTTTATCTAGTACTGCCTAGGATTGCTATTGCTTTTTTGAAAGCATTTTGTAGCTTCAAATGCTTGTTCTGAACAGTCTTTTAGTTTAAGAATTAGTTATGAGATACAAAAATTGATTAACTCTCAGCATAAAAAACAAAACATAACTATAGGGCAATGATTAAAATGATGCACACAACTGCCTGTCCTGCAGAACAATGGAAGTAATTAGTTGTTTTTTTTTTTAAAACCTCCAGGTTCAACAAGCCCTTAAGAAGCATGAGCTGCTTCTTGCAATTATTAAAAAAGATCAAGACCATAACAAGAGACTGGTATGTTCTTTGAAGGATATTTGTTATATAAGACAAAAGTTTCATTTTGAACTAGCTTCAATGCATATCCCCTGGTCCATCAAAGTGGCGTTTAATCTTACAACAATTTTATGCCTTTTGTAGCCATGGGCTCAAATGCCATGTAATCTGTTTGCTGTGTGGCTACAGAAGTCACGGGAATGAACATTATTATTACACTGCACTGTTGCTTCAAAAGTGCAAACAAATTCTAAGAATGTGCCCGGAGGAGACACTTCAGGCTCCCGGTGTTGCTGGTGAAAACACCAGCTACCTTGGCAATGCTGACTCCTTAATTATATAGTGCTCTGGTTGGCATTGTTTTTCTAAATCAGTGGTGTCTAAAGCTTTAAACCATAAATGCAATGTAAAATTGAGGTAGGGAGAAGGTCCTTAGTAAAGGACCCTATTTATGTGCATTGCCTGCGGCAGTATCTATTGGAAGCTTGGTTGACAGCTTTGACTGTATTGACAGCTACTGTTCTCCATTTAGCAAGAATTTAAGCAACGTATCTGCCGACAGAAATGGGCTCAGAGTAAAGTGAGAGAGAAACGCCAGCAGATTGCTCGAGCTAGGAAATATTATGAAGATTACCGGGTTCAGCTGCGTGCCAAGATGATGCGGGCTAGGACACAGGAAGAAAGGGTAAGTACAAGATGTCTTGGCTCTGCAAGCGTGGAATTCTTCTTTTTGAAGCCCAGCACTAAGGACTCAAACTCTGGTAGTGTAAACACTGGTACAGGCAGACAGAGAGCATGCTAAGTGAACGTAGGAGCTAGCATTAAACAGTCAGTCAGGGCCTCAGAAGAAAAGGTTCCTTCTTTGGAAATGCTGATACAGTTTAGGGCAAACCACTGTAAAACAAGAAAGGGTGCTTTAGGGGGTTAAGAGATGGAGAAAAAGGGTGAATATCAGTATGGAAAAACAGGACTGGTAACATGAGAAATTGGGGAAATGAATTTTCAGAAACCGTAGGTTTAAGAGGTTGTTCCTACAGTTACTATCCAAAGAAAACAATCTAAATCTTAAGTTAAGGAAACTGATCAAAAAGACTGTTTAACAAATATAACTGAATAACAAAGCTAAGTGGACTTTTTGGCAGATACAATCTCTAATTAGGGCTGGACATCAGAGCTAAGGAAAGCAAGTAGAGTTATTACACTTTGCAAGAGCAGATACACAACTCTTACCTTTTAAAATAAAAGACTAGATGTTTAGTGCATAATCCACTATTGGTGATTTGAGAAGTGTTTGCCTCCAGCTGTGCAGCACTGCAGCTAGTAAGTGTTCCTTTGTATAAATGGAAAGCCTGAGCACAGGCTGCATTTCTTGCACGTGTGCAGAGGCTCTGGCTTGCGTTGTCAGGTTATCTGAAGTGATCTTAAAAATGTAATATACATTTGCTGTTCTTGCTCCTTTCTTAGTCAGATGACTAAACTGACATGAAAAATTTACTTTATCAGAATTTGAGCTGAGTAATACAAATACAGCTCAGCTGTATCTACCACCATTACCAGATACATAGCTCTACTTTTTCACGGGCAATGACCTCTCTTCGTGTGATCACCATTCCATCAACAGACTAAGCAGCTGAAAAATGTAAATGTTAAAAGCTTCTGGGAAGGCTTTAGGTTTGCTTTTTTTAATTGCATGCAGATATTTAAAAACTTATTTGAAGAAGGCTTAGAAATTCAGAAGCAAAGACTGAAGGACCTGAGAGCGTATGCTCAAGAGAAGCGAGCTGAGCAAAGGAGAGAGCATCAGAATGAGCTGGAGTCTATGGAGAACTATTACAAAGATCAGGTAAAGCTTAATCTGCAAAGACAGGAGTTTTGGTTTTTTCACACTAGAAGTCTTTCCTTTTTTTAATTGGTTCAACTCAAACGTGTGTTATGCTTAGTTTTCCATGCTAGCAGAAGCTTTATCTCAAGAACGCCAAGAAATCCAAACCAGAGAGAAAGCACAAGCACAAGTAAGTATTTGTAATTTTCTGTAATTGTATTTTCTTTTTATGTGCTATGACTAATGTCTGTATTTCCTTTAGATGCTACAGAAAACAAAGAGAGAATTGAGGTCAAGGATGGAACAGGAAATAGAGCAACTGCAGGCAGCAATAATGCAAAATAATGATGACACCTTTTTTCAAGAACTGGAAGCAGACAGACTGAAATCCAGACTTCAGATGGCTTCCTTCCAGTACAGCAAAAGCCATTTCTTGTAAGACTTACAGTAAGTACCACTGAAACAGTCTCTCTGGACAGGAGTATAAGAGTCTTTGAGAGCTGCTTGAACAGGAAGATGATGTGTGACTGTGTTTTCCTCTAAAATATCTGGTCTGTCACTTCGATGGCCGAGGTGTAGCTGCTGGGATCTGGGATCTCTACAGTACTTTTATTGCTTACCAATAAAGTTTTTAAACTACTTTCTACCTTCTTAGCAAGGCTGAGATAATGTTGAGCTGCACACAAAGGAAGTGGGATGATTACTGGAGTTATCTTAGTGGAACATTGAATGCTAAGCCTCCCCTATGGCTGTGCTGGTGTTGCTGGAGTCAAAAAGCTACACTAACACCATTAGCCAGAAATTACTGCATTGGGAAACTTGGAACAAGAAGATCTTTAAAAGAACATCTGTGGTTCAAGTTTCCTGTGAAAGGACAAGTTAGAGAATGTCTACAATAAAGCTGACATAAAAATTGGTATTTTCAATATGTTAACCAAGGGAGGGCTACTTATTCTATGTTTGCAGTTTTGGTGTTGCTGGCTTGTTAAGGGCAAAGCATGTAAGTACTACTTCCTATGGTAGTGATATAGCTGAAAGTATCTTGAAGTAGGAAACAATGTAAATTCTTTTAAAGCAGTAAAGTACAAGCTTCTGCAAGAACTGAAACCTACGAAGGACCTGCGGCCAGCATTCCTAATTATTTTCAAAAGGGGTGTAGTAATGCATGTATGTGCTGTAGGTGTTTCTGTAGGTATTTCAATTGTTGGATTTCACACAGGGTTTTCAAAAGTAGCCCATGTGTAAACAAGCAAAGTTTTGTTTCCACTGACTGTTTCAAAAGGAAGTCACAGCAATGCCACATACAAACAGATGGGCAATAACAACCACAGTAGTTTAGCATGTTTGGTCTTAAAAGCAGATTATTTGGACAGACGTTTTGCAAGGGTGCTTGTATTTAGTACCCCGTTTAGTTATTTTACAGAGAAGCAGATTAGTTCTACTTCTGTCAGTGTGAAGCTTGAGTAAATAATGATTAAAAATTCCAACGTTCAGCTTTAACCTTACTTTAGGGTGTAAGGTCTGTTTGTAGGCAGAGTAGGAGCTGACAAAAGACATTACACCTTTTTCTTATAGAATCATCATGTGCTATAAACAATACTTTGTTCAGCAGAAAATTCAAGTTTCAGCAGCCACACGTTATGGGCCCTACGAGATGCAAACACAGAGGGATGAATACTTAAACTGAGAACAGATCACACAAAACCAAGTCATTACTGATATATTCTCTGCTTGACAAAACTGCTATTTTAAAATAGTTTATCTTGGTAATGAGGGTCAACTAAAGTGTCATTTTAAACAGGCTCTCATAGAAGAGCTCTTGCTTAAAATTGCATGTGTGAAATACTGGAATTAATTGCATTGCATATACAATATTTAAAGCTTGCCACGAGATGGTGTCACTTGTGGAACTGACATCACACTCAATGAATTAAGATCCATGGATTGGGAAGAAAAAAAAGAGATAAGCAGACAAGAAAGCCCCCAGCAGCTGGAGATGCTTCCTTTACAGATTAAACAAAACAGCAGTTAGAGCATGATACACCTCGCAAAAAACCAAAAACAAAACCAAACACAAACAAAAAATCAAAACCCCCATCAAAACCAAACCCCAAAACACACACACTGAAAAACCTCCACAAAATGAGAAACCCAAACCCGGCCTTTCTTAACAATCCTTTCCAGGGAGCTGCTACAAGCCAGGCTAATTGAAAGTCTTTATCTAAGAAACAATATTTACCAGTTAAGTTGATCAAATTTAACAAGTATTTACCATTTACCTTTTTTCTTCCCTTCAGGAAGATGGCTTAGCTTTGCTGAATTTTGAGAGGAGACATCCATTCACCAATGCTGAGACGCCATTACTAGAACATTTAACACAACCCTTATTCTAGCTAACAGAAAGACACCAAATTTTGAGCAATTTCTCCTTAAACAGAGTTACTTAAAAATGATACTCTTACATTGTAAAGGAAATATTTAATTAAGAAAAACTTAAAATTTTTAAAACCATTGATGCTGTGACAGTGCAAACAGCATACAATTTATTGCTCAATTTCTGCATGGGTACATACATTAAGTACTTAAAAACCGCTTTATACAGATTTTTTTTTTTGTTAAAGCTCATGTAACAGCTGGGTGAAAATACAATGATAGCAATGCTAAAACACTCTGTAATAAATACAATGGAAATGATAAACTAAGAACTGTCAGTTTGTGGAGGAGTAATTACACTTGTATTAACTAATTACAACTACAGACAAAGCTCTGAGGATGTGGCAGAGCCAGAAACCTACTACATAGTGTGAAGTCCAATAGATGGCACCTGATAACTGTGTGGTGCTGTTTAAGATCTGAAGCAGTCAGAGCATGCTACATTAAGCTGTATGATGCAGACTTGGGATATAGAAGCAAAGCCTTTACTTCCATCAATGCAGCCAGTTTAAATGCACCAGAAATTCAATACAGGCGTAGTGTTGTAGACCAAGAATTTAAGAAACGGCTTGTGTGCTCTGGACTTTAGTACAACACAAAAATTTGGTACAAATAAATCAGTTTAGGGAAACTGAAACTATGTGCAAAAAAAATTAGAATACATACTGTACAAAGCACCATTACAAAACTCTTTACACCGAGAAATTAAATCCTCTGAAACTCAACTGTGTACTGTATATTGAAATCTACAAAAGTCACTGTTCATAATTAAACATTCATAATGAAAAGCAACAGCATAAAACCATGATGTGACATCTCTCTAAAACAACTAAAGACTGGATAAAGTAAAACCCAGTAAGAGGGACACATTGAAATAAATATTCACATTAATCATGGGGTGAAAAGTCCAAGGTTAAAATGCAATATTAGGCTTAGCACCTTTTTGAGGGGAAAGTAGCTGACAAGATCTCGAAACAAAATTTTGCAAAGGAATCAACCCTTTAACATTTTCAGATAAACAACTGATGAGGTGCTTTCGTTAAAGCTCTCAGTCATTAGGAAGGTAGAAAGGCACTCAAGATACTTGGTATATTCAGCCTCATCTGTCAGCTATGGAAATTCAAATGTAGATTTGTCTACTTTTGCCTATAATATATTAAATTTCAATATTTATCTGTGGCAATTAAAAAAAAAAAACCAACTATGCCCTGCCAAAATGTTTGGCAGAACAGACGTACTGCTAAGGCTGCTGTGAAAATGAACGGTAGTTATCAGCTGAGTCAGAGTCTATATTCTGCAGAGCTCATCTCTTCCTCCTCAAAAAAGCTTTTATGACATAAGGGTGGCCATAACTGTGCCTTCAAAAATCTACCAGCCCAAGCGGGCTGACAGGGAGAAGGTTGCTGGGAGGTGGGTGTGGATGGTGTGGTCAGGAGCCACAACAGAGACAGATTTTTAGCCAGTGCTGAGGGGGCTGCCTGGTGCAGAGAGCACTCTCCCCTCCAATCACCTACCAGAGTACCAGCTTCTCCCAAAGGCTGGATCAAGCTGCATTTTACACTTTTCATGCTTCATGACTAGGGAGGCTGCAGCCAGAGCCTGAGCAAGAGCAGGGGGGGGGAATAAAGAACCACTTGTCCAACACTGTCTGTGTAAAGGGGTCAAAAGAACCTGTCCCTGTGAAGTCTCTGTACACAGAATTGACAGCACACCTCAAAACTTGGCAGGGGGGAGTGTGGGAGATGTGAGAAAAGGCTTCAGGAGCGTCTGAAGCAGTGGTCCCAGCCGCAGGCAGCAGAACTGAGTACAAAACCCTGGCCAACGATCTACTTTGCTCTCCCAGGCAACCTGGCCAGATGTGGTGGTGGCTTCTCTGGTAAGAGGACTATCTGAAAGCCGTGCACTGGGGATGACAGCTGGAGATGCAAAAATAATGGCTGTTGTACATGAGTGTAATTGGCCCTTGAAATGAAGAAAAAAAGGGTCTGACATATTTCAAACCTGGTTGTCAAAGCAAGTTTCTTAGCTTTATGTTTACATCCCTAAGTAGCCTCATCCCTGCAGCCAGCCCCAAATGGGAAGCGTCTCTTAGAACAAACCTTCCAGCAACAGCTGTACAAAAAATAAAAAAAAAAAAAAAAATAAAAGGAGCATGTGGATTTGGCTCATCAGATTCTTACCACAATTCTACAACAGCAGCCCATTGCCCGCTATCCTAATACTCAACATCCAGCAGTAGTTTACTCACTGCAGCAGTCAGATTTGGCAGAACAAAATTAAGTTCAGGCTCTACAGAACAGACAGAAAATTAGCCAGTTCACTGTGAGACTTACACTGCAAAGATGGAACAGCTCTTTACATCCCATTCTTTCAGCATTTTCAATACCCCTGACTTTCTTCTCATTAGCAGTGTAAAAATAGTGCAGATTTGATGACTAATCATAACCTAAATTAACAAAATGCACCACTGATTAGAAAAAAACAGCTACTTATTCCAAATGTTCACACCGCTGAGAAGAGAATGCCACCATCTCTTAAGCAGACTGATTTATCTACCCACCACGAGCAGATCAGACAGATCTTAACTGAGAATTGTCAAACTAACTTCGAAGTTCAGTTCCCTCTACCGGTAGTGCATTTTATTTCCCCTTTGAAGAGATCAACCCATGTTATAATTCATATATATACTTACTTCCATCCCTACAATCAATAAATTATGTGCTTTTAAAACCTCATTTGCAAAGCACATTACACATATTTCAGCTCATACACCGTTTTTACCTAGTTGTAACTGAAACCCACATGTCATGAGCAGCTGGACAAAGATTACAACATGTTTTACCTGATATATCTTTAGCATCAACAAATACAGAATGTGATTTGGCTGCATTCAAACACACTTTGGTTGACTGGACAGGATGGTTTCTGAAATGAACTGCTGAGAGGCTTCTGCTGTCAAATGTCACCTCACCAGCACACTTAAAAAGTTGGAAAATGCAGTGTTTAAAGTCAAAAGCAACAAAAAATACTCTTGACACACTTGTTAGAAAAATGCTGTTTTAAAAAAATCAAAACGTCTACTGTTCATTAAAAAAGGTCTATTCTACATTTCAACACAAGTACTGTACCAAATACAGTATGTGTCACTCACACTAGAAATTTGTTTAAGGAATCTGACGTGATATAAATAGAATCCCAAAACATCGTATTTGTAATTCATGCCTGAAAAATATAAAAAAGCCCCCTGTGGTAACATTTAAGTTCGAATTTACATTGCAGAATATAATGTTTTACTATAAGAAAACGCAGTTAACATGTAAGTGGCTTTAATTAAAAAGATTAATGATTTTTTCAGCCAATTTTATGCAAAGTTAGAATAATCCAAAATATTTTTTCCAAAAATAGCAGGAATAGATGCTGTTCAGTATCATACATCTAAAACAGGCTGAAACATGACTTGTACCGACTGCTGAAGTTGTGTCTTGGTATCTGAGAATAGAAATCAGGTAGGCAAATATAATAGATTACCTATTACAAAAATAGTAGTAGTCTTTAAGTATAGAATACTGCTTAACTGTTGAAATGTAGGAAAAGTCAGCATTCTGTATGTTCAAGATACTAGTTTTTAATAGCAGCTGAATGATCCTATGGCAGAAACCACAGAACCTATTTTCTTGAAATAAAAAAAAAAAAAAAAAAAAAAAAAAAAAATTCCAAAGTTGTCCTTTCCCTCCCAGTGTCCTAGTGTAGAAAAGGGAAAGTTTCCTGTATTTCAAGCATTTCTTGAGTCTTGGCTGAGGGAAGGGCTTTCTGGCTGACAGGAGTATAAATAGAGTCTTGGGGAAGGCTGTGAAGGGTCATTCCACAGCAAACCCACACGTTTCTTCAATAGCAGTTAGCAGCTTCTCATAGAGCTTCTCGTAGCTCTCGTAAGGAGGAATGTCTATTCGGTTAAAGCTGTGGAGAGAAGGCAGAACAGTCTCAGCTCCCCAGAATGTCAGGCATCACCCAGCAAAGCTCTGTTACACTTCATTTATCATGCTTGAAACAGTGACAAAACAATACTCAACAAGGGCAACAGAACTTCACAGATATAAAAGCAATCTCTAGTTTTCGCACCTTTACTACTCTGCAATGGATAGTGTTTATTATCTCAGAAAATGAGGGATGGGGGGAAAGAAAAACAACCAAAAAAGAGACTGCTCAAAATATAGAGACAGCAAATTGACCTTATTCTATAGATCGCAACAGAGGTCTGAAAAAGTCTTACCAGGTATGAGCTTTCGGCAAGTTGTTAGTGCTGGCATCAATCTGGTGTATTGTAAATAGTCGTGGGCCTGCAGCACCTGAAAATCCAGAAAAGATCTGTACTACTACTGTATGGCATAACATGAAATTTCTTCGTTGCACTGCAACAACATAAAAGTAACTAAAATCCATAAAAAGAGAAGCTGTGCAGAAAGAAAGGAGAAATCATAAACAGGCAGGATAAAAAAACCTCACTGTGCTTATCAGACAGATTCCTCCTCTCCACCCACACAGGATAACTGTCCAGTTCTTTAAATCATTGAAAGATAAAGAAGATAACAACGAATAAAATACCTGTTTTACACAGTGCACTATATATTTCTCTCACCCTTCTTAGAGCATTAAACTTACACAACTGTTTCTGTCATTTTATAACAAGAAGTAGTGGCCGATTCCATACAAATTCAATACACATCAAAATACCATCTTATAATTTTGTTAAATTAATCTGAGCATAGAGATCCCCTATGTACAGTAGGGGTAAATTTAACTTGTAACTGTTCTGGGGTGGTTAAGAGTTACATGGTTTGCCTCCACCTTCTGCAATGTTAAACACTTACCATCTGAAGTATCATACTTTGCTTAAAGTAACTGGGGTCTTAAAAAACTCCATATTCCAGAGCTTCTAACGTACCTTAATATTTTAGAGGTCAAGAATAGAGGAAAAAGAAAACAAGGCCTTCTGTCTTATAATGAAGAAAAACAGATTTCTAGGGCAACTGGCTTTTCTGTGTGGCAGCTGTTATCATAGCATTTGTGTTTACGTTTCCCCTGGGCATTTTTCTCTTGTCTTTGGGAGAGGGTAAAATAGGATAACTTGCATTAACAGAGCAGTATGGGCTGTGGCCAAAGCTGCGACAACAGACCCAGAGCTTTGACCGAAGTTCAGAAGACAGGTCGCTAATTAAGGTGATTGTTTCCGATCCCTCTGTGATTATGTGGCTCTCACAATAAAAGCAGTCAGCGTTAGGAAGCGCCTCTGCTGTCAGAATCACAGAATGCTGCATGTTGGTGTTTTCTGGTCCCAGGTGACGAGCGCTTGTGAAATACAGAAATTAAAAAACAGGCTTCCAGAGAAAACATAAGGAGAACCACACTAAGATCTCTTCTGCTCAGAGCTTCTTGCCAGGGAAGGAGGTGTATAATTTAAACAAAAGAGCCATTTACAGCTGAGTAACAAGGTAATATTTGTGATTGTTCTCCATCAGACCATTAAAAGCTACTCGTAAGAAGTCTCACTGCAGCCAATCAGGCTCCTGTGCAGCTGATGTTCCTGTGATGTGTCCTATGGCCCCCTCCCAGTAAAGATTCGCAGTCCCTTCTGGAGAATTCTCACCTTGTAGTGCTTTGAAGCCCTGCAGAGGCACTCGGGAGGAGCCAGTCACAAACTGGAGAAGTCGTGCTCTCCTCTCTTCATCAAAAAACTCCACAGCTTTCCAGAACCATTTCACAATGTTGCTGTCTGGGGTACAGTGTTTTAACCTAGTATTTGCCTTCCAGTCGTTAACATCAATTTTTCCCAGTCCACAAATGATGAGCTATAAATTAAAATTTAGAATTAATTACTTCATTATTCATCAACATAAAAATGGTTTTGAAGCTAGCCAAATGATAAGTAACTGATACTGAAAAACTATTCAGATTTTATACCCAAAGCAAATTATAACCTCTCACTAATCTTCAGCAATGCAGAAATATAACTCTTCTATTTTTTAGTGTTATCTTTGTGCACAACCCATTTCTTAAATGGCCTCAATTGAAATTTAAGAAAAAAATAATAAAACAGACATTTTAAAAGCTTATATGTAAGTGTCTTGACCTGTCAATTAAATAACAGAAGCACACATCATTCATATTTGACCTTGGTATTTCTTTCTGGAGCGTAGCTGAGAGTACACTTTCGCCAGTCCAACTCTGAACCCTCAAAAGTAATCTTGTTCTTGTCACACCACGTATGCAATACAAATGAAGCTCCTCTCCTGATGAAGAGCTTTCAGCACTTCTAAAATAGAGTTCCACAATGGATCCACTTAAGCTCAACAGGAATGTGATTATGAAGACATTTTCTAGTGATTAAGAACACTGATCATCCCCTGTTTTATTCTGCATCTGCAAAGTGATTCTGGGTTAGCAGTATGGATGGCTCACACTGCTGTTCAACGAGAATATTCAGGCTAAAAGAAAAGCAATGACTGACATTCTAATACAGTGAACTGAAAAAAAGCATGAATAATTTACCTTGTGACCATTTTATATGGCAAAAAACCTCAGTTCCACAGCTAACAGACGGTATATTAGAATTCAGTTTTCAAACTAATTTGGGATCTATGGGATTCACCTTGACAGGATATTGTTTGTATGCTGATCTTGACATTTAGTAGCCCATTTGTCGGTGAGAGTACCAGAGAGCACCCTTCCTTATACAGTATTTACAAGGCCATTTTAGTCTGGCATAACTCAGCTCTGTGAAACACAGAGCTGTCTGACACCAGCGTCAGGGCCGGAAGCACATGGAAGGAGGTGGAAGGGAGTGACAGACTATTTTCCTGGCAGCACTGAATTTTATATCGTGAAACTGCACCGTGAGAAATATGCATCGCCACCTCTGCTGGAATAATGTTCTCTGAAAGGATCTGAGCTCACTGCAGGGGCTTCTCTGTAGGTTCAGCTGCCACCTTGAGAAACACCCTCCTGGCTCTGAATGGAAGGCACAGGCAGTCTTGGTGACTGCGTGACCCGCTCACCCCTTACAGTAACTGAACTTCTTGCAGCAGCACACCTGCAAACCCCTACAGCACTGGGGACACAGCTCTGCCTGTTACTCAGCTTCAGAAAAATGCCTTGGGCTTTCACTGTTTACACTTGACGACGTAACATAACATTAGTGGACTGACCTCTAACTCTTTCTCATCAAATGTCTTCAGCAGATGTTGTGGGATTACTTCATTAAATCCCTTCTGTAGAGCCAGAAACTGAGCTTCAATTCCTCGTAAAAACCGCCAGTTTACATACAGTCTGCAAGCAAGTGCAAATTGGTTTTGTGAAAGATGTATTCAAATACAATAAACCTGCAATTTATCCAGCCAAAAAAAAAAAATAATGACCGTACTGACAGGAATACACACACCACTACTACTTCGGGGAAAACAACAACATAACACTGTTAATTACTTCAAATAAGTAAAACTTCCTCCTCACCATAGGAAATACAAAAACCTTGGAACAGATATTGATGTACCTGACGTATTCCTTTTTATTTTCCTCTGTCACAGGGATGCTTTTGCCATTGGGTTTCAGTTCATGTTGAATAATTTCCCCGTATGCATTGTGTTCTACACAAAACGTATGATCCAAAACCCCTGTGATATCATTCTCACTGGTGGAAAGAAATAAGCACCTGACTCAGTGAAAACATATTCTGCAAATATATTACACCCATAATATATCTGACAGACATCACAATTCAGTTTTTCAATAGCATTTCAAATTCCTGTTTGGAAGCAAAGATGAACATACATTTTTGCTGTATTTTAAAACCATTATCCAAGTTTCAATGTTATATTTTCATAACACATAACTGTTAATAATAGACAAAATTAATAAATTAAAATCTATGAACTGAACACTTTACAGCCGGTAATTATGTATCCCCCAACCCTCAAATCTGAATACCTTGAGCATAGTAAGCCTTCAAAGAAGCCAAATTGTGCAAGAAAGGTGTTTCTTAAGTCTGCCTGAGCCGGAGATCGAAATATACTTCATTTCTTTTCAATTGGATTTAGGAACATTATCACATGTTAACAGAGACAGAATTCTAACACTGTAACACAGAATACACAGTACATACAGGATCCAGACTAAGCTGTTATGAAGATCAGGGTCGACCAATTCCATATCATCCAGAGTAATTGGCTTCCCCAGCAACTGCTTATAGAAAGGCAACGTGAAGCCTCCGTCAATATAGTGTCCGTGAAACACGGCCATCCCCATTATTCGGCCAACAAAATGGAAATACGATAAGTGTTCCTAGAATCAAAAGAAGAGACTAAGCCATTCAGCTAAAGAAGACCTCCAGGTTATAACTCATGAATATTAAATAAAATGTCAATACAAAGAAAAAAACCCAACACATCCAGATCTTTTTGTTTTGTTTGTTTATACAGAGCACAATGAGTATACTGCTTCCAGGCCAGAAGTCTTACTAAGAATCAAAATAAACTTAATTTCTCCCAAAGGAAACATAAATTGACATCTTACAGAAAATTAAGAACATATTTGAGAAGTTTCTTTGAATTTGTGCAATAATATGACAATTTTTTTTTAGTACTGCTCAGTCTCTAGCAATACTAATGTGAGAATTACGTTCCTCACCCTCCAGATCTATTTAAATTCTAGTCACAAAATAATCATTTACAGAACTCCTGTTACGAGTCATACCGGGTTGACTGCAGAGTCTGGATTAATTTGCAGTGTATAGATATCATCTCGGGAATATTGGAAGAGACCATAATATGGATTCAGCATTTCATGGGACAATAGGTAGAGCCACTCCCTGAAGAAAAAAAAATAATTCATTGTTTACTTTAGACAAATGCATTCCTACACCGAGGATCTTTTCAAAATAGTATGATTTTATCAAATCTTAGTGTTGAACATAAACGTGAAAGAAGTTATTTCTGAACATGATTAAATAAAGCTGAAATCTGAATTTTTGTTATTGGTTCAGTAACTGCACAGCCCCTGACAGCTGACATATTTCCCAGCTTTCCAAGATCTTTCTCCAGGTTACTTACTTCCAAGAAAGTTTCTGACTGTGATTATCCTTCATCCATTGCACACAGCGACAAGAAAGACACCATGTGTTCTACTGACAGTACTACAGACATGTCAAAGCTTTGCAAACCCGTGAAGATACAGGCAGTGCAACAGCCTGGGTGCCACCGGTCACTTGCTGTCCACCAGCACCAGAAGGAGGGCTGTTAGGGAGCATCATCTGCACTTTGCAATAAATATTAATGGTAAAAAAATGCAGTGCAATGTAAACAATGAATACACCTAAATGAGTCAACACTAGTTTAGAATAGCTCCACACACCAGAGGTGGGGAATATTTTCACTGAAGTAAAACCAGCATCTGTGCAATTGGCCAGTACAATTCCTAACACTGTTTTAACAGGTGAAGAGTATATCTTCATACAACCAAAAAATGTCACTTTTTATAAGCAGGTGAAAAATAATCTCACAGACTCCTGAGTGACTTTAGTTCCCTACCAACTTCTAGTTTTTAACATCTTGCTTCAAACAGTAGTGACAATTTGCAATAAAGCATATTTTTTGATCAGTTACGCCACAAAGCCAAGTATTTAGTGGTATAAATTCTCAGATACCCAAGCTTTACTAACCAAAGAAAAATACAGTCATTTCAATAGATACCAAAAGCCCGTCCTGCATATATGATAATGTCTGATGCGATCTGTAACAGACACTTTGATTTATTTGCAATAAATTACTTCTTTTTTTGATGCAGTTTTTTCCCTTTAAAAGACTATTTGAAAATATATTCTTCAGACATACGCTCTGTTACAGAAATAAATATAAGTAAGGATAACATAAAGAGAAACAGGGGTGATACAAGGCTGGTTTAGGATAGTGCGGAGGAAGAGACAGAGGACAGACTGTTTACCTGGCAACACCTCCATAATCAAGGCCTTCCTCCCCACGAAATTTTATCATTAATCGTTTCCACAGGTCTTTTGGCCTCATCTTCATGACTTGCCTGTAGGATTCCTGTAAACACATAACACTTCCTTTTACTAACTGCTATTTCAGATAAGAAGCTACTACTGTTTATTAGAAATGGAGTCCCAGACTCCGATTCCAAAGGGCATACCTATTAAAGGGGATATTATTTTCCTAGATATTAACCAGTTTCTCAAATGACAGGCTGTTACTTAGTTTTCTACAGACGTGATAACACTTGTTAAATAAAATTGCTATGTGAGAAGAACCACCTTCCATTAAATTTCCAGAGATGCCCAGTGATCAGAATTCTCTCTCTCTCATTCTCACATAACTTACAAAATGAAATCTGTTTCAGTAAACTCCTTTTGTTTTGCATAAAGGCTCACAATTTTTGCAGTGTGAAAAGCCAACAGTGGACCTTCTACTCTGGGTATAACGCATGTGCAAACCTTCAGCAAGCATCTTAACAACAGAAGCATCAATGCCATCTCAGTAGATCTACAGAATTATTCCTCTATCAGTAAGACTTCATCAAGAAAACACAAAAAGAAAGCTGAAACTGGCAAAACTAATGCTAATTTTAAAAAAAGCAACTAAAGCAAGAAAGTCCAGTTTTTATTTAGGTCCAGTATTGCTGCTTAATCTTCAGCTTTGCAGAAGAGGAGGGTGTCTGGGACCCAACACGCTCAACTTAGTTTTCAGGAGAACATATAGTTTTCACTGCAGTAGAGCAGACTTTCTTCCCTTCTGTTTTAGCAGATTATGAAGCGATTTGATTGTCTCCAAAGGGAATACCAACACAAATCTTTCCTGGCTGGGAAAAAAACTGTAACAACACAGTGGGTCTATCAAGTTTGTGGGTGGGGTAAAAATGCAAAAGGGATGGGAGGGATGGGTGATAAAGTTCTCAAGAAGACAGACTGTTCTGCAGAAAAAGCCAATGCATTATAACTGTGTTTAATCCATGTAGTGGAATTATTCTGCTGAGTAATGTCACCAAATAAAACACAGATATCCCAGGTCATTCAAAAGACTAGATGATTCATAAAATTGGTCTGATTTGGGGTTGGGGGGAATCAACTGGAATCGAGATAGATTCTAAGCAATCCAAACTGCAAAGATGAATGCTATTCAATAGTAATCTTACATAAGTTAAAACAGATCAAAGATCACTAATCGTTTCAATTTGTAGCATTCCCTCTGTAACAGATGTTATCGTTCTTATATTCAAGAAAGAAGTGAGATACTATCTTGAAATACATGAAGTGCTTGGACCCCCTCCTCAGTCCCTGACACACACTGTACATTTCAAGCCACCTCACTTTTCCTCTCTACAGGGTAAATACACCTACTTTAATTACAAAACTTCTGAACATCCCCTTAAAATGCTTCCTCTTCCCATTCACCACCTGTAAAATTCCAGCTTTAATTCCAGACTTCAAGATTTCATTTGACTGAATGACTTCTTTAGACAGTTATGAAGAACCCTCCTCCCCTCCTCTCAATGTTAAGAAATGGGTCAAACTCCCAAATTACCTCAAAAATCTCTTCCCTGGAGACCTCAATACGACAATGGCCAGCTTGAGGTTGCTGCTGTGACAGCTCTTGCCTGAGGATCTTGAGTTTCTGCACGAGGTCTCGCTTGTAGCGCGGCACGGTGAGACACTCAGCCTCGTCGGGGAGCTGGCACAGGGACACCACCTGCTGCTGCTGCTGCTGGTCCTTAAGTTGATTCTGGCGACTAGCAACACGCACAGTTGTTAGCGGACATTCACATTATATGGCCCCGATTCTCTTCAGATGTTACTTAAAGGTTAAGTCTTTGTAACTAACCTACTTTCAATTTACTATGATTATTACTGTGATTACGCTAAAAATGTCTGGGTCCAGTACAAAAATAACTTCAGAGAGATTTTATCCTGACTAAAGACATATGCTTCTGTCTTTGTTGGCAACTATCAGTCATTTTTAGGGCTTGTTATTTCTATTAGTACTACTCTACAAAGTATGTAAAAGGTTACAGCACTATATAATAAGGTACTGTCCATACAATTTTACTACTAAGCTGCTGACAACAAATTTCGCAGATACTGTTGCCGTATTTTCTTTGCGTGTTTTGCCTTCCTCCATTTAAAGATTCAGGGCCCTGTCAAACACTGTGCCTCTAATCTACACTCAATACCATCACCTGTTTTAAATGCCTTGTCTGAAAAAGAGTAAGCTTACAAAAAGCTGTTTGTACTGGCAGCCTGGCAGGGACCTTGTCCCTTGTACCTGGCCTAGTCTGGACCACAGGAATGTGGGAGTTCACATGTCACTAATTGGCACAGATAAACAAGTACTTTTACTAGCAATTCTAAGAGATTTTCTGCATCTAACTTCTTATAGTAAAAGTAAATTAATCGTGTTGCAGAGGTGTCCTCTCTTGTGCTGTTTCTTGTACGCAGTAAGTGTATATTTTTATAGCTTTTTAGTATGGCATTTCCAAACAACACAGGATAAAAGTTGTATTTTGCTGAAACCATGAGAAGAATATCTCTGTATGGAACACGTTAGAATACCCTGAATTTACGGGATAAATAAGAAAGATTACAATTCAGAATGTTTTCCAGTGGAATGTTAATAAATTGGGTTTTTTAACATCAAAGACCAAAAAATATTAGATGGAATCAAACACAATATTAATGTTTTTTAAAATTTCAGCCTATTGTCTGTTTTGAAACAAGGTCTACCAGAAAGCTCTCCTGGCCAACCAACTCCAGCAGGCTTTTCCACAGGAACACTCAGAATTGGCAATTAAAGTACGTGGAGAGAGGCGTTCCCAGTTTGCCTTGCGGTTCTGACAGCTATTCTCTTATTTGCAAACCTTCTATTTAAAGTAATTTTGCACAAACCACCCTCAAGGGAAACTAACACCAGGTGACCAGGAAATCTTTATCAGTAGTCTTACAAGCCTAACATTTAGAAACCACTGCAATGGCACACATTATAGATCACTTCAGCAATAACTCAAAACTTAGTATTAATAATAATACCTCTTTGCTCCTGGGCCTTAAAGAGGGAACCATGAACAGAAATCCTACTATGTACTATTGAGTTTAACTCAATCCATTTTGTTGGTTTTACTGTGGTTTGTTGGGTGGGTGTCAAGAGAATGGGGCCAGTCTTTTTTCAGTGGTGCCCAGGGACAGGACAAGAGGAAATGGGCACAAACTTGAACATAAGAAGTTCCATCTGAACATGAAGAGGAACTTCTTTACTTTGAGGGTGGCACAGCCCTGGATCAGGCTGCCCAGAGAGGTGGTGGAGTCTGTCTCTGGAGACACTCAAAACCCACCTGGACACATTCCTATGCAACCTGCTCTAGGTGGACCTGCTCTAGCAGGGCGGGTGGACTAGATGATCTCCAGAGGTCCCTTCCAACCCCGTATCATTCTGTGATTCTATTGTTTGCACCGTTTCTTTTTTTTTTTTTTTTTTCAGATAAGGCCACCTTAACTTTATTCATTCCAGAAAAAAGTCATTCCAGAAAAAAAAAAGCCATTACAATAATTTAGAGACATGCACTCAATGTGGTTCCAGAATATGGCTCTATGTCACTTTTACAATATGGTCATTTCTTTTCACTTGTGAACAGTTTTAAATGAGTGTCACTTAAACTGTATTTACTCCATACGCAAATTAAAGCAAAATCCTTGTTCTGTCTTCTGAACTTTCTAATTCCATAAGGACAAACGTGAAAATATTCCTTGTATATGCCTACCAGAGAAGGTCCTTACTATATACTGGAGTGTTTGTTCATACTACCTTTAATAGTAGAAGAGAGACAGTCCCCTGAACACAAAGTGTCAGTCTTAAAGAAAATGTCATCTCTGAAACAAGCACAAACTTGAGATCTATGCATCAAATTAAACCAATCTAAAATAGGGCACTTTTTCTCATAGGATGAGAAAAATAAAATGCCATCCTCCATATTAGACTACAAATAGTCCAGTATTAGCTTAACCATCTGCAGTGCTTAAAATAATTAAATCTAATTTCTTAGTTTGTTTTCACAGCTGAATGACTGTGCTTGTTTCTGTACAGTGCTTTAAGGATATAGCTAAGTACTTTTCATGTGCCATAACTACCAAAAGCTAACACAAACTCTTGGCCAGTATTTCCAAACAGAACTGGGTAACAAGTTTGATTATTTTCATAACTTATAACATCATCACTGGAAGAACAAACTGCTTCACTCGGCTCGATTAGAAAAGTCAATATCACTGAGAGTAAACATTTTCTTATGCCTTTGAACCTAAAACACTATCACACCCATCCCACCCAAATACTAAACTTATTTCTCAGATAATTGACAAAATGACAGGCCCCAAGGCAAACTGCTTTACTTTTTTTTTAAAGAACAATTAAGGAGGTGGACTTAAGAGAAGGCAGGGGAGGAAAAAAAAAAAAAAAAAGAACAAAAGAGAAAAAGAGAAATTTTTCACATATCCTGCAGCAGACTTTGCTGATGACACTGTTGGGTAAATTTCAGAAATCCCTCCCTGATGAAAGACAGATGTACAAATGAAAAAACTTAAGCACACTTAGGAGTACTTTCAGTTTAAAGAAAAGCAAAACGGTTCTATGATTCTGGAACTTAAATTGGATTTTCCAGATAACAAAGCTATTTGCCCTCCATCATACATGCAGGACTAGCCACCAGATCTGCCATTTAAAAATAAACCTACCTGTGTAAGACAGTATTTCAGATATAGTCCACTTGACAGAATTTTCTACAGTTTAAGATTTGCACTGTTGTAACTACGGGGGTCTGAAGTTTTTATTCAGCTAAAACATCTAAATCTGAATTAATTTAATGAACTTTTTTTGTGTTTCAAACAAAAACATGCTCCTCCACTGGTAAGTTGTTTTTCAAGACTATGTCCATTTGAAGCTAACAATCGAAATTCAGCTAAAATTAGTAGTGATGTTTTGTTTTGAATTTTAAAAAAAAAAAAAAAAATCAACAGTGTAACGGTATACATATTTGTCAATATTTAGACTTTTCTCCCCCTTCAGCTGTTAAGTTCAGATGTATACTGGGCAGACAAGGCTAACCAGCTTTTATGTATTACACAAAAGATATGTTGACCTCCTGAATATTACTTTCCATTCCTCAGTTTTGTCTTTTCAGTGCTTGTTCCCATTATTCTTTCCTTCAGCTTTTCTTCCCAGTGATTCACTTCCTTAAAAGGACTATTCCTCCTACTTACTCCTTGCCCAGAGCTGCAGGGCTTTCCATCTAACCAGTTCTTCATTGTTTCTTCCACTTAACACCTACTCAATACTTTACAGGTGTTTCCCAAGAGTATTAAAAGGTGCTAGTAGGAAAAACAATAGAGTCAAACTACCTAATAGCTTGGGCAAACCTATAGCTATGTCTACACCAAAAAAGGATAAATGTTTGTTTGCTTATGTGGGTTCCATTTTGAGTAGAAAATCCCCCAGTGTGAAATGAGTGTCTAGGGAATAAAAATAAGAGGCAGAATTCTTTTGAGTTTCCACTTCTCTTAAAAACTGCAATATGGAGATGTGATATCAAAACACTAAGGCAGAAAAAATACAGTTCCTATTTGACTTTTATTTTTCTTTAATCTGAGTTAAATTACTGGGGTCTTATTTTAAGAACATCTCAACCAGTCCTACTCGAAAACTGAAGGTAGGAGCTGAATTATTTCTCCTTTATTGCAGGAGAATAGCTGGGCACTTGTGCACCCAGGATTAACTCATCAGTATTTCACCACTGCCTATTGAATGTAACCTGGCATTTTAAGACAAGTACTCCATAACCAAAATTAGTATGACGCATGAAAAAGGAAAGAAAGTGTCTCTCTTGCTGTGAGAAAAAATTTCTATCGGCCAGTCCACCAGACAGCACTCGCTTCCCCCGCAACTGCCCTCCCACCCCCATGCCCCCAGCTCCCATAATCACAACAGCCACATTCCTGTCTAAATGCTGCTTGAGACTTTTTTTTTCCAAGAACAATCAAACCTGTTTTCTTTGCTGTGTGACAGAGTAAGTTGGTAGGGTGTTAAAAAACACCACTACGGTGCTTTAAATACCACTGAATGGCAGAATACATCTTGATATAAAATCTAACTCCCCTCAAGAGTCTCTTTCCCCTATAACTTTCAACATGTGTCAGCGACTTAAAACTTACTTTAAGACTAAATGCAAGTTAGCAGATAGCCGTGGATCTGTAAACTGCGTTGTCCTGTTGTTATGGTCAACAAAATAAACTCTGCCTGTTGCTGTATTTCGGATCTCCCATCCAGGAGGCAGTGGACCAAGCTCTTCACAATTGATGTTGCTAAGATCCCTGTGAAAACAAATATAAAATGAAAAATACCTCAGCATTTGGCTTCTGAGCCAAACAAGCGTAAACGTAACAGAACAATTCCATGAAGTCTGAGAAAATGTATTGTTTCAGAAACTTGATCTGTTCAGCTGGAATCTCTACTCCCAAGGTGCAAGCTCACCAAAGAAAAAACACACACCCCAGAACACATGCCGTGGGGAAAAAAATTCTTATCAAATAACCCTCATTTCTACAAACTACAGATGTTACCTTAATACAGGCTTAAAACAAAAATACAGACCACTGCCGTATTTGCCAAAGTGGAATTGCAGTTCTACACCAACAGACAGAAAACATTTTAAAACCAACATTAGTCATGTAAGGGACTCTGAATCACACTTTAAAAACTCCTACAAAACAAAACTATATTTCTGAAGAGTTACACTTTCCATGAAGAATTATGCACGGGATATGTGTGTATTCCACACGCAGTTTTGGTCCAAAACCCCAACTGCTAGCGGGAAGCAAACAGCTCTCCAACAAAATATTTAAAATAAAGTATTATATGAACAATGACTCAGCTCTGCCCTGAGAAAAGCAGAGATGGCTTAATGCGTCTCAAGAAAATTCTGCTGAAGTCAGGAAGACGTAGATTCTTCCTGGAGGTTCACTGAATACAAATACTAGTCTTCAAAAATGTAAATTTATTCATTCTTCATGTATATAATCCACACCTCAGATACCTTTAAAAAGAGCTGCACTCGACAGTGTGAGGTGTAAGTCTTCATATCTCCCAGTATCACGTCAGTTGACAGGAGGAAAGAGCCGAGGGCCAGAATGGCTAAAAAGACGTCATCTTCAGGGACCCAAAAGGCTGAGAAGCCATTAATGGAAATACAAGGCTCTAGAATTGAACTTCTGCTGGTATTACCCATATACACACTGCTGCTGAACTGCAGGGTGCATTTCTATTAACTAAATGATTGTGGTATATTAGCATAAAAATACAATATTCCTTAGAAATGATATACACTCTATCTTCATGCAAACAAGCCAAATTTTGTTCTCAGTGACGCTCATCAAGTTTCTGCTGCCACATCTAAGGCCACTGCTAACTTGGATTTCATACAAAACTGTTGCACTGCAAACTTAAGGATTAGATCTTATATATTATTTTTTTTTTGTAGGTAAGTCTAGTTTCTAGTTTTGTATAATACACAAGTCATGGACTTCCTAATGCCCAACTGCCAGCTGTATCACACCCTCAAGCCTACAGATAAGGCACCAAAGAAAAGTATATTCTTCTAACATAAAAGTAGTAACAAAACCAAAAGAATCACTGGAAAATGCAATGTAGTTATGGTCATGAGGCACTTTATCCTTCACGAGATATCCAAAATGCATTACCATGGGAATGAGCATCAGCAGCAACTGACAAAGTTGCTACAATTCTCCTAAATGCCAGCACTGGCTGCCAATTTCAAACGGCACACAGTTTATGACACCATCCTCACACTTCAGGACGCAATAATTTTCAACAGGATTTCTTTTCCTTTTTTTCTTTTTTAAGAACAATTAAATGCTAGCAATAGTTTTCCTGTTATCCTTCTTTCCTTTCAAACACATCAGAAATAATCACATGTACAGTATGTACACATTTGTATCATGTAAGTAAGGACACTGAACTAAAAAGGACACTAACTTCTGATTTATTTTCTCCTAAGCATTGAGACATCTACAACAGAAAAAGCAGTTCGAGTATTTGAATCACAGGTCAGTCTCTTTCAGCTTCTCTACCTGTTTGCCACTCTCCCCCAAATTATTTCTCATTATATGCTGCTAAGGAGGTGCTTGAAAGCATATATGATTGCTCTAGAAATATCAGTTAGAGCATTAATAAAGAAAATAAATATTCATTTCTGCTCTGTAACAGGAAACCTGCTGTGTTTCCTTGTGTGTTTTTAGATGTTTGCTACTATACTCAAATGGAAAACTTTCCTTTTTTTAAAAAGGCACAAAAATCCTGGCACTTCAAACACAGCTCACTATTTCAGCTTCCAGGCTTTTTATGATGCGGTGTCTCCAATTAGTTTCTTTAAAACGTACTAAGTTTCCTATTCCTTGAGTAAATTACATTTGGTAGTTTGAACATGGGACAATTATTCTCACAGACAAGTAAATTTAAGCTAATTCGATGATAAGACTGTAGTTCACCACAAATACTGTGTTTAAACACAGAAGGGGCATCTTCTAGATTTTCCAGATTTTTGCCTTTGTTTGGTCCTCCATCAAAAATTATCACATTTGTCTCGCCTACTTGTCACAAAGTTTGTTCTTCATAAATTTATGTTGACAATTTCTCAGGTCTTGTTAACTTCCAGAGCCTGAATTAAAAACCAAACCCAACTCCATTTTCACTGAAGTATCTCGATAAATCTAGATACTTGGGAGGGCTCAGATCCTACTGTTTCATTATTTTGCAGAGTACCAAAATCTGGACTTGGCTATAATTCATATGCAAGATCTAGAAGCAGTTAACTATTTCAAAGTACCATGGGAATTTATTTCTCGATTCTCCATCTTTATCTTAAGATAACAATTTGAATAACTGGGAGACTAGTCTGTTTAGATTAATGACTTGTTAAAATGGTATATTGGGACCAAGAGTCAGAAATATAATATTAGAGAAAACTCTGAGGAGAGTACTGCTTAAACTATTTTGATTTGACACCTTAAAGATACTTTCATTGTTTCTTACCTGGGTACTCTCGGATCGTGCCAAGTGCTAACACCAGTCTGAGTATGCAGGAAATAGACCTGACCTTGCTGAGTCGTCCTTTGCTCTGTGAAATAAAGGTAAATTAATAACTATAAGAACAAAAAGTGCAATACAAAAACTCACAAAGACTGATTTCCCGAAACTAAGGAATCAAAAGGATTTTATGTAGGAGAAAACACAAGCCATTTTCTCAGTTTCTTGGGAGACCTACAATTCAAGTATTTTAAATTGCATACCGTATCCTTCAGGTAAATCGGGAGGAGTGTGCAAGTGTGTCCTGCTCATGTAATTTCTGTGCCTCTGTGACCTGACTCTCCTCTCTGCCAGCCGAGGATCCGATGACTGCCCGCAGGTCGCACCGTTTGTTCCCGTAATTGGAGTGTTCTCATCCACAAAACAGCTCAGTGGCCTGCCGGGACTGGAGTATTCAGATGCTGGCCTGGGGGAAAAATTGCATTGCTGACTGGACAGGGCTACATAATGCACTTGATGGAAGCTCTCCGGGAATCTTTGTAGATGGAAGCTTCATCTAGGGGCTCTCGGGAAGTCTTTGTGGATGGCAGAACTGTGCAGTTGACTTGTTGAACAGGGTACCTCAACAACAGGCAGAAAGCTTCTGTTCAGCACTCACTAATTCACCTCAGAGTAATTAATAAAATTCCTCAACTGAGGGTCTGACCTGACAGTTAGTATATGATGTTGCAGTATCAAGATCATACCAAATACTCACATGAGCAGTTCCCACTTTAAACAGAGTGCTGAGAGAGAAAATGTTTATGTGGGGTTTTTTTGTGGTTTTTTTTTTGTTTTGGTTTGGGTTTTTGCTTTTTTTGTTGTTTTTTTGTTTGTTTGTTTTTTTACAATGAACAGCATACAGCCCAGACTTTCCCACCTTGCCTTCCTATGCCCTTCTAATTTTTACGAAAGGTTATTAGGCGAGGATGGTGATGAAGGGCTACCTAAGATAAAAAAAAGTTGTTCTTGAGAGCTCAACCGCAAGAGGAAACATTGAATTATGTGGTTTCATATCTCAATGTGGCTTTCAAAAGTATTTAAAATGGGTTAAAGGGGAATTGATAAGGTCACAGGAAATTCCCCAAACAGATTATATATTTTGCATTTGTTTCTCTACTGTAAATGTATCTAGAGCTTAGAATAAGTATTTCAACATACCAGGAAAAATACAAATAGGCAAATTAAAAAGCAGTACCTTAACTCACTTGAAAACTGCAAATATGTATCAGACCTGCAGCATTAACAGTACAGATTATTTTAAGTCAAATATATCCATACAGAGACTGCAATAATATTTATGGAGTAGGGAAGAGACAGTCTGCAGACACAGACTGTCTGCAGAAGAGTCTGAAAAATATGCAATGACACTGTCTACAGTTCAGGTAACGGCAAAACTGATTTGACGAACAGCTTCGCAACACACATTTAAGATTATTAAAAAAGGCGATTGTGATGATTTCGAAGCATGCTCTGTAACAATCAGCTGTAAAAGTTCTGGATTACTGGTGATAATTATGGTCATAGCATGTACATAGACAATGTCTGTCAGCTAGCCACGATCGCTTTTCTTCGTTCCTTATGATGTCTGCACATTGTAACGTCTGTATTTATCAAGTTCTACCATAGCAGCTCCACACAAAAGCAAGGATGCTAGTATTAGGAGAGATAAAAAAAAAATAGTCTAATCAGAATGATTCTTCTGAGTTAAATATTAGGCAGACTGAAGGAGTAAGATGCTAGAGAAGAAAAGCATACAGCATTTGTAGAGTGACTCAAAGGAATGCTGAATACCCTTTTAGAGCCACTTAGAATTGCTTGTGCTCAGCGCTCCTGGTCAGCAAGCAAACCATCATAAACAGTCTCCTAAATAATTTCTTACCGTGTTGGTCGCTCCCACTGAGTTGTTCGTGTAATATGATTTAAATACTGGATCCTTCCAGAAGCAGTCCTCCGTTCCTCCCACCTACAATTCAGACATTGAGAGATAAGGCAATGAGTGGTATTTCCAGGAAACCAGGGCACAAAATGTTTCCAACGTAAATGCCAACTCAGGAAGACCTACACTATTATGAATCATGTTAGCTGAACAAGGTAACAGGAAACAGCTGGAAGTTCAACTCAGAATTTATTTTACATATTCTTTTCTTGGAACTAGGCATATTATTAACAATATCACACCTTCATGTTCAATAACCATTTGAATTTTAATTAAATCCAAATAGCCAGATAAAGAAACTTCTTGAAAACATCATGTTTAATAACACATACAACATCTTTTGACTACCAATTCTATTAAGTGCTTTCATAGTATCTTCACGCAATACTTGCTTTCATTAAAAAGTCACCTTCAATTAACATGACTTTTTAATTTTTATTACTTTTGCACTCCAAAATACACAAGGTTATACAGCTAGCTTTGCAGTTACACAATTAAGTAAGTGATATTTATACAAGGAACATTTTGAAGTTAAAGTTTAGAAGCATTTTTAAAATTTTTTTTGACTTCTCCAGACTCCAAATTAACAAAAGAATGCTGTTTAGGACTTCGATGATAATTTACGTTTTGAAATTCATCATCTGAAAAATCAGTTTCTCCTGTCTTTACCTGCCAAGAATCACATTCAGAAGGTCTGTGCTTGCTCTGAAAAAGTTGATGACAGCACCAGAACCTAAAACAGAGCATTTTTCTGTATTCATAAAACTGGTTTAGGTGTTAATGATGTCATTAACTCTCACAGGGACAAATCAAAATCCTAAACCAGCCTTTGGCAGGTAAATACAGCAAGAACTCAGGCTCCATTACCTTTTCCAATCACGATTTACATGGAAGAAAAAGTGATCCATGTTTATAGTAGTGTATAGCTCTGCACAGCACTGCAGAAGGTGGCCAGGCCTGTGTGCTCAATACCTTGCTACAAAACTACTACATGGATGAAGTCAGTTTACTGGCTGTGATCTAATATTATATTAGTTCATCAGTTCTATAATTTGAAAGACATATGTTTTCTTACACAAGTATATTTTTTAACACATTTACTCATATATATACCACCTCCCGTTTTTCAGGAAGAGACTAGAGTCAAACTATTAACTATTTTCTGTGTATCTTGCTCCTAAATTCAAAACTGTAGAAGTCCGAGTAAAGAATAAAAATAAATTAACCTATTTTTACACTGATTTCTCATTACTGCAAAAGTCTGTAGTATGAGCTGTATTTGTGTTTACATCGCAATGATGTCCACTTACCCATCTGGTAAATCATTATCAAATAACCGGCTGCAATCCACAACTTGTCCTCCTGTGCCTATTCGGTCTCTGGACTGAAGACTTACTATTAAGACAATAAAAGAATTATTAAAGGTACGATACCTGAATGCAAGCTACAGTTATATCTGAAAGAGAAATGGTACAACTTGGAGCACTAAGCTGAGCCATGTTCTGAATATTTTTTCCTTCCCACAAACCAGAGTTACACAGAAACAACACATGTTTTCATACACATAATTCTCTACATATTACTTCAAAAAAGTTAGCTTAGAAATATGAATGCAAGTGAAGGCAGAAAAAGAAGTTAACTCTGAAGCCGTCATTAATTCTTCTCAGTATGAGACAGACTGTGACACTGGTCTGGCAGCAGCAGGGTGACTGACCTCATGTGAGGCTGGGACAGCAAGGGGACAGTGCTAGCGCCACACTTGCACTACTACCGGGAGAACCACTAGTAGAAAAGGCCAAAATAAGAAATTCCTATATGGTTTTGACTCCTTATATATTTTGTCTGCACACGGGATTCAACACGTGCGTACACGCACACACAGAACCAGGCAAAATGTAACTGCTAGGAGCACTTGATGTTTGGTTTACTGGCTACTTTCAAACACCAGTGATAAAAAGTCAAACGCAACTCTCACACAAAGCAGTGCTCAACACCCCGAAAAGCCCTTACTGACCTCGGCACAACTGTATTTTAAATTTTTTTACATGTTTCATTTGTAATGGATATTTATGCCTGAAGCTTTTGTACTGCAGTTACGAAAACCAAGATTTTTTTAGGCAACTTTTGTTCCCAATATAATAATTTACAAGTGTCCAGGCTGATAATTTATGACACTTGTGTTCCTGTGGGGTTGGGGTTTTTTTTTTGATGTTTTGTTTCGCTTTTAACAATAAAACGATTGCTTAAAAAGCTAAATACGTGCTGTGGCACACATTTCTTGAGGTGGCACTACTGTATCTCTGGACAACTGTCTTCAAGTCCTATTTATGTGTGCAGTGAAATAAACTTACAGACCTTAATATAGAAAAAAACAAACTTCTGTCAAGATGACAGTTAAAAAAGATGTAGTATTACCCGCAGTTTTTGCCAGAAAGTCCAGATTTTCAATAACAACATGGTTTGAAGCTCAAGATTTTGGGCCTTCAACAGACCAACCCAGGGAGCCCTGCAGTACCTGCCTGCTTTATTCCTAATCACTATTAACTCCTAGTTTTCCATGAACAGTCATGTTACAAAGCAAATTCTTAGGAGTGAAAGGCACCTTAAATTTAATTTCAACCAAAAAGAACCTTAAGTCATGTATTTATCCTGCAACAAACACATTACAAGTCCACATTGCTGCATGGAGGCAAGGTTTGGCAAGCGAAACACACAGACAAAAATGGAACTAAACAAAGGCAATTACCTCCTCTTTGCCTACGTGAGGACCAAAATTTGTGCACGGCTTCATTTTGTAATAAGGACTCATTTTTTTCTGCACCCCCACATCAGAAATAAAATGGTGGCACAGAAGAGAGCTGCAAGATTAAGACACAGTTCAGGTGCCCTTTGCATCCACTACTCACAAGCGTACCCTCTTCTTCCCCCCTTTGAAGACAACCCCAGATAGTTAAGAGAAAGATCCCCTTGCTCCCAAATTATGAAGGCATACCCACTGCGCACTTGATTTGTAAGGTTATAATCTGCTGAAGGTGTAAATTACCTTTTAATACCATTTTCCAATCTTGCACAGCCTCTTAATTTAAGCCAGTTAGTCACTAGAAGACTGAGAATATATTTATAACTTATTCTATCTTCTTTCTTACTTTTAATCAAGATTTCTTCACCATGTTACTACTGCAGTGGAATTACCTACTCAGACTCATTCATCCATTCAACAACATTGCATTAGTGAAGGAAGATTAAAATAGAAGGAGATAAATAACAACAATTTAAAGAAAATAAAGACAGGAGGCTCCGGAGTCTTACCAAGGATGCATTAAATTAAAATACAGCCATAATGGAGGAAACCTGACCTTTCTGATGGTAACAGTGGAAAGCAGAAAATACAGATTTGTTCTCAGTCTCTCTGTAACCTGACAAGCTGTGATATTCCAGGTTTAATGAATGATCCAGCAGCTCCTGCTAATTAGGGACAGCCTCAACAGCATGCCAAAAGAGCTAACGCTTTGGCTATCCGCTTCTCATGATCACATCAGGTTAAGCCAACTTATCTGTCTAGTTTATGCCCACGCTGCTGACTAGTTATCTCTGAAGTGTATCTGCCATGGCCACACTGCAAAATATTTGCCCCAGGCTTCCCCTCTGGCATCCCAATAGCCTTGAGATCGTTCTCAAGGGGTGGCCTTTGGGGTTTTTTTTGCTTGTTTAATTAACGCTCACGTTCTCAAGTCAAGATGACAAGGATGCATGTTGTGTACTCTGGAGGGCAGCATGAGAGCATGTCAGGGTGTGAGGGTACAGTCCCTGCTGGTGACACCTCTGAAAGACTGCTGTGGGCAGAGGAGATCTCTCCTGCTTAGAGCAGAGCCTGTATAAGCAGAGCTCAGTTTCCTCTTAAAAGGAACCCCACAAACAAAACTGCATGCGTACAGCATGAAAGATCAGGGGGCCAGTACACTGGAACAAAACCAAAAAGCAAACCAAACTGACAACATAATGCACCCTAGAAAAAATACTGATTTATTCTTTACTCTTCTGTGCAAGCTCCCATGGAAAATTTAACATTCCAGAATGGTCTGAAGTGTCGACAGTGCACTGACAATTCTACCATCATTTGACTCTCCTGTGTCACCCCACTCTTAATACTGCGAAAACACTTGCAGATCAGATGCTAGGCAGATGGTTAAAGCAACATGAAGAGGTAAAGTCATAGCTATTATTCACCAGAGCACTTTGAAGAAAGCAAACAAATGCACTGAAGCCCTGACTGATATTTCAATAGTTTTCCCTGGCTGACAAAACAAGAATGCCGCTTGGGTATTATTTGAACTAGGATTTAAACATAAAACTGAGCATGCAAATTCACTTTTCTTTCCCCCATATCCAAATAACCTCATTACCATCCTGCCATAAAAATAAAGACCTCCTTCTTCTGATCAATTTTTTTTTTTGACCTAAGTGACCTACTAGAAACACTGCCTTCTGAAACAACTTACAGTGCACCAGAAAGAGTGTTTATGAAGTTGTTTGTGGATACTTGTTTTTCAATTTGGCAGCTTCTTTTTAATTCTTAAGTTATTTAAGGTTTATGATTTAGCAGAATGACAAAGTACAGCTACTGAGATTGGTGACAGGCTTGTTAATAACCCATGAAAACACAAAATGAGTTGACCAACTCATCCTAGACACCAGCTCACTCCTGTTACAGCAAGATGTTTTACCCTTTCGCAAAACTTACAGGAAGCACGGCGTTGCTGGAAATCTCAATGGCCAATAAATTTATGACGAGTTTTTCACAGGGAGTTCAAGCTCAAACTGTCATAAATCTTTACAGTGAAATTAAATGCTTTCCAAATAAATTTTGTACTATATATGGTCTTATCTGTCCCAAATCTTATAATAATATTTGGGGGAGGGAGGGATGCTGGGTGTTTCATTGTATTGTTTGTTATGTTTTGTTTTTAAATTCTCTACATACACACTTCTAGCTTGAGGTCCCAATGGCTCTGGCAGTAGACACTGAATTAAAAAAAAAAAAAAAATTCAACACCAGAAACTGACGTCTAGGAAGGGTATTTCTACAGCTACTATTAAGCTCCAAGAGAACTATTCGATAAAAACCTTTACTTACCTACTATCTGTCCTCTAACAGTATCATTGTCATTTGGCCCAAGTTTGCACAGATCCAATCTCTGATCTGTGAAATAAGGACGCAAAATGTAAGTCATACAATATTTTGCTGCCTTTGAAAAGCACGCTGAAGTACCATCAGAACAAAATTCAGCCTAGTGTAGGATAGTTAAGACTTCAAGAGATGGCAGAAGGGAAACAAAACTAAAAATCTTCAGCCAAGACTTCATTTTTCATACTTTAAAAATCAGAGTACTTTTGCTTTAACATTTTTTTTACATCACGAAGCTCTTCTGATGAATCAGAAATTACATTATCCTGCACTGGATGTCTAAAGTGATTGTAAAGTATTTTCAACTCTTTTCCTTTGTGAAGACCAGCCATTGTCATAATGCACTTCCAGCTCAACACTCATTAGTACGGCACAGAACTAACCTGCAGCATCAATCCACATATTCCACACTAAATAGGTAAAACTTCAAATTGAGCAAAGCACAATGCACTGAAGCACCGATCTAGTGACAAATACTTAAAAATTAAGAACCTCAGTTATGCCTTTATCACGAAAGAACCCAATAGTGAAGGCAAAATCACAATGCTTCTCTGCCAGTATATCACTTTTCCTTTTTTTTTTTTTTTAATTATCCGTATAGTCAAGCACTACTTTTACATCACAAACACTGCACCAATTTGTTCAGAAGTAAATGGCATCCGTTAAGATAATGGGAGAACAGCATCTTGCATGTTAATTAACTTTTTAAAAAGTAAATATGAAGTGCTATAAGTTATAAAGCACTTAATATATTATAGCAAAATTTACTATTTAATTTTGAAGGTCCATTAATGTTTAAACTACAAATTTGGCTTCAAGATAGATTTACCCTTTTATTTATCCCTTAAGACTCACACTTTTGAAGGCAATAAAAAGATAATTTGAAGGTAATTAGAGTCTGTCTTCCTTTAAAATTCCAACACATTAAGTTCAATCTCGACAATCCACAACCAGACTGCAGCACTGTCTATGGTAATGGGGCAAAGGAATTGAAAAGCCAAAGGTAAGTTACATTCTCTAACCTACCCATCCTATCCTCAGCCACAAACCACCATTACAAACTACCAAGATTTATAAAAAAACAACAAAATCTCAATTAACTGTCACTCTTCAAAAAGTCTGTGCATGAAAGTTTGGTCTGAAAGAGAAGAAACACTAGTCTTTAGCTTACTTACAACCAGTGTCTTTAAGGCGGTTGATTGCGTTTGAGAGAAGTCTCACACAACCCAGAAAACCAGCTCCCTGCTTTTTATGAATTTTCTTGTGATTCCACACACTGATTGTTATTGAATCCGACTTCCCAATATATCTGAAAAAACGTGAAAAAACAGTACTGTGAATGGCACTTACTGAATACTTTGAAGATGCTCCAGAAAACACCTTGGGGAAAAAAAGATTATTAACCATTACATTAAAAATTTAACATACACTGTATCAGCAAGAGAGAATAGGTCATCTTTAGAGAAGATGTACAAATTATACTTTAATGAAAGCATGTGTTATGAAGGAGCATACCTGAATACAAACTAATCTACAATCCTGATTTGGGAATGAGACACTATATGAATTCAAAGTCTATTGAGATATGTTTAACACAGGAACACGACCAGGCTGTGGGCTGGCCTGGTGACCACAGCTCTTCGAGCAGCTACAAACATGCTTAGACTCCTGCCTATGCTCAGTCTAACCAAAGAGAATGGCGATGGTCATGGCACCACGTGTTTGAGAGCAGCATTAGCAGGCAGAGCAGTTTAAATGGGACTGAAACTATTGGCTTCACATCCTTTGGCAGCACTTCATCTGCCACTGCTTTTCAGGCTACTCTTCCAATCACCGGCTAAGACAGTCACCCCCACGTTGAGCTCTTCTGAGCACTCAGGGAAAATGTAAGGCAAACCTAGTTACACATCTGCAGTTAACCAGTCTTTGGGAAGTTACTTTACTATTAAGAAAACTTCAGCACAGCCCCATTTATTACATACGCTACGTATTACAAATGTGAAGCATTATAAAAGGCTTGCACAGTATTTTGGTTGAGACATAACACGGTCCCCTCCTGCCCCCTTGCTCACATGTGGGCTGCCTGCTTGCAGCACCAATACGGAAATGCTCTGCAAAGCCCAGATCTGCATTTCACTGACCTGGGAAAACCCGGACACTGTTGCTTATTTGATTTTTGCTTTTTTGTTTAAAGCTTTTTTTCTTCAGAAGAAATTTCTTTGTGAGCTAGGTTTTTTTCCAAAACTTTCAGAGGACAATGTCAAAACAACTACTGCCAATACTGAAATATTATAGTTATTTCTAGTTGAGGAAAATGAATTTTTAACTATGGCTTAAATCCCAAGAACTGCTTGTAGTTCTCCCTTCCCAGGCTACAAATTCTGCAGTTTAGTTCTAAGTGCTGTTTTGTTTATTTTTTGAAGGAAAACTGATCAAACTCAAGCAATGTCTAAATACATCTCCCCCACTGACCAAGACTTTACCAGCTTTAAAATATCTTAAGATTTTCATAAAGATAGAAATGATACTGTCAAGGTTGACAAAACAAACAATTGGACTAACTGTCATGGCTTAAAATTGCAGCTGTGATCAGGTAAGTTCTCAATTAACACTTCTCCCCTTTTTCAAAAAGCAGAGTGTTGACAACTACTTTTTCCCACCTGAAGACAGGGGCTGACCCACAAAGTAGAAGACAGAAAAGCCTCACTGGAGGCACATACCCACGAGCATGGTTTAAAACAACCAGTGCACATTTAACTAAAAAAAAAAAAAAAAAAAAAAAAGGCAGACAAAACATGAACTTCACACAAACAAAACCCAGAGTTTTGGGAATAGTAAACTTATTGCGTAATATAGGTCAGATTTTTTGCCTTGCAACCTTGACAATGCCAATTTTGCATAAAGAAACAAGAGATGAAGATGGGTATTCACGTGCATAGTTGCAGTCTACAATGTTTCATGTACTTAAAATAAATTCTTATGAGAACAAGTTAGGTGCACTTAAAACAAAGACTTATCATGACCTGTCTTGAATTTTCCAGTTTTCCTTGTTGCTTTAAAAAAGTCAAAGGTATATGGTTAAACACAATTTCATAACAGAACAGTTTGAGTAATACGTAGAACAGCTGAATATACAACACAGTTTCCAAGAATTACTGCAACATTTCAGGGTGAGGTTTTCATGGTTAAGATGCAGACAGTAAGCCATCCATACCAGGGGAGAACCTCTAGAGTACTACTATAACCTACTCTGATTTTTGAGCCAGAAAACCTGGCTGATTCACACATTTAAAGGAAATAAGCAAGACAAACAGCATTTTCCAAATAAAAACTCATGGGTTTGGGTTTTTTTTCTTCCAAAGGAAGAAAAGAAATAGCTCAGTAACTGCTAGTTGGCTTTATACCAAAATGTTTCATCTATATTTCGGTGTAATTTCAGGCATGAAAATACATGGCTGCATTTAGAGAGTGACGGTAGGACAAGTTGACATTTCCAATTCATTTGGTGGATAAGTTACATTTGTTTTACATCATCTAGCAATAAAGTTTCAACATAAAAGCCTGACTAGGAATTTTATTTCTTATTAAAAAATAGAATGTTAAAAAAAAAAAAGTGGATAAGTTAAAAAAAAAAACAAAAAGAAACAAAAAAACCACAAACCCCCCGTTCCGTTGAATGCCTCTCTCTTCCTCCTCATAATTGAAGGCCTTTTTTTTTTTTTTTTTAACTCCACACTATCAGCAATATCATTTTCACAGCTTCAATACTTTAATAGAGATAACAGAATTTAGTATTAATGAAGTGGAAACCTGAAAATTCAATTTCCATATACATTTTGTTAACTCTCATATTTCCTGAATCTGTAAGATTAGGGCTCTGGATAAGAATTGTGTGTTCAGAGATTTTAAGAAAAATGCGTATTCTTACCACTTCTGAACAAAAATCAAGTACATGCCATACCGGAAACCTCTAAACCATTCTAATCAATTTTTAAAACACAGGGACAATTGTAACTTTGTCTAAATAATTTTATTGCCAAGGTGGTATTTCCTTCTGAGCTGTTTTATTCCTCAGGAATGTTTGGTATCAAGTGACTTTTCATCCCCATGGCATTATACACACTTTTCCTGAAGAGTTCAGCTTGGTAGAGAAAAACAGAATGAACAAAGTGGAAAAAAAAAAAATCCTGAAAAAACACACCTCCTCCAGATCACAAGCCAGATGTACTTCCTCCAAAAAGAGAGAAAAATGCAACATCAAGAGGTATGAACTCAAGCTCGGAAGCCAGGAATTCCCTATTTCTAAACCATGCTGTCACACAGACTCTTTTTATGACCTGGACAAATTACTGAAGTTTGTTTCTCCATTTTCCAATTTCTGAATTTTTTCCAATATAATGGTAGCATTATGCTTTGAGATATCAACTCTTTTCAGATTGGGGGAGAAGAGAGTGCAAAGAGACACAATGAAAAATATCATCCCAATATTTTCTCTTCTCTCTCTCTCTTCACCCTGATATTGTTCTCATCTCATGTCAAGAAGGCAAGGAGCTGTTTGACAGCTCTTTAAGAGTCTAATCTAGGATGGGATTTTCTAAACCAGCACCAAACAGAGCTGTTGCCTTCTTTCCCTGAGAAAAATCCAGGATCGTTAGCAATAACCAGTGGGCGTTAGGGTTGGGGGAGAAAGATTATTCTGCCTGGGCAACACAGGGGCTTGAGAACGTGAAGGCACTAAACAGCACTGGAACCTGCAGCGAGAAGATTTTGGGAAGAGAAGGGGTTGTAGAAGTTGGGTGAGGTTACATTTGAGAGGTATAACAAAGGAGGAGAGCAACAAGTCCATGCTAGAGCCTGGAGGTGCAGATTTGTAGGGCACAGAGTAAAGTTGGGACCAGGACTAGGTTTTGGTGGAGATCATGGTACAAGTACCTCTTAGAGATAAATAGACCATATGACACGATGCCATTAGGTCAGAGGCTGGTGGGGAGGGCTGGAGTAGGCTACAGGACACAGGTGAGAATGGAAGGCTGCAGGAGAGATCCAGGCTACCACTGAATGGAAGGAAAGGGGAAAGGAAAAGAAAAAGGGGATTTGTTAAATTTCAGAACTGCTGGTTTAGGCAGTGTGTATATACTCTGAACCCGAGGTAGTCTGTAAATGTGTTAAGTCTGGTTACTCAGAGCTTTGAGGAAAGGCCTGAACAATAGGGAAAACACAAACAAGACTGAAAACAAGGAGGGGGAAATACACCCAGGGCACGCATGATATTCTACTGACATTAAACTGCATCCAGACAGCAACTATTTGGCAATTTCTTTCTGGAAAGCCTTCAAATTCCCCCCCTTCCCTTACACGTAGCCAAGCAGACTGAAGAATCTAAGCAATTAACTAATTCAGCTGTTTCCTTTCACCCTCGGATGTGAATTAAGAACCACAAAAGGAAATGCAAAACCTTTTTTTTCTTTATAACACTGCAGACATCCTTTAAAAAAAATATTATACAACAGAATATCTATTATGCTGAATCAGATTAGCAAGCCACAAAATTCTCTTAGAATTAGCAACTTAATTCAGACATTATTGCACAAATACATCACAACAGATCCATGTTACTGTGCTGGATGGATCTACACAAGGCTGTTAAATTAGCAACAGTGTTTACCTGTCGTGCAGGTTCCAGGCTGGGGATACTTCAACCCACCCAACACAGCCAACACATGGTTTTACTGCACGTAAGTCTATTATGCTTATTTAAAAGCCAACAGAAATCCTAGTGGGAGCAAAAAAGCAGGATTTTGCTTTCAATTTTTTTTTTTTCTTTCAAAGAATTCTACATAACTGCACCCTCCCTGCATTGATTTTCATTTCCTCCACTGCATGGTGGCAGGAGCAGGCAAGCACCAAGACTCCATCTGTTACGCTTGGTGTGCAAACCATTTTCTCCAGCAGTGGAAGCATCATCAGGCAGAGACTGGCACTCCCACGCAATGGCATGTTGTTAGGGTAAACATCAGGGATGAGAAGAAAGATTAAGCCCTGTAACCTATGAGGCTTGCCATCAGGTGTTTAGTAGTAAAACAGTTTCTTTTTTTTTTTTTCCCCAAAAGTTTATTTTCTTAATATTTGGTGCAGATGAAAAGCTGAGACTAGACACCAGGTATACTACAGCAAAAAGTTACCTTAAAAGCAAAGCCAGGCAGTGAGCTGTTGTATCAAAGAGATACTGCTGTTTTAAATAGGAACGGAAGACTAAGTGACTGATATTTTTAAGTGGAAATAAATGGGGTTAAATGAAGAATATTTTGAGAGAGAAAGAATTATTTTCAAATTACAAGGCCTGACAGAATGCTAAGTTTTACTTTGGATTAGAAATGCTGTGTATAATTTTGTCATCGGGGAATTCAACTGCCTATGTCAAGCACAGTAGAATTACTACAGGACAAGTAATTCATATTAAGAATATCCTAACTAAACAAAGCCTAGGGTTTTTTAGGGATATTTTCCCCAAAAAAGAAAAAAAAACAAAATCAACCAAACACACTCAAAATCTTTCACAGAGGATTGTCCTCAACTCCTTAGGACAATCCAGCAAGAGAAGCCCCAGATCTGCCCAAGCAAAATATTCTGCTAAAAAACCCATTTCTGTCCCTACTTTTTGTAATCTGATATGGACTGCAGTCACAGTTTTGCTTCAAAGCTACAACAGCTACAGTATTCAGAGCGAAGCACGACTTGTTCTATAATACAACATAAAAATACCTCCTGTTCATTCTTCCTTGAAAATTATAACCAGAAAGGATATTTTTTCCCTAAGATTTTACTATTTTTTTCTATTACTGTTATGGCCTGTTAACATCCTCCCACGTTTCCCATGTCCTCGGCTCCTGCTTTTCTCAAGAAGGGAACCAAGTATCCAAGTCATTAGCCCAAGGAGCACTTGACACCCCTAATAACCCATTCCTGTCAGCTGCTTACTCTCATTGTCACCACAGCATTGCAAACACCAAGACACGACTAGCAGATACTGGGGAAGACGCAGGGAACCACTGAAATTTTCAACACCCAATTCAGTAGCAGGTAATCGCCAAATCCTGGCCCACCAATCCTTCTTCAAAAGCATCCCTTCCCTGGCTGTACATTTGCACTCAAGTCACATTGGCAGCATTTTCCTTTCCACCTTACTCTCCTTTTATCCCTGTAAAGCTCTGCATTAATGCTCATTAATCGGCCTGCCTGACTAAACAACAATAGAAGTCCATGCTCTCATTACACTCCTTCAGCAGGAGAGCACTGGTGGTACTCAGGAAGTGCTCCTTGTGGTACAGCTCCATCCAATGCAATTGGGTTCACGTACTCCAAGACACTTCATGAAAGAAGCCACAACACGCAAGCGAGATCCAGAGCCTCCCTATAAAAGCACACTCCCGGAAGCAAATTAACACACCAACGCAGGCCACCATTACTGATGCAACTCATTTAATCAGCAATTACACACGTTTTTTCGCCTCTCCAGCTACCTTCCTGTGGGTTAAGTGAACTGAATCCACTAACCCACGAGCCAGATGGAGCCAGTGTAAGAGAAGGGGCATGAACACACACAGTAAATCAGGAAAGGGCTTGAAACAGGAGAGAAAAGGGACCTTTCATTTTTGGTGGCAGCCTGTGGTGGTATCAGTGCAATCTACTCGTGTTTTCACCATTAGGGCTCTGCATAGAGTATTAATTGCTGTTGGAAAAAAACTGTTCAAGCTAGATCTTCACAAATGGATGGTCAATCTTGGAGAGGACACAGAGGGGCAGAGGTCTGAAATCTGCATTCTATATGAATCAACCTACATTCTGATGGCTTTAATAACATTTAAAAAAATCAAATTAACCTAGAATTCTTCAAGTACAAAGAAAAGCCACTCCTTCTAAATGAACTTAAACTTGGTTTATATCCATTTTTCTAATGAATATGAATTAGTCTCACATACAGAATCTAAGCTTGGACTGAGTTTGAATAATAAAACTATAACACTACAGCTTTCCTCAGAGAAAGTGCTGTTAATTTGACTAAACTGCCAGTGATATTTTATTAAGCAGTACTGAAAATGTTTTGTGTACTGCACTAAAATGTTATGAACAACGACTTCATATATTTAGTCTTAGATATTCAATTAAAGAGTAGGTAAAGACATCACTTTAAATCAGGCCTTCCACATCCTGCTGAAAGACCTATCAAGCGGCTGTTCGTCACTGGGAAAAAGGGGGACAAGAAATTTTCTGTGTACTAATATTTGATTTGCTCTAGGTTTGGCGACGTCCAAAGCTAACTTAAATATGCTCAAACAATTTCTAAGAATATGGATAGGAAATGGAGCCATGGGCAAAAAAAAGTTAAAGATCAGAATAATGCCTTAGAAAAAATAGAGAACACAATGAGGCAAAACTGTTCACTTCTCTTCCTCATCCTCCATCCCAAGGAAGAAGATAAATAAGAAAAGAATAAAAGACAGGGAAAATAAAGCAGGCACAAACGCAGAGAAACCTCTATAAAAAGTAAAAGCTTCTATAACTTATATAGAATATTCTATGCTTTTGAAAAACAGAAGAAAAACATGACATACATGCCATACAGATTATATTGCTCAAAAGCACTGACAGATGCTCAAGTGATCATAGCAACATAACAATTTATAGTGTGAAGAACACTTGGGACAGAAAATCGCATCAAGGAGAGAAAATGAGGCACAGAGAAAAAAAAAGACACAGTAGCACTGCAAGAGATAAAAATAGCATCAAGAGAAGAGCAGTGTGAAGGAAATATTGTCAATTGTTTGCTTCCTTTTACAGAAGCGTTAACATGAAAATATTAAAATAAAATAATGCTACGTTAAAGCGTGCTACAGACGTCATCATTAGAAAGTCAAATGTAGTGTGTAGATTTTGAGGGAAATGAGGAATTGGTATTTTGACACATGTATTTTTCACTCTAATGAATTGTGCGATATTTTCAAAGCTGTAAATAGGACAGTATTATGAACATCTGACAGTGTCTGTGTTCTTTAGAGGATTTCACTTCAAACCTTTGGTTATCACTGTTACCACCTACAGGTCATAATGCTGATTCCATTTTGGATCAAGTGTATTCTTCACAGTATCTGTAGAATGGCATTGGCCAGATCCGTCCACCACAACCTTAGCAAATGGATCAGGAAGTCCTAAGAGGAAGAAAAGAAAAAAACTAGCAAATAGATCAGGATGCTTTAAAGTCCAGTATCATTGCACAATTATTTTTTTAAAGTGTCTTATTTGAAGCTGCCTTTTACTCATAAGTGAGAGCCATATTTAATGAATAGGAATAATACAACATAGTAAGCACAGAAAATAGATAAACTAGCAATTTATTTCACAGGTATAGATCAAGAAGAAGTTGTACAAGTCCAGCACTTTGGGGGAAAAAATCTGAACACCTTAATCTTCCTAATTCAGGATTGAGTAAATTCTCAGTATACAAAGAATTCAGCAAAATGCAGAGAAAACAGATTTACATACTTCCTGTTTTCAGATTAATTATAATCATTTTGGTTGTTATTGGTATTACAGGAAATTGCCTACAGCAGATTATTCTTGCTTTGAGCTCCACTGTTTTCTGCTAGCTTTCTACTTCATTTTCTGCTACTTTAGTACCTCAAAACCACTCAACACAGGCTCAGCTGATCAACAAAAAAATCAATGCAAAGATGGTGCTGGGCTACACAGCTGAAAACAGGAAAGAAGCAGGAGCATAGCAGCCTACAATTAGCTCTACTGCAACTAACCTACTAACTCACTCTCCTGCTATTCTAACCAACCTATTAACTGACCCCAAAAGGGATGGTCCCACTGCTAATGCCCCTAAGTCACACAGTCCTAGCCCTTTTCCCCCTCATACTAATTCCTCCACTCATCTGAGCGCCCAGTGACTCAGCTGAAGGAACTAAGGCTGTGAAACATTATTCACGTTTTCTGTAGCACAAGTCTTGTCCCTGTTCTGCTTCCTCAGGTGATTCATGACGGAGGCAGTCAAACAGCAGAGTGGCTCAAGACAAGTGTCAGACAAAGCACGTGGGGATAAAGGTAAAACACCTGGGGAAAGGGAGGAACATCCTTGCGAGACTTGTGCTTCAGTGCAGAAGTGCATCACGGATTTCAAAACTTGAGGGGTATTTTTAGGCATTATTAAACTGTTAAACACCTGAAAACTTTCAGTCAATAAAAAAATCCAGATACAAAGCAAATTTTAGAAGTATGACAAATTACAACCTAATTCTGCATCATTCCTTCTTCAAGTTAATTTCAAAGTTCAGGTCTTTCAAATTCTTCCTACTCCCACCCAGGAGGCAGCAAGCAGGTGATGTGCGTGCATGCCTACATAGCCAATAACATTCCTTTCTGCTCCTTCATCTACCTCTTAGCGCTTCTTTCAAAACATTATTAAAATTAATGAAAATATAATTTCAGAGTGGGTAATTATTCTGACATGATTATTAATAATTAAGATGTAGATCTGTTTGCTGGACAGAAAGTTATTACTTCTTAAAAAATGTGGCACTAATTGAAAAATATGTAATTTGCCTGAGAGAGAAAATTTGTTTCCCACTCAAGACCAAAGAGTCTGTCAGCGTTTTAATTATTATTATGAATCTGTGACGAGCATCACATAAGAAAAAACTATAAGCCCCGAAATTAGCTAGTGTGAAAACATCAAAGCCCCCAGCCCTCTTTATGCAAATACCTTAACACACCTTGATCATCTGCAAACACTGATGTACAGAACTTCCGTAATATTTGTTCCATCTATAAGTGTGTAAGACTTTAACAGCTACTTACGGAAAAAATCCTTTTTCACCAGGTTTTTTGCACACAGTACTGTAAGAAAAACAGAAATACAAAATTAAGTTACCGATTCCCAACTTTAAAAAAAAAGTCACTTTACCTGTCCAGCATTCAAAAAAATCCTGCTTAAAAGAAAACAAGTGAATATAAAAAAATTGTGCTCTTACATCATTTATATTGTAATGTAGAATAATTCCTGAAAGCTGAGCCAGAAGGGTCATCTTTTGGCAATTTACCTTTAGGTAGACTATAGTGGAAGTGATAGGGTAGTGCTTTCCTCAGGCAATAACTTCACATGCCTTATTTTTTTATTTTATTTTTTTTTCCTTCTCAATGGTTTTGCCAGCTCTGTGTTTACCGAGGGAGAGAACCGGGCTGTTTCCAACCAGCTCACCATACAGTGGCACAAACAATTGTGCCAGTAAAATTAGTGGCATTGCACAAGCAGGGTCTTCTGTTCAGCTCTAGAGAGCAGCAAAAGCTCCCTTGACCACTAAAAAGCACATTAGACAGTCCAGGCTTTTCTGCTACCCTGTGTGGAAACTAAATAAAAGCTTTTACCTGAAAAACATTTGGGTGGAGTAGATTAACTTCCAATGCCAGAGTTTTGATGGCTCCAAAGATACATTTTATTTGTAGAAGTTGATAATTGTTTCAGGCTTTTTTGTTTAAATTAAAAGGGAGGAACAACTGCATTTCTAAGCTCAAAATACCAAGGGGAAAACAATCTCATATTGAGTAAATAAAAATAAATAAATAGATAGGTAAAAGGTCAAAGGGGACAACTTTCATATAACGATGCCAAGGTACACACCGAAGACTTCTCACAAAATACACCATCGCTCAACTACATATGTCTATTTATTTCCACAGATTTAGTAAGCAGGAAAAACTGTATTCCCTTGTGAAACATTAAAATATTTACTGATAACACAACAGAATTCTTGGGTCTTGAGTGAAAGCGTGAATTCCCACTGCTAGGACAAAAAAGAAGAAAAAAAGGGGAAGGGGGAAGAAGTTGGAACCAATGCTGCAGAAGCCTCCTCAGTATATGATTCCCTTGGATATTTTGTCTATGAGTTAGCCAATATTATTACTTCCAGGAAATGTAAAGACAGAAAAGCACATCCAAAAATCACATCCCACAGACACCACCTAAACCCAAACAAAACCAGTCACGCTTTCCCCCATAGAATATCCTCTAATTGATCCTGCAGGGCTACTGATTCTCCAGTTTCTTTTACAGTATCTGCCCAAATACAATTAGGCGGAGACGGTTCCTGAGCAGTCTTGGAGATTGCCACAGTCAGGGCAGAGAAGCACCACCCAGAAGAGTCCTGATGCAGCACAAAGTTACCTATCATTCTAAATCAATGAAATTAACGTTTTCCCAATTTTTTACATTCATAAAGATGTTGACTTTAGAGAAATGCTTTCCATGGGAATTCAGCACTGTAAAATATATATACAACTCTGCTTGGGTCTAACAAGTTTTGGTCCTCCATAAAACAGAAGGGGACACCTATTAATGAGTACAGGTAGTCATTAAACAATCCCCTGCACATTGAGGAAAAGTGCTCCTAAAAAAGCTTCAGCATATTAGTTTGATGTAAGGGGGTGCTAATAACATTACTGTTAACCTGGAAAAATATAATGCCTGGTTCCAGGTTGGTATTAGTTGGGTTTTTTAAAAACATGATAAAGGTAAAATAATTCTTTTTCTCCAAAGACATAATGGTAATCCTAAAGCAGAGCTCTATTTAAGGGATTTTCACCCCATAATTACACTGTAAACAGTCAACAGTAGTAAAATACAAATAGAGCACCAAATGTCTTTGGTATTTTTGAGACCTGGAGTTCAAGCATAGACAGGAAACTGTCACATCACTCTGCTCCACAAAGCATTCAAATAAAGTCCTTAGAATGGTGCAATAAAAAGCCACAGTTACCAAAGACTTCCATGTGTCCAGCAATTTAAATTCTACTTTATCCATGCAATTAATAACAACTTAGAAGACATTTAAAGAAACATAATAAGACAAACTTAGAAAAATGCTTCTGCAGTTCTTTAAGATTTTATTACTCCAAAAGTATCCTTAGCCTGAGTTGTCAACAGACACCACTTGCCCAAGAGCAGAAAGAGGTCACTGTTCACCATCATACATCTAGTGGCGAAAAACTTCAGGTAAAATAGATACTTATGTAGATGGCCACTTTTTTAGATAGCTCAAAAAGATATAATTACTTGCACAATTTCACCTATTACAAGAAACAGGAAGTGTCCAGAGGAGTTGAAGACTTTAAATACAACAGTTAAATTAAAATTCATCTATACGACAGTAAGCCATACAATATGCTCCTGAAATCGTACAATGTCCAACATGAGAGGTTTGACTAATCTTTTGAGAGAGAAATTGCAAGGTTAACTAACTATAAACACTTATTTTCAAAATATTAAGCAAGCCTGCCAGTGCAATTTAACCCAAGTCTCATTTTTATAAGATTAGGCATAGGCACAAAATACAGACTAATAACCATTTCCCCAACAATTAGACACGAGTGAACAGCCTAATATTTTTGGCTCAAGACTTCCCTCTCTAGTAACCACATTTAAGGAAATTCAGATGTCAACCCATTCTGGCTTTGTCAGGTTATAAAATCAGGAGAGACGCTCAGAAATCTTCCATTAACAACACCCTCTCTGCCAGGTATTTCTAGGTGAAAAAGCCCAGGTCCCAGGAGCATCAGCTCAATTCTAAGTGAAACAATCTTCTTCCATGCACAGAGGTCTCATCTATTTCAGGGCTTTTTTTTGGCAAAACTTTTCCCACGATGGGAAAAACACCAGTGTTTTATGCTCCACTTTTCTAACAGTTTCAACACTCTATTAAGATCTATTCTGAATATTCTGATAACCAGCTGATTAATAGTTCCTTGAGAATAAAAACTAAGGAAGTTTGGTTTCCTATGGATGTATGTTTTACGGTTGACTGAAAACCATGGCTAAGGCTTTTCCCACCGGGTCACGCATTTAGACAGCCCCTCTCCCACACAGACTCTCCTGTGGTCTCGCAACACAGGATCGCTCGCTGCAGCTTTTTCCTCTCATTTCAGGTCACTGCTGGGGTCTCTTCTTTAGCCAGGCAACGATTCTCATAAAACTCATGGGACTTAATTATCTTTGAGAACTCTATCCTATGTCAAATTTGAGCCAAAGATTCAAAAACCAGAAAAAAACATAGCAAGATTTATTTTTCATGACAAAGCCAAAGTAAAATGCTGATGGTTCTGGACCCAAACCCACATCATTATCATATCTATGCAGTTGCATCATTAATAGATCCTCTAGAGGTACAAAGACACTGATGGAGGTTATTTGTATGTGCTTGTGCTTGTTTTAAAACATTTATTAAAATTATTTTAAAAAAAAAAAAAGTTAAGCTATTTAAAGTTGCACTGAAGGTTTTCAGAAACACAAACCAATGCCTGTACATTTTGACATTGGTTTGAAAAAAAAAAAAAAAAGAGGAGGGAGCATTACACCATAAATGCATCATCAAAAGACATTAATGGCTTCTAGTACGCATATATAGATAAAGTACTTATTACAAAATATCAATGAGTCAGTGGATAGCTATGTTTTGTATTTATTACAGACTTCCTGGGTAGTCTACAGAAAAGAGAACATTAATGTTCCAATTTGAAGGAACAATACATATGTGCCAAGACAAACATGCACATCAGTTTTGCATACTATACGTTCACTAAATATCTTTTTATCGTGCCTTATGATCTCATTCTAACATATGCTACTCAGGTCAGTTGGCAGAAACATGAAAAGAGCATAATATTATAAGCTACCTAGTCTCCTTCCACGTCTGCTTTACTCCACATAGTTCTCAAATAATCAAAAATAGGAATTAAGTGAATCACGTTTGCCAATTTCCTTTTTCTGATTTATTACTGCAGTAATGGTTTAGACCATTAGGGACTAAGAATGGTTTAATGAAAAATAATTTAACTATTCCAAGTAAATGCAAAATGTTTAATATTCCCAAACTTCTGTAACCTAATTTGTGAGCTAGCTATTAAAATTTATATGCAATTGTAGAGGGGGATGAAATAATTGGTTGAACCCACAAAAAAATTTGAAAGGAACTATGATTATTGAAAATGTGAATTTTATAGAAAGATAAATATTTTTCTCATTTTCTGAACTCTTCTTACTCTCTTTGCTAGGTACCAAAGAATTCTTTTTTTACAACTGCTTTTTACTTTGGAATAATTTTTTCAGAAAATCAAGCTTTTTATGACATCAAACTGCTGTTATGGAAGGTATCCTATTTATACGTTACCACTATTTGATATAGGTATTAAAAAGTACGTGTATTTCAGCATAGTACACATATTTAACACAAGGTCTCCATACCTAAAGGGAAAAACCTGAAGTGGAGAGTGCTATTGTAGGAAGCTTGCAATAAAAACAAGATCTACAAGATTTCAAAGAATCACCACATCTTAGATATGATCTAAGAGTCTTCAGTGATCCTATTCACCTTCAATGGCAAGGTATCAGACCCAGAATGAGCGTGGAGGATGGACACCTTAAGAAAGAAAATGTTATATGAGTTTAAGGAACCTGGACATTCAAGTTGTATTCAGTCTGAATGGGCAGTTCCAATCTATATCAAATAGTTTATAGCCAATTCGTTCACTACATTATTTCACACCTGCACAACAGGAATTATACTACTTTACCACACAGGTACATTGCAGTTGCAGTGTTATATTACCCGTATATTTGTCTGCTCTCATCTACCTGTTGTGTCTCTTGATTTATGACAAATTTTAAGGTTTAAATGTGTTTGCACCCAGCAACATGAGGCACTAGTACCTCAGGGCTACAGTTGCAGATGATCCTAATAGAAATATGTTGGTTTAAAGTTTTCTGTATTAAAAATTAATCTTTTTTAAGCTATCTTCTTCAGTGATTATTTTTTTAATGTCTATATTGGAAAGGCACCAAGACTATCAGTGAATGATACAGGAAGGCAGGTAAGAAAATAAAAAGTGATCACAAATGTCCATGGAAGCGAGCACTCCAGCTGAAGCAGAAGGAGACACATAATCAACACATTTAAAACTCGGTACGTGACTTTGTAAGAAAACAGCCCCCACCTCCGGCCCTGCATCCAACGCACCCAATGGTGCGTCCACAGCCAGCCCTGGGCTTATCGGGGGAAGAGGAGGACTTGAGGCTAAAGCTAAGATTATGTTTACTAATCTTCTGGCTTTTCACATGTCATCACCATAGAAAAACTTGTTCAGCTTTCTGAATCCAAACAGCAGTTTTAACATTATAATTCCTGTTGGTTTGTTTTTTTCCTTTCCCCGAGGGTTTTTCTCCCAGAACATATGTAACATGCAGGACAGTGAGAAGGACAGGCTGCCTATCAATTTTTACCACAATAGTTCATTCTGAAGACAAGTCTTTCTTCCCCTTACAGAAATAACATCTTTTAATGAAAGCCATTAGCATTGCTTTTTGTGATCAGATCCCAGTTGTTTGCATGTAATACACAGTGCAATACAATCACTAAAATAAGTCCCAGCTGTAGAAACACAATGCTATGCTGTTGCTAATATGTGTTGTACTGATAATGAATGGTCGTCTATGCTTTAATCTGAATACAGCTCCCAACTGCTTCGTCTCTCCTTGCCAAAAATTCCCCTTCCTCCTCCAGACTGTGGTTGCATTCCAATTACACTGCTGATTGGAATGAGCCTGCTCTGAAAGCAGGGGGTGGGGTGGGGTGGG